>NW_021938895.1:2698161-3139586 GCF_001715985.3 Manacus vitellinus
CCATCCTGTGCCCCCAAAACATTCTGTGCCCTCAAACCATCCTGTACCCCCAAACAATCCTGTGCCCCCACAGACCCTGTGACCCCAAACCCCCTGTGTCCCCATGTCATCCTGTGCCCCCACAGCCCATGTCCCCAAACAGTGCCCTGACAGCCCACTGTGCCCTCAAACCATCCTGTAGCCTCACAGCTCTGTGCCCCCACAGTCCCTGTGGGACCAAACCATTCTGTGTCTCCACAGCCCCTGTGGGCACAAACTATCCTGTGCCCCCACAGCCCCCTGTGTCCCCATAGTCCCTGTGCACCTGAACCATCCTGTGCCCCTGCTCCCTCTGTAGACCCCAACCATCCTGTGTCCCCAAACCATCCTGTGCCCCCAGAGCCCCTGTGTTTCTAAAACCCTGGCCCCCCACAACCCCTGAGCCCTCAAACCCCTATGTCCCCACACATTCCTGTGCCCCTGCATGCCCCTGTGCTCCCACGTCCTCCTGTGACCTCAAACCCTCCTGTGCTCTCAAACCCTCCTGTGCCCCTCACCCCAAATCCATCCCATTGTCCACCCAATCCATGGGGCAGCAGTGGTTTCTGTTCCCTTGGTGGTTTTAGTTGGGTGAAGCTCAGGTGTTCCATGGCTGTGAGCACAGAGAAATTGCAACAGGATGGGTGTTCAGCACCATGAAATCTTGGGGTGGGATTTTTGTTTATTTTGGTTTTCTTGTTCTCCAATATCAGACAAATATACAGAAGAATTTTTTTACAAGAAGGGTGGTGAGGCGCTGGCACAGGCTGCCCAGAGAAGCTGGGAATGACTCATCTCTGGAAGTGTTCAAGACCAGGTTGGATTGGGCTCTGAGCAGCCTGGTCTAGTGGAAGGTGTCCCTGCCCATGGCAGGGGGGTTGGCAATGGATGACCTTTAAATGTCCTTTCCAACACAAACCATTCTATGACTCTATGAACATGCAGCACATTTCCCTGTGGTGGAGGAATGCATCAGGGAGCAGACATATCCCTCCACAGAGGAAGATCAGCTGGATGCTGAGGGTGGCCCCAGCACAGACAGTGCTCTGACAGCCCATCCTGCAACATCTGAGCAGGGTGCTGGTTACAATGTCCATCGATAGCTGTTGCAAGTGATGGAAACAGGTCCAGGGGTATCCAAGAAGTCAGGAGGAACAGGAGATGGGGCCAGAGTTGCAACATGAGTCCGAGGTCCTTACAGAGATGAGGCTTCAGGGTTGTTCCAAAATCCAGCCAGGAGACCAGAGCACCCCCAGGTATGGCTAATCAGGGCCTTCAAGGTTTGCTGGTTTTCTGCTGAGGAAAACAGTCAAACAGCTGATTTCCAGAGCATGCACAAATCCTACTGACCAATAGTCACCTTCTGGATGCATCCTGAAGGCAGTTGAACCAAGGGAGAGTTTCAGTGCCACACCAAAGTAAGCAGCACAGAACCTATAAAAATCCATCTAAAAAAAGAGAAAAAAAAGAAGAAAAAAGAAAAATAAAAGATGGTGTTCTTCGTCTACAGGAATGTGAGTTTATCCAAACCCTTTGGAAACCCACAGGAAGCCCCATTCTGGTTTGAGGGAGGTTTGAATCCAGCTAGAAGGCTGCTCTCCCAGACAAAGTGGACTTTTTCTCCCCATACTTTCTCTCCATACTTTCTCCATCTCTAATTCTGGAAGGGAGCTAGAAGGGAGTAATGACCCTTGGGAGCCTGGGAATGAGTCTGGAGAAGAGCTTCCCTCCCAAAGCCGGGGTGGCAGTGGCAGGACTGCTGTTCCCAGGAGGGGAGAAGACCGACCATGTCACATGTGCAGGGAGAAGATGTTCCTCCACAGCTGGCTGTGCTGCTGTGCTAGTGCTGCAGAGCCCTGTTTTGGGCTTTGCCTTCCCTTGGGGCCCCCAAACCCAGGAACAACATGCTCTTCCCAGGAGGTCAATGAAGGGGAGTTTCATCCCAAATAGAGGTCACAATGCAAACCAAGACACAAGAAGGCTGTTCAGAAGAAATGGGATGCCCATGGCCGCTTTTAATTTAAAATAAATTGGGCAAATAATAGGCAATAACACAACTGGGTTAACACCAGGCTGGTGGATGTTGGAGAGGATTTCAAGTTTAAAAGTGTGTAGCTCCCTGATGAAATACAGGGCAAATCTTGGTGCAGAGCTGTCCAGGCTAGAAGAGGGTTTCAAATGCCCTGGTAGCACAAACCCACTCTGGGTTTGTGAAAGGTAGTGTTCAGATTTTATTAGGCAAAAGCAGAAAAATAATCATCTGGAGGACGGAGTGACTCAGGGGATTGGCAATAAGATGGATCATGTTACTGCTGTGGAATGGATTCCAATTAGTTACATCCGCTTTTAATTATTATTATTTATACAGAACATAAAGGCAGTCCACAGATTATCCAAAAATGTGCGGGCTGATCTGTAAATCCCCCATCGCTTCCCCCTCCTTACAGCCCTTGTAATGACAAACCCCAGTCACGCTGCCTAGACTGGTTCATACTGGCTGAGACATAAATTGCTTATTAACAACTGAATTGCTGCTTCTCCACTTTTGTCAGTCTTCTAAAGGAAAATAGGGAAGCGGGTGACTGAGTTCAGAGTTTCGTGTTAAGTGTTTTTGATGGCAGCAGTGGCTCAAGAAGTTCCTCATTGCCTCCCTGCATCTGGTTCCTTTTCCATCTTGAGCCACCCTGTGAGTCATGCAAATACACCCAGGTCACAGAACTGCTAACTCTGAAAAACAAGGAGGAGGATTTTTTTTAGTCAGAGTTGGTGAACCTCACTGCTCATGTTGACCAGAGACTTCATGTCTTCGCTTAGTACGTCTTTGCTGAGATGGTGGTGGGAATCCGAGTGAGTGGTGGAGAGGCAGCCACTGACCTGTTTGCCACCAGAAATCATCTTCTCTCCAGTGACAAGCTTTCTCCTCTTGCAAGGAGAAACAAGTGGTCCTGCTTAGTCATCTGAGGCTGATTAAAGCATGTTCATGAAATCAGAGGAATTGTTTCAACAAAAGAAGGTTTTTGGGAAATATTAAAGAATACACTACAGAACCATGGAATCATAGAATGGTTTGGGTTGGAAGGGACCTTAAAGGTTATCTAGTTACAAGCCCCTTGAAATGGGCAGGGACACCTTTCACTAGACTATGTTGCTCAAGGCCCCATTCAGCCTGTCCTTGAACACTTCCAGGGATTTAGCCCCATCACTTGCTTCATCCTGTAGAAACCAGGAGCATTCTGGGAAGTGATTTCTCATCACTTATTTGCAATAAAAGAAGTCAGACTAATGGGGTAGACATAATTTACTTCCAGAATTTCTCATTCTCTGCACATGGACCATCGCTTGCACATCTTCTGTAGAAACAGAACATTTTTACATCCTGTGGTTTTTATGAGAAAGTATCTGCTGCTTGGGAAAATTCACAGCACCTACTCATATAGAAACTACAATTATAACTTGCATTAACATAAAGTGGGAAGTTAAATCAACAAAGCCCATAGACTTCCCCGGGTGAGGGAAACAAGAGTTTGGGTGGGTGTTCTCACCCTTTTGGCCCTCCTTATGATCTCCAGGAAACTGGAAAGGGAAATGTCTACCAAGAGCAGATGTTCCCAGCAGGAATATATAAATATATAGAGATATAGACATATACATAAATATAAACACAGTGGTTTCAAGCCAGGTGTGTTATCCCTGATGGATTTCCTGCCTTGGTACTCCTCGGTACCGACAGGGCCAGGAGCCAGGGAGCCGGGGTGGCAGCTGGGAAGTGAAGTGTGGCACTGTTGGATGCAGGTTTGATTGCCATCACTCCTGACCTGATCTCTCTCTTCTAGAAAAGGTGGATAGACAGCTGGAGAGCCTGTTTTCCCAAAGGACCTTAAGAAAGGAGAAGCTGAGCAGCTGATGGCCAGGCTAAGTACATGAACACCACCTTAGCCCTGCACCCAGGGAAAGGGCTGTGGGATAACCAGCAGATGGGGAGGTGAGGCTGCAGCTGAAGCACAGCTGGCCCTGTATCTTCACCTTTGGTAAGACAGAGGCAACAGTGCTGGCATCTCAAATCATTTCCAGGTCAGTGGCTTACTTCAAGGAAGTTTCCTTCCTACCCCCCAAGCAGTACAGCAATGCAAGTGCTGTAATGCAGAATGGTTTATCTCCATCCAAAAGCCACAGCTGCCTGTGTGCCCAGCCCAGGGCATGTGGAGGAAGCCCAGCAGTCACATCTGCACATTTCCAAGGAAAAATAATGGATGCATATAAAGCTAATGCTTCTTGTTTTGGGGGTTTATCCCTTTGATTATATGGAGTCTTATTCTGCAGGAGGTTCAGCTGAGGAGTGAGGTCTAGATATTGAAACCTGAATGCTCATCTCAGCCTCACCAAAAGCACTGTGACTCTGGGCACATCATACAGTGTCCTCATTCACCTTCCTACTCCCTTCCTCATTCCCTTCCTTCTCCTTAGTGCAAGTGCTCTGGGTCTGAGGCTAACAAACCTGAGCCTTGCTCTCAGCTGGGGTTTTTTGGTGGTCATGAATCTGGAAATAAAAAATGATGAAAATTATTTTTATGGGTGTATCTGAAACTGGAGAAACCAAAGCAGCAAATTAAGTGGTATAGCTATGATCAGAGCATTAGCAGCAGAGCCAAGAGCTTCATGGTAAGCAAAGGATCACATGTTGCCTTGCTCCTCTAAGCATGACCTGAGTAGCACCGGGAAGTGGCAAGGGGGTGGTGGGGTTGAGGTGGGGCAGAGCCCTCAGAGAGCACTGCAAAGCTCAATATGAGTTTTCCAAAGCCAATTGCTTTCCTGGAAGAGTTGTGCTCTCTTGTAAGTTCAACATCAAATACAGATTCCAAACAACCCCCCCTGCAAATCTATGATTCATGTCAGCTGTGGATGCAAGATCCTTCCTGTGTCAGATTACCCAGCACACGTGGTGTGCCAGCTTTATGCCTTGTGTCACCTGCAGGACTGTCAGAGTAGCACGAGCAGCCACTGCCTAATCCAGCCTAAATCCTCCTGATTCAGAGATGATCCAGCAAATAACTCTTACCACCCCTACCCCAGCAGGCTTCATTTCACTCAGCACAGCAGGCCGCTTTCTTTGCTCGAGCGAGAGCTCAAAGCCAGCTGTGCAGCCTTGGGGTTGCATTTGGAGCCCCTGGAAAATGTCACTTCCCAACTGACCGTGCTCAGCATCCCAGCTGCACCCAGCAGGGCAGATCTTATTGCTGAGTTATCACAGATAACCTTAGTCACAGCCCCCCCATCCCCTTGATGTAAGGGGGGCTCCATGGGCTGAGGGCACAAAGGGCATAACTCCATGTCAAATATATATCAAATATGATGTGCAGTGCAGGGACAGCAGAGCCCCTGTGAGCTATGCAGGTAATGGTGTTCACAGAGGGAGGATTGTCAGGGGAGAAGTAGCTCACAGGGGCTCTGCTGGCCATGCACTGTACATCATATTTGATGTATATTTGATACAGAGTTATTCAGAGCAGTTAAAGGTGACAGCACAGAAAACATAGTGCCTGACCAGGCAATACAAGCACATGTAAGTCTCAGTGTCCTTGAAGAGGGGCAAGGACTGCCTCCACCTGGGTTAGTGCCACCCAGGAATGAGGTCCCAGAGCCCTTCAGAGGCTCCCATGGGTATCAGGTCACAGCACAGTGGTGGGAGAGGAAGCCAAACAAACCTTCTCTGTGTCTGTCAGGATGGTGAGGGATATGGAGGAGCCCCAGGATGGGGAGGGCTCAGCAGGCAAGTGGCAGTGGGAACGTAAGGCTGAAGTCAGAGATGACACAGAGAAAACCAACAGGGGAATTAGTAACATATCACTCACAGCAGATGTAGGTGACAGAGCCTGGGAACATGCCGAGTCTCTGAGTCACCAGGATTTGTGCAACCTCAGTCCTGGCAGTGCTGGGTGTTCCCCTCTGCATCGGCGGAGTGCTGCCGGGCAGCCTTTCTGCTGGAGCAGTTGGAAGTGTGCACGGAGCACCCTGCTGTGGCTGTAGGCAGCTGCCTGGGGCCCAGGCAGTGACTGGATGTCCTCAGCACCACAGGGAGGAGAGCAAAGTAACTTGGAGGTAGCGAGGTGTTCACATCTTCCCTAGGCTCCTGCAGTCCAGCGCAACTATTTAAAAGCCTCACCCAAGCTTGGCTGATTTAAATCACTCCAGGCTATTTATTCATCACGTAAACAGACCTTGCTCAAAGACTAATTTATAGACTTTACATTGGTTAGAGTAACTCTGTGGGTTGTATAAGGAGCTGGTTATGCTATGATAAGCTTTCAATGGAGAGGAAGACCCAGGGAGGAAGACCTCCAGCACGAGGGAATTCTAGCCTTGAGTTATACACCAGTTTATGAGGCAAGAGGAATTTGCAGGAAACTCCCTGCAGTCTTGCACTCTCCTGCCTTCACACATTTTAACTGAGTGCAAATCCTCCTCCAGGAAACTGAGAATTAGCCCCAGTGCTAAATTACTTTGGAAGAGAGGATCTTTAGTAGGAATTATTACTGGAAAGAATAACATGGCTGGATGTGTAAACCAGTGAAAAGGTAATGGGTCAGCTCATGGCAGGGACATGTCCCTCCCATCTCACCAGTCTCCAGGTCCTCCCTGTAGACTGGGCAATTTCTCCATTCCCTTGGCAGCTTTTCAGACCCTCTCCTGTGATGGTTTCCACTGTTTGCCACCACAGTTATAAGGGATAAGAGGGAGAAGAGAGGATAAGTCCCACTCTCTGAGCTCAAATCACTTTCAGCCATGACTTAAACAGATGAGCTTGAACCAGCCTAAGAACTTGCCAACATGGAGGTCTCATTCCTGTCTTTTCTCCTGCAGCTCCGGGCCGCCAGCTCATCCTCCTTTCTATCTTTGCCTTTGCACTGGATAATTCAGTGCTGACTTAGCAGAAGCCTGTTCCCTTTTCTCAGTCAGTTATTTTTGTGCTAGATTAATAGTTTGGGTGCGTGGAGGCTGTGCAACACCAAAGCTGATGCAAGGGAGTCGATAGGGTGGGGATGGAGGATGGTTTCAGGCAGCCTTTGGGTGAAGAATACTCGCAATGGGTATGACTGCTGCATCAGAGCTGAGTCCAAGGTCATATGGGATCAGAGGGTAAATGGAGATGGTCATTTGGGGCTACAGTGATAACTGGGGTTAAAAGCCTGAGACTGAGGGAACTGGACAAGCTGCTGGAGTGTCTATGGAGCAAGTTGTCCTTGAAAATGAGCCAGGTCACAGCCTTCAAAGCTCTGTATGCTGCATCTGGGGCAATTCTGTAATAAATACAGCCTTCTGGGCAGCAGCAAGGGAACAATTAAGGAACCTCTAATTTCTAAGGATCTTCGAAAACACGTCACCAGTTTCCAGCCAGAATCCTGGGAAAATTTAGTCAAACTAGCCTGGGTACTCCAGGGACTATCCTGCCCTACAAGCCTTCCCCCACCATTCTGCCTCTGCTCTATTTCCCTCACCTCATGCCTCAGCCATCCTTCCCCTTCTTCCCTTCCCGGCTATCCTTCCCCACTTGTGAACAAAGGAATTTATCAAAACAGTGCTTCACTGAAAGGACGGGAGGCAAGGGAAACAGGAAAGCAGATAATATAACAACAAACAACCACCCCATCCAAAGTACACAGACAAGCGTTCATCTCTCCCTTTCTCTTTGTTTTTCCTTGGCCCCTAGGAAAACCAGCTACTGCCTCCATCCGTCCACTACGTCAGTTCACTGATCTCAAACTGTGGGCTATTCATTTCTCCCAGGAATCAGATATCCATCCTCCCATCCATCCATCCACCCCCATTAGCCACTACGCATCCTTAGCTGTTCAGTGATGCCCTTAGCAAGAACCCCATATTGTTGTCCCTCAGAATAATACTTACTAAATAGAGTCAAAACCCAAGGGCAGCCCATTTTTTATGGGCACAATTTCTTATATGGGTTGTGCTGAGCTAAGGTCTCAAGGTGATTAAGTGAGAGGAATTTTACTCAGGAACTTGCAGACCTCCAGTTTCCATCTCTGGCCTCATGTTGTGCTCAAGGAAGGATGGAAGAGGAGTGACTTGGAACCACAGAATCACTTAGGCTGGAAAAGATCTCTGAGATCATCGAGTCAAACCTTAGGCCAATCATCACCTTGGCAACTAGACACTTCCAGTCTTTCCTTAAATGCCTCCAGGGATGGTGACTCCATCATCTCTCTGGGCAGCCTGTTCCAATGTTTAAAACCCTTTCCATGAAGAAATTCCTCCTGATGTCCAACCTGAACCTCCCCTGGTGCAGCTTGAGGCCATGTCCTGTTGCTAGTTGCCTGGGAGAAGAGGCTGACCCTCTCCCTTCAGGTAGCTGGAGAATGGATCAGGATTGGGAGCATAGGGAGATGCACTCTGGCTGCATTGCCTGATGAGTGCCGTGGTGCCAGACAAGGACAAGCTGTTCCCTGGTTCATTGTTGTTACCAGATGAGTGGGGGACTTTTATGACAGCTGGGTTTGGATAATGAAATGCCGACTGTGACAGAGGAAAGAGGGCTGCACTCCTCATCCCTCCTGTGCCCCACGCTCGGCACACAGCCCCCTGCCCTCCCACAAGGCTTTGTTCCTGGGGGTGATGTGCAGCAGCCAGGACGTGACTGTGGATCCCACCCCCCCATGACGCCCTGCTCTGTCTGGGGTTATTGTGCGATGCCCAGAACAATATGTTGTGGTTAGGGATGCCTGGGAGAGCGCCGGGAGGCTCCCTGCTCCCCCTCCCTCTGCTAGTGCTGGGGGAAGGCAGCTTTTGGCCATCTGGTAGCTGTGGGTTTGGTGGAGGTCCCCCATCAAGGGAGAAGATGCAGTCATTAATCCTGTTCCTAGAGAGGAAAGACAGTGTTTGGCACTGCTGAGCCACAAATGCACTCTGTGTCTTGGGCACAGGATGGCCTTGGGCACTGTAGGATGACAGGATAGCTCGTGTGGGAAGGGACTGCAGGAGGTCTCCAGCCTAACCTCTTCATCATGCAGGGCCAACTTTGGGGTCAGACCAGGTTGCTCAGGGCTTTATGCAGCTGGGTCTTCAAAACCTCTGAGGTTGGAGGCAGCATAGCCTTTCTGGGCGTCCTGTGTCAGTGCTGAACTGTCCTCCTCATAGTGGGAACACTTTTCCACATATCCAGGCTGAACCTCCCTGGTTTCAGCTTATGTCCAGTGTCTTTGTGTTCCATTTATGTACCTCTGTGTTTGTTCAGCCTGAAGAAGAGGAGACTGAGGGAAAACCTCATAGCTGTGAGGGGCAGGCACTGATCCCTTCTCTCTGGTGACCAAGACCCAAGGCAATGGCATGAAGCTATGTCAGGGGAGGCTTAGTTTGGGTATCAGGAAAAGGTTCTTCTCCCAGGGCGTATTTGGGCACAGGAACAGGCTCCCCAGGGAAGTGGTCACAGCACCAAGCCTGGCAGAGTTCAAGAAGTGTTTGGACAACGCTCTCAGGTGCATGGTGAGATTGTTGGGGCTGTCTCGTGCAGGGCCAAGAGTTGGATTCAATGATCCTTGTGAGTCCCTTCCAACACAGGATATTCTGTGATTCTGTGATCATCTTCATACCCTCCTTGCAGGTATTGGAGGTTGCTGTCAGATCCCCACCAGAGCACTCTCTCCTCCAGCCCTGCACCCTCAGCCTCCTCCCCCAGGCTGTGTGCTCCCATGCCCTGATCATCTTGATGGCCTTGCTCTGGACTCACTCCCATGTGCCCCTACCTCTCATGTACTGGGGGCTGTTGCAATATCCAGACATGGTATCAGCAGGGCTGAGCAGAGGAGGTTTCCCTCCCTTGACCTGCTGGCAACACTGCCTAATGCAGCCCAAGGAGCTGTTTGCCTGCTTTGCTGTGATGATACATTGCTGGTTCGTGGTCAAACTGGTGTCCACCAAGACTACCAGGTCCTTTTTGCGAAGCTGCTCCCCCACCAGTCAGCCCAGTCTGTGTTGTACAAGGGGGTTATTCCTTCCCAGGTGCTGGTCTTGGCATTTGCCCTCAAAGAAGTTCATAAATATCCTCGAAGTATCAAGTCAGAGAGGGTGACCATCCAGCAGGTGCCTTGTGGACTTGCCCTAGTCACAGGAACTTTTGCTTTGTAATGGTTTGGAAAGTTACTTCTAGGGCCTAGCCACACCTTAGGGGGATGAATCTGCTTATTTGGGATGTTGTGATGGCTGGAAGCTCAGTCAGTGGTGTAGCTCAGTGAAATAACCAGGAACAACAGAACCAGTCTCACAAGAAAAACTGCACCACCCAGTGCAGTTAGGGAAGGAGAGTTAGGGGCTTGTGTGTCCTCCAGTGGCCATGGTACTAACAGAAGGGAAGAGAAAATGTGTCCTTTCTGGGTTTCGGAGTCCAGTTGGGTGCCTGGGTGAGATGTCCCTCAACACACATTCTGTTTACGCAGCCGTTCTGAGCAGTCAGGGAAAGAGGCTTGTGTACGGTAAGAGGCTGGGCTTTGGGTGGTCTGGACTTCTCTGTCCTGGCTTGCTGGTTGATTCCCCTGGTCCTCATGTCCCCCCAAACTGAGCCAACCCTCAGAGACAGTTTAGTGTGGAGTATGTTTGGTCCAGGATCTTTCAGTCACCTTAGTTTGCTGTGTGAGAGTCCTTTGGCCAACAAGTGTGTCTGGAGGTGGGCATCGCCTTTGGTAGAGACAAGGTGGAATAATGTTCTTCCCCATTAAATATCCATGGAGCAATAGGATTTTTACAGGCCCTTGTGAGACCCCACCTGGGATACTGTGTCCAGATCTGGAGTCCTCAGAACAAGAAAAACATGGACCTATTGAAGCGAGTCCAGAGGAGGCCACAAAGATGCTCAGAGGGCTGGAGCACCTTTGCTATGGAAACAGGCTGAAAGAGTTGGGGTTGTTCAGCCTGGAGAACAGAAGGCTCTGGAGAGACCTTAGAGCCCCGTCCAGTAATTAAGAGGGCTTATGAAAAAGAGAGAGAGCAACTTTTTACACGTGTAGATAGCGATAGGACAAGGGGGAATGTTTTTAAACTGAGAGACGAGAGATTTAGATTAGATGTTAGGGAGAAATTCTTTACTGTGGGTGTGGTGAGGCACTGGCACAGTTGCCCAAAGAAGCTGCGGCTGACCCATCCCTGGAAGTGTTCAAGGTCAGGTTGAACGGGGCTTGGAGCAACTTGGGATAGCGGGTGGCATCCCTGTCCATGGCGGGGGGTTGGAACTATATGATCTTTAATGTCCCTTCCAACTCAAACCATTCTATGATTAATGTGGAGACATATAGGAACATGCCATTTCTTTTCTCTGGATGAAGACAAAGACCCCCTTGGCTCCTTTGACAGGAGCTCCCATTCTTCTCCAGCTTACCACAGCAGCAGTGCAGGGTCTCACCCTCACCATACAAAGGTCCCTTCCCCAGACCAGAGTATTTATTCCCAGGACTTCCCCACCCCAGGGCTGCTCATTCATCTCTCGCAGACAGAATGGAGCCTGTCACAAGAGCAGATGCAGAGCAGGCAGAGCTCCCCATGAGACCCTTCACCACCAGAGATGATAAACAGATGGGGAAATCTGCTGGGAAATGCATTGACGTAAGGAGGTGAGAGGCTGGAGCTCTGTCCCCAAGGAGGTGGAAACATGCTGAGAAAGCAGAGCCCGGTGCACAATGGCTCTTTGATTCCCCCAGACGCTGCTAATGGACCGTTTCCTCTCCCAGCCCTCTCTGTAGGTCAGAGATGTCTTGCCCTCCTGTTATCTCTCTCCCTGACTTCTCTCTGGGATTTCCTCTGACCCTCTTCAGCACACTGCTGGGTCATCCCAGGCTAGCATCCCTCATAACATCGCTCTGTCCCCAGAGCTGCTGTGGCCAAAAGCATTGCTCTTCAAAGTTACTTCAAAATTACTGCTGCAATATGTGTGTATGGAGCATGGAGAAGCCTCAGCCTTCCCATCCAGAGGGAGAGCTGGGCTCAGGTACTCCTCCAGGACCTCAATCGAACCTGACAGCCCTCCTTGGAGGAGTTTTCACACCAAGGCTGCACCCCACTGCATCAATCCTTCTTGGAAGGATGGAGCTGTGTATGCAATTGCCATCTATACAATTATCTGTGTGTTCTACCTGATAGACCTCTCCCTTTTCCTCCAAAAATTAAATGGGAAATAAGGCCCCATGGCAGCCCCCTCTTCCAGCCAGGAATCCAGCTACCAGGAGAGCAAGGCCTTGGACCACCACACTGGGCACAGAAGGGACAGGCATGTGCCCAAGAAATTCATCTCTATAGCACTGAGGTGCTGAGCTGGTCTTTATTATCAAATTTTAATTACCGGGGCTGAATTTTAATAGAGAAACTGTGCAATTCCACTTTATTTCCCATCCCCCAGGCCAGGTCTCTCCCATCAGTGTCCCTGATGTTGAGGCTACGGGTTTTTTTGGCTAATGCAGCAAAAATTCTTACTGGATTTGGAAATACAAGAAACAAATTGCCCTGGGGGAAGGGGAGGCAGAGGGCTGCCTGGGATGCAGAGCTGTCAGGAGGCTCTGACAGCCAGACATATATTGCTGTTTATAATACTTAATAGCGAGCAACACTACAAAGTCCTTTCTTTATTCATTTCTCTCCCTAGCACTTCACAGCATGCAATAACTTGAATTTATAAATTAAACATGCCCCTTGTTTTAATATATCATCTACTTCTTATTCCACAGTCCCATAATGGGATTTTTAATTGCCTGTCATAGAATCGTGCATCCTCCTGGCAGCCTGGGAGTGTGAGTGTAACCATGAGCTCATTGGCCCATGTTGGTATTAAATGGTGCATTTAAATCTTCACATTAACAAAAGCAAAGAACACGAGCGGGAATGTGGAACAGTCATCATTAAGGAGAATTGTTTTCTGTGGCAGAAAATGAGGAAAACCAGGCCAAAAATACAAACAGATTTTTTTTCTTTTTTTCTTTTTTTTTTTTGTCCCCAAAGGGAAAGGCATTGCACAGTGTTTTAATTATTGCTGGGTTTATTTTCAACTGATGCATATCCAACAGCTTGAATCCAGATTAGAGTCTAAAGGGCTAAGGCAGGGGGCTAGAAGACTCACTCCAAGGGTGGCCACACACGCATTATCTGGTGTTTAAATTGGACTATCCAGCTCCAGATCCCTGTCCTGCTGCATTCACTGCAGGAAACATGGTCTTTTTTCCCTGCTTCTGTGCTCGGCAGTGCTCAAATCTGTGCTGCTGGTTCAGTCAGTCCAGCCAAGATGTCTCTGCCAGAGCCTGGGAATCCTGGGCAGGAGAGGACACCAAGGAGGGAGATGGAAAATAGGGCAGTGGTTCTGATGTTATTCTGATATTGTCTTCAGCCTCGGTGCACCCAGTGAGCACTGTGTGCTGCTCTGGTCTCTGCACCAGAGCTGGAAAAGGGAGAGAAAAAGGCAGTTAGATGGTTAACAGGGAAGGAGCCACTGCCCTGATGCAATTTAATGTGATTTCCTCTTGCAACACTCAAATATCTGCTCTTTGTAAGAGTTGGCTGTATATGAGAGCTTTTATCACAGCTTCTCCTTCCTGGCAAAACAAAGTTAAATACTTCAACCTTTCTAGTTTTTCATATCTTAATCTTTTTCAGTTAATTAACATCTTTGTCGAAATGTACCCTAAATAGGAGAGTTGGTCCAGCTGAGACCCTATCAGCATGGAGGCAAGTTGAATAATTACCTCCTCTGGCTTGCACACAGCAGTCTTCATATTGCATCCTGGAAAGAGATTTGCTTCTGTTGGTGTTTTCCCAGTGGCAGATTTCTCATCCCCATGCTTTGTGAATTGCCATTCCTCTTCCAATTCTGCTGTGCTGCTTGATATCTCTCCTGTAAGAGCCACAATTTGTGCTGTTATTTATTGGATTTCATCTTGTTTCATTCAGGCTTTTTCTCCAATTTTTCCAGGTAATTTTAAATTCTCATCCAGTCCTCCCAGGTGCTTGCCATCCAGCACAACCCACATATTTTACAAGTGCGTTCACTGGGCCATCACTTGAATCAGTAAATGAAAATACTGAATAGAATCACCTTTATGCCTGATCCAGGACACTCTTCAAAATCTCCTCCTTGTCTGGCTGAAAACTATCTGCAGTGAATCCAAGTGTATTTTATTCAATTGTTCCTAAATTCACTTTCTCATATTTCCTTAATTTAAGAGAATTGGTAAAATGTCAGATGGGACTGTTTCAAAAGCTTTACCTAAATCATGGCACACTTTGGCTGCCCAAGAGGGAACCTGAGCTGAACATTACTCTGATTTGGGCAATTTATTTCTGACAAATTCACCTTTCTTCTTATCCCCATGTTCTCCTCTGGCTTCGTATCAACTGTTTGTTTAATAATTTGATCTGGGACTTTTCCAGAGCTCAGAGTTAGGCTCCTGGTATATAAATCCTACTTTTTAAAGGGAGATATTGTGCCTGTGGGACATTTCCTAGCCCAGAATGTCTGGGAAGAGCATCACAACTCCTTCCTTCGTTCACCTCCCATAAGACCATCCTATGCCTGTGCTGACTCCATCTCCTCTGTCCCACCTAAACTGTCTCCAGGTGGTTTCTTTCTGCTCCATTCCTTGGTTTGATTAACTAGTGGTTGCAGTAAATCAGCTGATGACAAGGAACCTTTTTGTGGTCCTTTTCTGAGTCATCCCTTGGTTACTTTCCTCCCTCTTTCTTCTCCTTCTGATGTTTTCTGTTGCCTTCCCACCCTTCTTAGGCGAAACTCATTCAAGCCTTCCCCTGTGGTTTCACAATGGGGTGTGTTTGGCTGTAAATATATAACGAGTCCTCATAGTTCCCATCTCCCTCTGCCCTGGGTTTGCAGCAGGGCCACTGGTGTTGGGGTCAGTGGTCATGTTTTCTGCCTTCCTCCTGGCAGGATAAACCACACAGTGCCTTTAGGGCTTTTCCCTCCTGTGCTGGCACTCCTGCTTCCCCAGGAGCCATCCACAGCTTCCCCAGGTCTGCCAAAATCACACGGCTTGGATCCAGCATCCCTCTGCCCTGCTCTTGAATCTCCCTGTTTGTGAGAAAAAATTAATTCTGCCACTTTGTGATCACTGTCCTGAAAATCACTCTCCCTCCAGTTCCCAGCTGGATCCTCATGGTCAGAGTCTGGTGTAGGTACTGTTTGTCCATCTGAACTGAAACACTGTCCCCAGCATCCAAGGGATGCAGTGGACTGGGACTCTGCCTGTCTCATTTCCAGTTATGAGTAGTTAAAATAACATCCTTTGCTTTCAGTGTTCTTGATAATTGGAAGAACCTCTTCTGTCTCCTCCTCATGTCTCCTGCCATGGCCACATCCCAGACACCACAATGTGCCCTCCCAGCCCTGCCTTCCTTTCCTCTACTCTTCCCAGATTTCCTCCATAAGGACAGAAATAGGTTTCTCTGCTGTACATTCCCTGTTATGTCATTATTGTGGCTGTGTCTTAAGAATTCATGTTGCATTTATTCATGTCCTAGACCCTTGTGGGAAGTTGCACAGGCATAGCAGACAATCACTCCATTGCCCTTTTCCCTTTGTCGGGTCGCCCTCAGATCAGCACTGTAATTTCTCCAAGAAAACTGGATCCTCCCCCATATCCTGTAATTATGTACCTCTGCCCAGGGTGGGGGGCTCTCAGCTGTGAAAATTCAGCCACCAAATTCAGCCAGAGTTGGCTGACCTATCTCACACTGCTCATCCCAGTGACCACACAGCTTGAAGGGTAACTTTATTTGGGATGAGGACAACGCAACTCCCAGCTTTGGTGTCCCATAGGCATCCTAGCCTAAGCACTGAGCCCTCTTTTTTTCCATTGTCACCTTGAGAGCCCTGAGTTCCTCTAAACCACACAGACACCAGGGGCTGGGGCTCACAGGTTTCATCTTCCACCCAAACCAGCAGGTCAAGCCAACCTGCATCACCAACAGGAGACCCAGGATGTAGGAGAGGGATATTTAAGTGGGAATTGGGTTCTGAGATTGTCCTCAAACAGTTCAGGAAAATGTTATAATTACCTGTGAGACATCTCTGCAAATGTTGCTGGCTGGAGCAAGAGACTCAAGTATCCTTTCTCTGGTCTTATTCTGCAATGCAAGAGTTTATTTACTGTACATTGCAAAATAGAGCCCTTCTCCCCTCCCTGTTTGGAGTGGAACAAACAATGCTATGTCTCTCCTGCCACTGCAGTATTAGAAAAAAGTGGGTCATGCATATAATTCTGCAGAGGGAAACAAAAGGCCATTCTGCCCCTCTTGGATCTTGTATTTATGGATTCTGTGGCACATTATGGTAATTCTCACTCAAATCCAGCATATAATTAATAGCGAATAATTTGTCTGTTGCATTTTTACATGCACATATAGGGAGAGATTCATGACACTGTGGACAAGACAGTAAAATATGACTGACACTACAAACTGCTTGCAGACTTTCCAAGGCACCAGATTCCCATCTCTTCTTTGCCTTCTGGCTTTTCACACACTTGTATGTGAAAAAAATCTCTCATTTTAGAGAGTGTTGTTGATAACTTATTCTTTCCTCTGCTTGTATTCTGTCCCATTTTAAAAAAAATTACAGCATGTCTGCATGCAAAGCTGGATGGTTGATGAATTTATTAGAATTATAATGTCGACATCTGTTCTGGACTCACAGAGGGGCCATTTCAGGAAGGTGGTAAATTGTGTGGACCCAGGAATATGCTCATGCATACTTGCTTGTAGGCTGTACATGTTGATTTTATAAATGATCATATACGAAGTGGAAAAAATCAGCTTTGGCTTGATGGACAGGCTGAAATCACCAGAAACAAAAACTGGTGTAAATATATTGATTTCTAACACATTTTTGTGCTTATTTGTGCTCTTCTGTGTATTTAGCCAAATATTATCTCTTCTATATGTACTCAGTGACTCATTGCAGTAAGAGCAACCTTGGGCTGAAGAGATGAAAATAAAATAAACAAAAAATCCCTAGAAAAACTGTTTCCGTGGCTGTGACTGAGAACAGAAGTGTTCCTGCTTTGCTGAGGTCAGGGTGTGATATAAACACCTCCCCTCCCAGCAAGGCTGAAGCGAAGAAGGTGATGAAGCAAAAATCACTCCCATTATCACTCTGGGATTATCAGCCGTAATCCTGTGGGGTGAGATGAGGTCTCAGGGAATAAACCTTGTCCTCTAAGCGTGTCCATCTCTGCAGGCTACTGCATTTCCCTGGCAAATCTGGGGTAACATATGGTCTAGGAAATCAGAGCTACAGACCCCCCTCTGACTTCCCCAGGCACACACACAGCTCTGCATCATTACACGTCACCTAAACAGTAAATATCTACTGCACCTTTTTGTTTGCGGGTTTAATTTTCAAATAACAGCCAGTTAAGGTTGTGGGGCTGCCTTTCTACATGCCAGCATCTCCTGGTACTGCAGTGCCTCTATACACTTTAGCTGGGAAAGTCCTATGTGTGTTATTTATATAATCATGGAATGGTTTGAGTTGTAAGGGATCTTAAAGATCATGTAGCTCCAACCCCCTGCCATGGACAGGGACACCTTCCACTAGACCAGGTTGCTCAAAGCCCCATCCAACCTGTCTGTGAACACTTCTAGAGATGGGGCAGCCACAATTTTTTGGGCAACCTGTGCCAATGTCTGAATATTTCTCCTCACTGACACTCCAAATAAATTGTGTGACTCAAGGCACTTGTGGAATAATTAAAAGCACCAACATTAGAGCTGACATCACTCTACAGCATTCACAAGGATTTTAAGCAGCGTGGGGCAAGTTGGCTCCTACTGACCTGGACAGCAAAGCAGAGAGACAGCACTGGGAGTGATGACTACAGCATTCCTGCTCCTGGAGAACCATGGCAAACACATCCAGCTTCCCTGCCACCCCTCATTACACATGGGATTGGGGGATGCATGTCCTTGGGATCACTGGGGAGAGCAGGAGGTGTGTGAGGCTGTGGTGAGAAGGAATGGCCAGATCCTGCATACCCTGCCCTGGAGGGGAGAGGACAGTTTGGCTCTGCTGCTCTGATTAAACAGACCCTATAACGTGCTGGCACTGAAACAAGCATTTTGGCATGCTAATTCACGGGCTTTCTGGGCTTAGGCAAATGACTTGACATTCCCTGTTTCTCACCTCCTGGATGCCCAGTTCCTTCCTTGCTGGTTTTGCTCCTACAGTAGCTGCTCCACTCTAGATGCAAAGAAAGAAAAATGTGAGTAGAAAAGAGGGAGGGTGAGGCACACACACATTTCATTTTTATGGGTCTTTTGTTGCATTTCATCTTTCATTTAAACACACCGATGACATTTGCGCGTTTCCTAAAATGCCACCTAGGAAAGAAAACAAATTAAGAAACATCTTGACATAAAGAGTGAGGTGTCCTTCAATGGGACTGACTGGGAATGCACAAGGCAGGCTGCAGGCACAGGCATCCCTCTGTGCCAAGCCATCCCTGGATCTCTGGGTTGCAGCGTCGAGATGCACCAACTTGATGGGGCAAATCAAAGCAGCTCCTGCCCCTCAGTTTTGTCTTACATGATCTAGCTGCCACTTGAAAGCAAAGCTGATGTCCGGAAACATTCATGCAGGGAAATGCTTTCCTGCCTCCCCCAGCTGTGCTTGCTCTGTGTGCTCTTCCTCCAGCAATTTAATGATCTGCCTTTTCTAGGAAACTGCAGAAGGCATAGAGGAGACAACAACAATAATGATGATGATGCTGATGATGATGGTGATAATGATGAAGACAGTTAGTGCTGGGATGCAGATAGCTCCTGGTGCTGGGAAGCTCCCTGGGCCAGGCACACCAAGGCAACAGGAACAGGCTGGTGATTTATTTTACCCTTCAGACACAAGAGCTTTGGAGCTAATAACACCCATTCTTCACCAAGGAACTGCTGTTTAGAGCCTTAATTTGGGTGATTGATGGTCTCTGCTGGGAACAAAACATCTCTGCAGTCGTAGCTGACAAGTTTGGTACAGGGAGGCAGGACCACCCTTCTCATTCCCTATATTGTATATGGCTTTAGACCTGCTGTGGCAGTTTGGGTGTGCAGCTTAGCCCATACAGGCCATCAGCCCTTTGTCCCCTAACCCTGGATGAAGACCTTACTCACCATTTGTGTGTGCCCTTCCCAGGGAAGGGGTGGGATGCTGCACAAGAACACATTTGGCCAAGCACAGCCCTGGGCTCTCCCATTCCAGGCTAAAGACCAGCTCTGGAGCTGACCTGTTTCATGCTCTTGGGCAAATCCCTGCCACGGGGATAATGATGCCTGATGCCAGTCTCCAAGGGGAGCACAGAAGCTTCATTAGCTGATGTTTAGGAAAGGCTTTGAGCAGGAAAAGTGTATTCAGCGTTAAAAATGAATGAACATCAGTAATGTCAAAAATGTATGTGATAGAGAGGGAGAGAAAGACAATATCGGAGGACAAAATACTCAGGGAGCTGGGAGCTGGCTCAGATGGAGCCACAGCTTTGCTGGTGCCCAGGCAGAGGGCATGGCTGTAGCCCTAACCATGGCACAGTGTCCTTCAGAGACAAGTGGCCCAGCTGGCTTGTCCCACCTTGTCCTGGCACAAAGAGCAGTGGAAATATCTCAGCACTCTCCTGGGGATTAGCAAGCATGAGATACGCCAGTACCACTGTCCTTCCATCATCCCCTCATCCCAGTCCTCAGACTTGTTGGGCTGAAGACACCTCCCTTCCCTGAGAAATGGGTGGTCCATCTCATGCTTCCTTCCCCACCACTGCCCAGTTTTATACCTCCAAGGCCACACTGAGGAATGACAGTCATAAAACAACACCAGACACCTTGAAATAGGGATACAAGCCTCTGCCTACCATGTTCATCAAGATTTTCTTATACAGGGTTTGTAACAAAACTACCAAGCATTCAGCCGGTCTCTTACAAAGAGCAGCCCCAAGAAGCCTCATTCTTCCTCCCATTTCTTCTAGGATCAAACACCAACCTTGATCCAAACCAAGAGGCTGCACTTTCTTTGGCTACCAGAGCAGGTCAGTGTGGAGACCTCATCACATGGATGCTTTTGTTGACATTAGCTCAGGGTTTGCCACATGAAAAGACATGGAAAGGAGGATGTTTCCTACAGCTGAGTGCCTGAGCTTGGCTGTGACTGAGGAGGCAAACCTGCTGACTCACGTGGTTTCCCTGATGCTCTTTAGGGTCCATCTCACACTGCAAGGAACCTGCTGGCACCACTGTCCAGAGCATTCCTCCATGGAGCTCCTCCTGTCTCTCCCAGGCAGCTCAGTTCTTGGCCAGCAGGAGCACAGAGGCTCTCTCTGCAACTCCAGATTTCCCAAAGGCTTGGATGGGAAAGGACCTTATAACCCTTCTCTTCCCAGCCCTCTAGCAAAAAACGTCTTTGATCTCATGTGTATTGCTACTATATCTCCCTTGTGATGTGGTTCTGTGAGAGAGAGCGAAATGTCCTTTGGTCTCAGTACCCAGGTGAAGGTACAGCTCTCATGGACACATGCGAAAAGTACACTGTGCCTCGTGCTCCCAGGGAAATGAGGACACTTCCTACTCTCTCCCTGAGGAGAACAGCTGAACTGCTTGCAGTGAAAGTACTGCCAAGCTTCCCAGATGAACCACATGTCACTTCCCACGTCCCTGGAGTAGCAGCTCTGACACTGAGTTAAGAAGTGCTGCCAGCATGCCAGGAGCGTTCCCCCTTTTGTGTGTTTTTCCGGACTGAATCCTAGCTCTGAGCCCCTTTAACTGGTGACCCACTATTACTGCAGGCCAGCAAGGCAGAGAAAACTGTGTGAGAAGCAGGACAATTATAGTAGGGACCAGGGGAACCTTTGGAGCAAGACCTATGTTTCACATTGCAGTGAGTGCTCACAGCAGTGGGATCTTGCAGAAGGTTGGTACTGTAGGATCCAGGCAGGAATGAGCACAAAGTGCAGCCGGACAAGGTTGTGCTGTAATTAGAATTTCTGCTCAATAGCAGCTTTCCCATTACCAGCACTGGGTGCAGCCTTACACAACCACAGCTTTCCCACCCAGCCCACTCCTTTTCTAAGAAGAGGGGAAGGAAGGGAAAGGGAATGAAAATGATTTGCTATTTCTCATTTAAGAGAGAAAGATTCAGAAGATGGATGTTGGCCATGGGCCTTCAAAGGCATGTCTTCAAACTTCTTGATGATAAATATCATGTATGACCCTTGGCAAATAAAAAACTTGACTCTTTTGGAACATCTAGTTTGATTTCTTGTTTGACACAGAATTATAAGATGTTACCAGCTCCTCCTGTTGAGTCCAACAGCTTGTGTTTGACTAAAGCACAGATTTCCCATCTGTTCTTTAGTCTCAGTCCTTTTTGCTGCAACATCACACTGTGAGCTGGTGCAGATGATTCCCCTAAATCCCTCAAATCCTTTTCTAGACACAGTGAGTCTCAATTCTATAGGCACTACCTGTTTTTCTTATTCTCCTGTATGTCCCACTGCAAGGAACAATATTCATCCTATGCCACTGGAAAAGATACAGGCCACTGTCCAACTGCTCTGTCTCTGCACTTACTGATTATCCCACCAGTCTTTCTGCAATCCTCAGCTTTTAACAGCAATTATATTTGTTTTTCCCTCAAACTAGTGGCAGAGTTGAACAGTACTGGAATTAGCAGCTCTGTCTCCAGTTTCCAGTTGAGGAAACCAAGTACTTTATTTTGCCTGGAGCTATCTGCACCATTTCAGGCCAACTAGATCATTCCTTCTGGTAGGCCTGTATTGTTCTACACCCTGTGAGGCTCTGACACATGGGCTCCTGCCCTACAGCAGCCCCTTCCATGGGAAGACCTCAAGCAGAGCCCATCTTCAAAAGAAAAAGGGAAGGAAGCTGCTGGGAGCAATGCAATAGAAGGGTATGGAAAGTCTTGGGCTTTGGTTTAGTGTAAGACTTTGCTGTCCTCTCCTACAGCCTTGCTTCTTGCCCTTTTGGAAAATGGGAACAGTTCCCTAAAAACAGCAGAGTGCTGCCTCCATGTCTCAGCAACTGAGGGAAGGTTAAGAGAGCTGACAATGCCAGAGCTGACCAGGAAGCCCCATTTCCTTGATATTACATTGGGATTTTCAGAGTTATTTTCATGTGGAGTTAGAAAGAAACCTCCAATAACATTAATGGAACTAAAATCCTGCAGTTTTGTTTTGGAAACACAGAATTTTCTGAAGATGAATATGGCTTCCAAGATATCTGGCAGCTTTGGGATAAAAATAACAGGATTCCCAGGGGTTTTAGGGCTGCTCAGGGGAGGGGGAGCTGCCAAGAAAGACCATGGCAGATGCCTCCATCCAATACAACAGGTACATGGAGACTCACCAATTGCTGGGTTTGTTATTCAAATTTGGCAAGATTTTGAAGAAGGTCAGTGATGGAGGTCATTAAGAGGGGAAGAAAGGCTGGTAAGGAAGAGAATAACCAGTTTCATACCCCTCAGGGGCTTTTATCTAGGCCCACCTGAAATTATCATGATGCCAGCAGAGCACATAGGTGCAGACAAGGCTGGGAATAAGACTTGTAGGGATGAACAAATATTTCTTTCCAATGTGGTTTTTCCCTCTCATTTATGGGCAGCACCCTGCACCACTGAAATACTCCTTTACATCACTCCCACTCTTGCTGAGGGTCTCTGAGACATGAAATGTTCCAACCATCCAGCACATGTGCAGGAGCTGCCATGAGACAAACCCCAAATCCACTACCCCTGCTTCTGCTCCCCCACCCCATAGGTCCTTGTTGTGCACAAGCCAGGGTATCTCAATGCTACTTTGAGCCTGGGGGACTCTGCTAGGAGAAAATGTGACTGGTTAAATAGCGACAGGTTAAATCCTCCAAAGATTTTATTCTCACATAGCTTGGCCCTCTACATGGCATCAAGTGTCTTCCTTGTGCAGCCTTCACCCTGTCCCATAGTGCCCAAGCTGGGTGAGTAATGATAAAACTCGAGGCTAGGGACTACTGCAGTGTGACTGGTTAAACAGGGACAGGGGTTTTACTGCTGAGAAGAGCAGCTCCATATCAGCTTCTCCATCACAGAACTTAAAATGACAGCTATGCACAGCTATGCTGGTACTGCTCAGCAATAAAGGAGTTGATGCATTCCCTGCTGCTGATGTGAAGATGATGCTCAAGGAGGGAGACATTTTATGGAAAGTGGAGTCTCAGCTGAGATTTTGATTACATATTTCAGCCCTTGAGTGATAACTCAGTGGGGGTCCTGAAACAAATTGACAAATTAATGTTCTTAGACACAGGCTGTTATCCTTTGGGGGTGGTTTGAAACAGGTCTTGGGGGCTAATTCTAAAATAGTGGAACACATTGCACAGCAGGGTACAGCAGGCATTAACACGTTAAAGCCTAGTCATCAAACACACCTTTAACTCGTAAATGCCTGAGAAGCTTTTACAAGTCAGCCCAGCCCAGGATGCTTTTGGGATGCCTTTGTATGGCACACCAGGCCCCAGTACAGAGTGCAAGACTCCTTGTTGCCATGAGTCAGGAAGGCATCCTTAGGCAATAGATCCTCCAAAGACTTTATTCCCTTCCAGGCTGGCCCTTTATATAGTATCAAGAATCTTCCTTGTGCAAATTTTACCCTGTCCCATCCTGCCCAAGCTGGATGAGTAATGATAGAACAGAGCAAGCAGACCAGCTCCTGTTTGCTTTGATTTTCAACTAACAAGACTAAGCCTGGGGAGAGGGACTCCAGTGCAGGTTTTGACCATGGTGCCAGTTTGGAGCCTGCAAAGGCAGAGCAGTGGTTTACAGCTCAGCTCAGTGGGAAGGAGACAGGGACGAGAGAAAGAGGAAAGGAGTGACTGCAGAACACAGGGAGATGGAAGGGGAGAGAGAAACTGCTGTTCTTTCCTGAGGCTATTGTCCACTAAAGCACTGTGCAAGGCTGTCCTGGTTTGAGCTAAGGGGTTGCTGAGCCCTGACTTATTCCTCCTACACAACCTGATCAAATGGCACAAGGATATCTCCTTCTCTATGCTCAGGAGTGAAGAAATGAGGCATGGAAAGGCTGAGGACCACAGGATGTGACAGCCCCTGCAGCAGCAGGTTGCTCATGGCTTGGGTGGCCCTTTTGGAGCTGTGGGGCTGCTCCAGCTCTACCCAATCCAGTCGTGGTGCCTGACACTGCTCCTGTGTCACCCTGCTGTGACTGTGCCTCCTACCAAAGCAGAGCAGGTGGGACAGAAGGGAAAGCACCTGGTGCCTTTCTTACTCTAGTTCACAACTTCACGTTTCCACCAAACTCTTCCGTGAAAGCTGTTTTGCACTGGGATGCCTGAGCTACAGTCCTGCCCAGCCACGTGAGACACAGGTTCTGCCCAGTCAGATCTGTCTGGGGAGCTATAGCTCCAGTGAGATTGTGGGACTGAGCTGAAAAGCAGGGCAAGGACTCTGTAAATGGCTGTAGCTATTTTTATAATGCATGTGAGCCGGAGCTCATTGCATTTCCCTTCCAAATGGTGCTCCATGCTGCCCAGAAGACATCCCCTGGAGAAGCTGACCCTGCTGAATGCTGAGCTGTGTTGGGCAGGTGGGAATATGCAAAGCATGGTTTGTTCTGTGTGCTGGGCAGGCTGTGCCAGCTTCCCTGAAGGAATGGCTTTCAGCCACTGTCTGTCCAAATGAGCATACTCTTGCCTTGATTTGTCTGGAATTTGTCAAGGGAGCCAAAACTCAGCATTGCTGAGAGAGAACATTTTTATTTTCATTTTGAAACATCATCACTTTCAGTTTTGTCCTACAAAACTCTTCTTTGCCTTTTCTCTGACCTTGAGGTTTCCTGGTATGATAAGGCTGCCTTCATACTATTACACTTTTACCTTTTAAAGGACTGTGTGCATCCAGTTTGCTGCTGGGGATGGTCCCTGTGTTGGGTTGTCCTGAATCCAACCCAGGAACTGTTTGGCCAGAGCTGGGGCCAAATGTGTGCCGAGGACTGTCCCACCAAGATGAGCGTGCAGACAACTGGGCACCAGTGCCTGTACATTGCATTCACACAGATGGGGCCTTTGTGTCCCTCTTTGGTACCAGGCACACTGCCACCATGCCAGTATCTTCTCTGGTAGCTCAGGGTCAAGGATTTTCCTTTGTAGAAATTCAAGTGGGAAAGTTTCTCACTTCACTTCTCCATGGCTTTTATCTCCACAAATGAAAAAACACTCAGACATAGAGGAAATAAACAGAAAAGTGGAGGTAGTGGGAGGAAAGGCAACACAGTTTAAAAAGAAATAACAAAATATTGATAACAGGGCTGTAGTACCAGTTTAAGGTGAGGTTCCAGCTGAGAAATGCTCGGTGTGGGCAGAACAATGTGTGTCCCTTGGGGATGGAAGGGCTCTGAAGGAGCACAGCACGGGAAAAGAAGGAGTCTTTTCAGCCCAGATCTGATGATGTGACCATATTCCCCATTCACAGGCAACCTCCTGCAAGGCAGTTTCAACTCCATGAGAAAAATTCTTCTGCACCTCTTCAGTGCAGAAATGGTGCCATCCCCTACCTGAGCAACTTCAGAGACCTTATTTAATCATACCCTGCGTGGAGAGGACACAAAACACTGTACAGGCGTAGTACTAGACTCCTGAAAGGCAAAGGGATCCAGGAGGGCTGGTCAGTCTTCTCGAAGGAAGTTGTAAAAGTGCAGGTTCAAGCTGTCCCCATGACTCATGAAAGATGAGCAGGTGGAGAAGACCAGCCCGGCTGAAGAGACAGCTTTGGCTAGAATTCAGGGGAAAAGAGAGTTTACCAGCTCTGGAAGAAGGGTCAGGCAACTCAGGAGAACTACAAGGACATTGTGAGGTTTTGCAGGGAGAAAATTAGAAGCACCAAAGCTCAACTAGACATTTATCTGACTACTACCTTAATAGACAACATAAAATGTTTCTATAAATACATTCACAACAAAAGGAGGACTAAGGAAAATCTCCATCCTTTATTGGATGCAGGGGGACACATAGTGACCAAGGGTGAGGTACTTAATGCCTTTTCTGCCTCAGTCTTTAAGTGTAAGACCAGTTGTCTGAGGGTACTCAAGCCCCTGAGCTGGAAGACAGAGACAAGGAGCAGAAAGAAACCCCATTAATCCAAGGGGAAATGGTCAATGACCTGCTATACCACTTAGACAAACAGAAATATGTGGGGCTGGATGAGATCGCAGTCTCTGGGGTAATTTAAAAGATGTGTAGATGTGGCACTTGGGGACATGGTTTAGTGGTGGTCTTGGCTGTGCTGGGTTAATGACTGGACTTGATGATTTTAAGGGTGTTTTCCAACGTAAACGATTCCATGATCATAATTTTAGAGAACAAATTCAACTTTTTAGATAACAGATAAAGCTGCATCCCCTTTTGCCCAGCCTGGATGCTACTGGGTAGGTAAAGATCTATTTACATGATTTAAACTCCCCAGGCATTTACCACCCATGACAAATCTTCCCAATATCTTCATAGCAATCTGCTACAAAGCACTTTAGATGGAAAGGATGCACCATTTCCCTGACTGTTCCAAGCCTGTGCTGTTCCCTAAGAGTGCTTTTGGCTTGCATCCCCAACCTAAATGTGTTATCTATAAAATGTGATTTTGACTCCGTGCGGTCACAGGAGACAAATGCCATTAAAATTGAGTTGCCAGATAGGAAAAAAGTCAAGCAGATTGGACCTCTAGATGCTTCCAGCATTAGGCACAGAAAAGAGATGATACAACTGTTCTGAGCTGCATTTTCTCCAGTATGGTGCATGTCAGATGCTCATTTAACTTGCTCAGTGCCTGACGGAGCAGCACAGCGAAGTGCTGTGTCTCCAGCGCTGTCAGGGATGTGATGCAGAATGTGTGACTGCAGGTGAGGTGACTGGGATGCTGCAGGTAGTAGGGCAAGGCTGCAGCGCTGGGGCTGCAGGAGCTGTCGTTCTGACATGCTCACCCAGCGAATGCCATCAGCGTTCAGCTACAGACACGGGAGACAGGGATCGAATGGCTGTGTGCTCACCGCGGGCTGGACCTCCACAGCGAACAGGATGGGACGGATATCTGTTAAAAAAGAACACGATCATGCTGGGAAAGATGCCAGGAAGAACATGAGTTAGACAAAATCCGTGGTTTACTACAGGTTTTGGGGCACCTCGAATTCCCCCAGGCAGAAAGCAAGAACCGCATCAGCGCACGCAGCCGGGCTCCCTCCCACTCATCCGGAGCCCCGGCTGCCTCCGCAAGGCAATGGTTAACCAGGCAGCACCACGGCTTGCAGAGCCATCTGCTGACAGCGGGGATGCAGGACAAGGAATTATTTTTTTTTCTCTCGTGTAGGTTTCTTCTGACTTTGTCCATGCACTTGAGAGGTTTCTTGCAATATAGTCCATGGGGAGTACACCCGATATGGTCTAACTCCTGCACACAACTCACCCCAGAAATTGTGTTACTCTGCCAGCCTGATACCTGCTCTTTTCTAAAAGAAATGTTCCAGTGTTGCTCCATCTTTAGCTATGGATCTGTCATGCAAGACAAAGAAGAAATGAAACATTTTTTCAAAAGATACCTGGAAGACAGACCCTTCTCTCCTCAAACAGGAGCTCTGCTTGGAATACGACACTGTAAAATAACACATAATGTGGATGCAGGCCTGGAAGTTGATTGAGGACACAGCAGTGTCAGTAGCAAGAGAGACACACTGAACAGAAATGTGCTGAGGCCACAGGGATGTGGACTCTCAGTTACCAGGAAGGCAGGGGCACATCTTCTCTAACAAAGTTTCTTTCCATGCCCTTTCTTGGGTTAATTTTTATCCATAAATGTACACAAGCCCCAGAACTTTTATTTGACATCAGATCATATGGATCACTGCCACTCTGCCTTCTCTCCAATAGCTGCAGAAACAAACCTTTTCTGCCTGACCTGAGTCTGAAAAACAGGCTGTGCATTTATTCCACGACAATAGCCACTTCTTTATTTGTGTGCAAACAGCAGGCTTCAGAAGGAGCATGATTCCCATTTTCAAAGTGCTCCCTGCCTTTGGGGTAGAAAAGCACCTTTTCTATAAAGCTATAAACAGATGCTGCAATTCTTGGGCTGGCAGAGTGGATGCTTCATGGACAGCAGAGCTTACAGCTCTGCTTACAGCCAGAAAGAGCTGCTTTTGTGGCAAAATGTGGATGCCTTCAGCAGCACATTAGCAGGATGGAGCTTGAGAGGGTCACAGAATCATAGAATGGTTTGGGTTGGAAGGAACCTTTAAAGATCACTTTGTTCCAACTCCCTTGCCATGAAATTTTTTACTAGATCACGTTGCTCAAAGTCCCATCCAACCTGACCTTGAACCTTAGGATGACTGTTGCTCTCATGACTGCTGTAGTTGGCACTCATCACATCCCAGATGACCATCTATGGATGGCCCATCTCTTCTCTGCTCCCACCCTGGCCCACGCTTTTGGTTCCAGCTGTTCCTGATACCAATCCACTGCATCTACCAGCCTCTAAAATCCTCTTTCCCAGCAGGATCAGGGCTTGCTTTTACAGTTTGGAGGACCCCTGGGGATTCACCTTGTGATGCTTTGGGCAGAGGTGATACAAAATCAGAAATAAAAATGAAAAAAAAGACTAACCAGGCTCAAAAATTTAATGGTCGTAATTGCCATTCCCCAAGGAAAAACAGAGTGGGGTGAAGAAAGCTTTCAAAGGAAAGTGACTGAGAGCACCAGATCTTTGTGCCATTTTTGGCTTGCCCAGAGTGATGCAGAAAAGTTGAAACTGGATCATGACACTCCTGACACAAAGGTTGTTCCCATGGCACAGAGCAGATGTCTGACCTCTTTTCCCTGAGCTTGGCTTTCATGCTGGCATATCTACACTTCCATGAACAGAGCTGCACAGACATGTATGAAAGAAATATTTCAGTTCCGTGTCTGTACAGTGCAAATATGGGAATCCTGATAGGAATGGACAGGTGCTATATATTATAATAATAAACTCAAAAAAAAATCAACCATGTCTGAAATAGCACATTACATACTCCAAAGAAGAGCCTTAACTTTGCCCATCATATTGAAATGCAACTTCATTATGAGCGCCATCATTGCATTTCAAGACCAAAATGTGCAGAATGCCCTTCAGTGTTCATTACCTACTTATCACTTTGTATTTGTTTGGTTTAGTGATTTTTGTATGATCCCATAGCAAGCCTGAGCTGAAACACAGAATTTCTGGAGCACTTTCATTAAGGTAGCTATCACTGGAGTGCTTCATTTGCCTGAGTGACACATCTCTCTCTTGCACAACATTCCCTCTAAATTTTATTGCCTTACTTGGTGTTACATTAGAGAACAATCACAAGTCAGAGACATCTCTCAGTACCATCTAACAACAGGCTCACTGTGAGAGTGCTGTTCTCAGCCTGCTGCCTATGAGAGACACTCAAAGGGACGTGATGCTGGAGGTGAGAAGGTACACATTCCACATCATATCATCCCTTTATGGGAGGGCCTGTATGGCTAAGGAGAATGTGGAGCTGGTAAAGAACTAGGTTCAGAAAAATCTTGGAGCAAGTCAGACAGCAGGTCATAGAATCATTTTGTTTGGAAAGGACCACTGAGATCTAGTCAAGCCATTAACCCAACACCACCACACCCACCACTAACCCATGTCCCTAAGCACCATGTCTACACATCTTTTAAATAGAGATGGTGACTCCACCACTTCCCTGGGCAGCCGGGGCATCAGTCTGAGCTGGGCAGTTGTCCTGTGTCCTTTGAGTCAGCTTGGTCTGAATTGTGAATACGGACTTGTTTTCAATTTTCACTTGACCCCCTTCCTACAGAACTCTGCTCTGTGTCAAGGACATGAAGTGGCAAACACTTGGTAGGGCCACCTGCTTCCCTTCAGCCCTGCTGAGATATCCCTGCATTCCCAGAGAAGCAGAGAGCATTGCAGACTGGGCCACCATAGGCTGCTGTGACATTTGCTGCTGATCAGCTTGAAGCCTCCTGTCCCTTCTTTGTCCCTCTGCTAGAGTGTGGTGGAGAACACCAAGATTACAAGAAGCAAGTGTTGGTGTGGAAAGCACAGGACATCACTTCAAACAACCCCCCACATATTTCCTTGCAGCCAGCCCTGTTCAGCTTTCATCTTAGACCTAAGGGAAGCCCTCAATTTTCCTGGTGAGCTTTCCTTAGTTTCCCTTGATTAAGCTGCAGCTTTCAAGAAAACCATCAACAATATCAGATTTCTTTTGGCCCTGACCCACGGTCCCACACAAATCAGCAGGCTACAGCCTACACAGAGCTGTGCATGAGGACCTTAACCAAACCTGACAGCTCTGCATGGTAGGATGCATGAGGTTTGCCATGCCAGCCTCGAGGCAGGTGGGTTTTGATAATGTGCAATGCCCCAAACAGGTACATTGTATGTACAGAACCAGAGAATAATAAAATTGGTTGTGTTGGAAGAGACCTTTCAGATCATTGAGCCCAACCAAGGCTCCTTGTGACGACCTCTCCACCAGAGCTAAGGTGGACCTTGCTGCAATAAATACAACTCCTTTGACATTTCAAATATCTTTTTCCAGGCAGCTTCTCCATCTAAAATCCTTTCTGAATGAGCGCCATGACCAAGAAACCCAGGAAAAATATGGAGGATTTTTTCCCAAATGCTTCTTTCCTCAGGGGAGTTCTTGTGAGATCTTTAGTTTGTCCTGCTTTTGGATGTGTTTTTTGAAGGAATGTGACACCATCTTGGACAATGACCAGACTGAGCTTCGTGGACCAACCCTCCTGCTGGGCATGATGGATGTGCAAAAATGGCCACAAGGACTCTTAAAGGGGGTTGTGATCACATGGAAAGAAATTTTGGCGTAAGCTAACTGTGCCTCCAGTTTTGCTTGGAAAGCTTTCCCAATATTTACATATAGGAAAGGATGCAGAGAAACACATTTCTCTAGGGAGCCATGCTGAAAGGCAAATTATTCATGCATTTCCTTAACACAGGATCTTTCCTGTATTAGAGTAACTTTAATATTCCTATAAGAAATTTTCCATTGAAAACATCATGTTCTGTAAAAACACTGTGGTTAATTAAGGGTTGTGCATAACAGCATTAATTATACTTCGATAGATTATAGTTAAAAAGGTTTAATTTCACAAGTTATGTTCTTAGAACAATTTAATCTTTACTATGAGTTTATTAAATAATTTTCAGTAGGAAAAGCATTTTCATAGTTAAAAAAATAATGCTTTTAATGCTCTACTGAGGTTTACGGGCTTCCAATTCTACTTGACTGAATTTAACATATATGTTAGGAAGAAGACTTCAGAATGACATGAAGTTGTAAAAGTGAACTTCTAGAAGTACATTTGTGCATGGAAGCATTTACACTAAAAATATTTATGATGCAAACTTTACCATCAACTGTCAGCATAGCCCACACTGTTCTTCACCATTGGCACACGTAGATGGCATGAATAATAGATGTTTATTTTTTATATCATCTTATCCCTAAAACAAGAATTTTACTAGTGGGTTATCCTGTATGACATGAATATCCAATATGTGGCCAGAGAAAAATCCATGTAGACTTTTTACAAAATATGACACAGATATCTGGTTAAAAATTTGAAATGAAGAATGAGTCCTGTGAAATTTCACTTTGGTATTTAGTGAGGAAAAAGTAGGACAAGGTTTGATAAATGTTTTTTGGGGGGGTTGAAATTGTTTTCTTGAAATTACTTTCTCCCCTTTTACTTTATACAATAAACCCATGATTTCAACCATGGTACTGAAATGAAAGTGAATACTCACCTGTCAACGGCTCCTGCTGAAACACAGGGGGCTGAAGTGCTGCTTTAATCTGAACACTGACTAGACTTTTTTCCCCTCTGGACACAAAGAGTCAACTCATTTTTTATTAGTTCTGCTTTCTTCAGCACATCATGCATTAATTGTATAATTCCCCATGAACTTTACTCCAGTACAGAGAGTGGCTTTCCAGGAATGTAGGTCTATCATGGCTTTTCATGCCTCCAAACTTTACCTTTCTGTATCTGCCTAAATTAGATAAGCTTTATTCTTCCCCTCTAGCAACCTTCCCATAAAGGCTATTTCTTTTATTTGCTGACAATTCAGTTTACTCTGAAAAAAACGTGTTCATTCATGGACCTTCCCTGAATGAATATAGAATGTGTAAGAACATTGAGGTAATTGAATCAGGGTCAGCTTGTATGAAGACAAAGCCCAAGATTAGCTGAAAAGACTGTGCCCTGTGCTTCAGGAATGTGTTATACAGACATGAGGCATGTAGAGAAAGACAGTGCACACCCACCTTGAACAATTTAGAAAATACCTACTTTACAAGAAGGGTGTTAAAGACTATTCAGATCAGAGCTGTTGCCAAGGGACTTGGCACTAATCAGCTGAGGCTCAACAACCCTGTAAACTCCAAGTGTTGAACAGCCAGGATGAGCACCATGCAGGGATATGGCTTCTGCCAGACAGGAGGAACAGTCCCACACAACACTTGTACTGCGTGTGTGCACTTCAGGACCTGCACATACAAGATCAATTGTTAGTATGACCAAATAGTCCACTTCACCCATGAACACAACTGCTAATGCCATCAGCTATCCATGGTGCAGAAAAATAGCCAGGTGGCTGAGCATCCCACCCCTCTGCTCTGAAACTGGACTGGAGATGTTGGCTTTTTGATCCTGGTGCACACTGAGTGGCTGTAGTCAGAAAACAAAGCTCAGCCACTCTCATGAGACACCTCAGAGCATGAGTGAAGAAGCTAAAGAATGGAGCTGGGGCACAGGGAGCCCAAGGTTCTCCTGCTCCTTGTGCATCATTTCCCTGTCTCAGGAGGTTCTCAGTGTCAGCCAGGGCTGACTTTGCCAGCACGAGGAAATAGCCATTCTTCTCTGTGATGAATTTGAGGAGGTGCTGTGGGGTGCGAACGGGTGGAGACTCTTGAGGTAAGCTTTGTCTGTGACTAACAGCACTCCGGGCTTGGAAAGTGCTAAAATTCTTATGTTCTGGGTCATGTTTGATTCAAAAAAGCACAGGGATTTATTTCCTTCAGATGATGGAAAACTGGCAGTTAAAGAGTTATCATGGACACCCCTAAGAAGTGTCATGCCAGAGCTGCCAAGCAGGTGGGAAATGGATAGCAGTGAATCCTGAGACCAGAGAGGAGGAATCACCTTTCTTGGCTCAGCCCGTACAGAGGTGCTGCAGACCCAGGGACAGAGCAACTCTCCTGGAGCAGAGACAGATCATATGCACTGCAAGTTATCACTAGTTATTTTTTAACAGTTGTTTGGGAGGTTTTCTGTGAAACATTACAATACTTACACTTTCTCTTTTCCCGTAATTATTTTGTAATGATGCATCCAGAAAGAAAAGGAAGTATCAGCTGACGTTCTTTATCTCAAACAATATACTTCTTGTAAAGCTTCACAGGCAATTCATATCTGATTAAAGTTGAGCAAAACATTTTTCCCCCTAACTTCAGACCTGCCTTTCTATTATGCTTCTCATGAAGGAAAATGTTTGTAGTGAACAATAAAAGGAAAGTCCCACTTTCCTGTGAATAGCTGTAACATCAAACCTCAGCCTTTCATATAATGGGTTCCTATTCTCTGCCTGGGCTAAAGGGCAGCCTAAGTGAAACATTCCCAAGAAGAGATGTGGAAAAAAACCCCTTAGAAACAAAAAAAAAAAATTTCATAACAACCAAACACTCAGACTCTGCCTTGTGCCAAAGCTCTCTGCTTTGCTTTCTACCTGACTGTCTGCCAAGAAATGAAAAGATTAACCAAGAGCAAGACACGGGATCTTTTCCCCTGTGCCAGAGCTTTCACAGGGAAAGAAGAGACCAAACAGATGGAAAAAAAAAAAGAAATAGAATTTCTTTTGTAAAAAGTAAGAGGAGAAAGATGTGTAATATAGATGAGAGAATGTGAAAGAGATGGATGACTCATTGAGTGACAGGAAAGATGCAGCCATTTTTACCACCATGTAAAGATTAATTAAATCATGTTCTGAATGGGGGCACTGATGGTGAATCCCTCTGTGCCTCTTCTACTCACTGGATCACTTTGTCTCTTCCTGCCAGGCAGGAAGAAAGAACTTTACCTGCATTGCTGATCTGTGAGAAACCAGTTAATGATTGAAGAGGATTTTAAGGATGGGAAGTGTGCAGCAGTAAAACTGGTGGTGGGTAAATACCAGGTGGCTCAAGCTTTGCCCTCAGCTCACAAAGGCAGCAAAGCATCTGGCCTTTTACGGTTTTTGTTCATTTTAGAGCAGGCTTACTTTGTGCTTTGAATCATGCTTAGAGAAATGTTACAAAAATTGCTGTCAAAACTCTTGGTTCTGTTTAAATAAAAACGTATTAAACAGTAGACATGAAAAATAACAGAGAAAAACAGTATTATGGAAACACTTCAAAACTGTCAAAATACTGTTTCCTGGTTAGTGTGGGAATATTCAGAATATTTGAGTTTGGGTTTATCCAACCTTAACTAGAGCAGCTGTTTAATCATACTGTTCAGTTTCAGGTATTCAAACAGAATAAAATATAATTTCAAAGGTCAAATTGTTCCTCCCTTGCATGTCTATTAATAAAAAGGAATACAAAAGAGATAGCATTGCAAAAAATTTGTGATATTTTGCCTAAAAGGTATTTGCTTACTGTTAGTATCAAACAAAAGCTAAGCTGCTGCACAGTGTGGCAGAAGTCCTGAAACAAATGGTTTTGGGTATAATTAATTCCTCTGACTGGTATAATCATAGGGAAAAAACTGAAGACCGGGATAAGATACAACAAGGAAATTGAATGAAAAATAACATGAGGACATTCTCCAAACAGATGAAATATGATTTAGTCCAACTTGTGATGGGAAGGGGGAAATAATAATGGGCAAACAGGTTTAATGTCTTTTTTCCTTCAATAGTCACTTAGGAAAAAGGAAGTTTATTTAAAATGCTTAAGTAGCTGCTGTAAGCAGGACGAGATGTTAGTGATCCTCCTTGAGAAGGTGAGGAGCACAGATGAGTTCCAGGGCACTGGATAAGAGCAATCATGGTGACTATTCTCGGAAAAGAAGGAAGGGAGGTACACTGGAATTGTCACTAGTCAGTCTGATTGCATTTTCTGGAAAAATAACAAAACGGTGCTTGCCAAACACAGAAACATCTAATTAACAGCAATCAAGACAGATGTGTAAAGAATCAATTTGTTCCACCAGTATATGTATGGCATGTAAGATGCTGAAATAACCTAAGGCTGCAGATGGAATACATGTGCTTGGTTTGGAAGATGTAGCCAATTAATCCATTTCTAGAATCTTCAAGACAATTCTAGAAAAGAGAACAGCTGGAGAAGATCATAACAACCTTAATAAACACAAAAAGACTCTTGAAAAGAGAAAAATAAGTCTTCTTCCTGTACACTGCAAAGGAACACAAAATGATCATCTTAAATTACAGAAATTACACTTGCACTAATGTTTTGAAGTCCCAAGTGACTGAACTGTTCCAGCTTTTCTTCAGTGTAATAAATTGTGTCCTCTCTCACACTGCAAGCTAGTCCTGCTCTACAATAAGTGATTTGTTTACACTAAATGCTCTCCTTTGTGGGAAGTTGATCTGGCAAAAATCATTATGTTATACCTCAAACAGTGAGTCACTGAACTTCCTCTGTAGCAGGACAAATGAGACATGGCTCACAATCAACTACAAATAATCCCTGTGGATCATGAGTTCTGATTGTTGGAAATCCTTCCAGTCAATCATTATAAAATTTCCTTCCTCTGTACAGACACTCTTTCTGAATAATAACAAGTGCAAGAAAACCAGGGTAACCACACAGTCTTGCTCCTGGTCAAAGAATATCTTCCTACAAGCACTCCACTATCTGTGGAAAAGCTTTTCTCTCTGCAACAGAGGGTAGAGAATGGTAGAAATAGGGGCAAGGTAATAGAAACCTAAAGGTCTTGGCTTCCTTTCCACAGCGTGTTCCTAAGGCAGATCTGCAAAGGTGGGTGATAGCAAGTGACGCTTCAGGAGCAGAATTCGCAATGCCCAAATTCTCTGTGGGCTGAATGGGGAAGTTCTCAGATCAATGTTGGGATGGTGACCACCTGCAGGACGTCCACAGCGAGGGTGGAAGCTGCCTGAAGGTCCCTCCTTGCTCTTTAGCAAATGGTGGCTTTACAGAGTCACATAAAAATCCAGCAGCCTGTTCCCTAAGGTGCTCCAGCCCCAAGTAAAGATCCCCCAGTCAGAAAAAGGGTTGCATGCCGTGTATATTTATGGTCCCATAAAGGCCTTACCTTGACAGAGGTGGAGGAGGAGTTTCTGCTGAGATGACCTAGTCAATTAGAGTACAGTAAGGTGAGGATTCAAAGCATTTCAGGAAAAACTGCAAGTATAACATGAAGTGTTCCTCCTGGGCAAGAGATCTGGGCAGCAGGGTTCCTACATAAAGTAGGCTTTGCCTCTGCCTGCTATGGGGGATCTCAACATCATAGTGTATGTTACACAGCCAGAGAGAATCAGCCCTGCCAAGGGTTGCACAATTTCTAAATTCTGAGTAGCCAGTTGGCCAAAAATTAAGTACAGAGAGGTTTAATCCAGACAAGTGTTTACTGTAAAACATGTGAGTAGCCCTGGGATTCACATGTACCAGGTTCCTACTGAAAATGCTAGAACCTCTGAAGTAGGCTGTGTATTCAGATGTCCTATCACTGCTACTGAGGCTCTTTATTTTTTAAACATAATTTTAACTGAGCTTGCTATGCTATGGAGTTCTTGGTGGTTAATTTTAGGTTGTGTCCCTGTGAACAGAAATGTGCTGTTCTGATGCAGCATGTGTGCAGTGTAGATATGGAGCAATTACTGCTGTGGCCTGCTGCCATATCACCATATTATTAGCCCTGAAGAGGGAAACAATGCAGATTTATGCCTTGTTTGAGTTCTTTGTTTTTGTTATTTTTTCCTGCCTAGTTATTTTTAGTGCAAAATTGTTCCAAATTATGTCAAGGACAAGAGAAGTTGAACTAAAACCATGATCGGAAATGCTGCTGTCTGTGAGGGATGTTTCTGCAGACAACAAATACCTTGTATTGCATAACCCCAAAGAAATCTCTAGAAAGCAAAATGCTACCTCTGTTATCTCCAGACAGTCCCCAGTCCAACCTGTCCTGGCATGAAGAAGCAGCTCCACTGGCTGTCAATTTTATCAGCTGCAGGATCAGAGGCTTTGAAGTGAAACAGCCACTTTCAGGAAAAAACACCTCTCTGTGTAAGGACAGGAGCTGGCTGACACAGTCCCTCCTCTTCCACTGCTTTTCAAGAATACACAATATTCTTAAATCACTTACAGGCTTGTGTTCTCTGCTCAGGACATTTTACATCTCCCTGGGCTATTTGTTATTTGCTTTCAGAGACAGATCCATGGTGTTTCCCAGAAATTAATTAACAAATTCACGACCTCCTTTGGGTGGCTTGGGAAACAGCAGCACGGATGAATGCTCTGCTGGTAAGGTTTTAATGCTGAACTGTCAGAGGTGCAGGTACCTGACAGCTCTTGAAGATTAATTATGGAGCACAGCTTTCTCTGTTCCTGTGTTTCCTTCCCTTTAATGAAAGTGTGCTGTAATAATGGCTTGCAAATATTTTATCTCTGGAAGCAATTACTAAGTTTGTTTTAAAAGCTGAGCTAACACTGAAGACATGTTTACTCTCCAAGTAGACACCCTGTATTTGAGCTGTTACATTTCTTTTTACTATTTTCAAACCAGTGCTGTGCAGTTGCAAACACAAGTTTTTTCATCTGCTACAGAAAACATCTTAATTTGTTAATAGATTAACAAAAGGGGAATTAAGAGAGAGGTTTCAAGTGCAAAACAAAGTGTTGGGAAATCACCTCGATTCCAAATTAAATTAGAAGTGTGTGATGCTGCCAGACATTGTCAAAGCCGTAATGAACTGTGAAATGCTCACAGCCCCTCTGCTCCCCTCCCACTGAGTGCCCTCTGCTGCCTCTCTCCATTCTCTAGTGCCTGCAGCCTCCCCCCAAGACATTTTACATCTCCCTGGGCTCCTCTTTCCACAGCCAGGAGAGTTCTGTCTCCTGTGGGACTACGGTGGCAGCAGTCTGGGGCTGTGACACTTCGGCCTCCACTGGCACTTTCTAATCCTTGCTATTGCACAGTAAACCTTAATCTAAAACCATCTGCAGAGACTAGGGCCGGTCTGTCTTAGTCTGCTTTTGTGAGTGGCCTCAGCAGGATTTTGTTCTCAGCCAATCCTTGCCCCAGGCTCTTATGTCAGGGATTGCTCATTTGGTGGAGGCCACCTTTGGAAGTGGCTGCTGGCAGGAGTCTGAGTCACAGACAGAGTCAAATTCAAGAGAATTTGTTCTTTTCTGAATGTGAGAGAGTAGAGGAACATGCAAGCTGGACAAGGTAAGCTATTTCTATTTTCTCAAGCCTGAAGGTATTTTTCCTTCCTTTCCTGGGGGAAGCTTGGTGCTATAATACTGCTCTAGCAATTAGGAAATGTAGGTAGTGTTTCACACATCTTGTGTTCATAGTTATCTGCATGAGAAGCAATAACACACCCTTGAGAAGAAGCAGGCAGCCTTATATCCACAGTGAGTGACATTGTTTGAATTTTGTGAAGTGATATCCCATTCCCCATCAAAAAAACTGTGGTACAACTGTAGCACAAAGTGTGGGAAAGTCAGAGCCACCTCCTCTCTTCCACAACCTTTACACATTCAAGGTCACATTGAATGGGGCTTTCAGCTACTGAAACTAGTTCAGGATGTCCCTGTTCACTGCAGGGTGAGTGTTGGACTTTAAAGGTCCTACCTAAACCATTCTAAGATTCTATGGTTCTGTATCAACCAACTACAGCCCTCTCCTTCTACCCTTCATTTGCTCCTTTCTACTGTACCCCCACTGATCCTTTTTTGCTCCATTGCTCTTGTCTACTTTGTCATTCTGGTGAAGAGAGGAAAAAGGACAGCAGATGGAAAATGGGGGTGCAGCTCCTCTCCTGTCCCTGGGAACAGAAAGCCAGTGCAACACAGCCCTGGTTCTGTTTTCTTCCTCCACTGTGAGAGCTTAGGATCCCATCACACAATAAAATACATAAAACTCCTTTATTGTTCCAAAAAGTCATGTAAGAATTTAAAGTCAGGTTTTTTGCACAACCAAAGTCAATGAGCAGTCTTCCCACTAAATTCAAAGGCAGCAGGATCAAGTCTGCAAGAATAAAATGGGAGCTCCAGCATCAAAGGCAGGCAAAGAAAGGGCACAGCATGAGCTCATGGGATTGTTTACTATGCAATGTGTTCTTCACATTTTTTTATACCTTTTGCTTGGATCTCATTTTCCTTTGAACTCCAGGCAACGTGCATGTTTAGGCCCATTAAAATAAGTGATGTTTTTTAACAAACTACAATGCAGATTAGATCAATTCTTTAATCTCATGTTTTCCTCTTGAACACAAGAATCAACCATTTTATGCTCAGTTGGATATAAAATTAACCCAGGCACATTAGATCTATTCCAGAATATTCTGTATTCTAAACAATCTAATTTTGCTGGGAATGTGCCAGGGTCTCATCAATAAAGGCGAACATAGTCCAGATCTAAACAGAAAGTTGCACAGCTACTTTACTGTGAAAATATTGAGTGAGGTGGGAGCACACAACATTTTGATGGATACTAAAGAAAGGCCACAGTCACAGGCATTTCTGTCCAGGAAGAAATCAATAGCATAGCACAGGTCACGCTGGTAAATCTGGTTAAGCAATGTCAGAAGAAAAGTCTGCTCAAGAAATCATTCTGAAGATCTGAAAAACCCAACAACAAAACCACCACTGACAACACAAACCACTTGCAGTCACTATCCCATTTGCTGTCTGCCTGTGACTGTCCCCCCCCAGCCCTCTCCTATGGGCAAGTGTTTTCCTTGAGCATGTGGATAGCGTGTGGTAACATATCTATCTACCCTGTAAAATAAAGGTCTCAAAAGTAATGGGAAGCTTGTGAACAGGTCCTTGTGACTTTGGAAGGGAGACAGACCTTTATGTAATGTACAGGAAGTGCTTTTAGGAGCTTTGTGACTACAACGTCTATAAATATCTGCTGTAGAAAAAACACAAGGACACAAAAGAAGCTTTGTCAGAAAAAACAATATATTGTCACAGGGCAATTACACTATTGCACTTTGCAGAAACTATACTCTGGGGCGGTTGGTTTATATTTTTAAGGAAAAACCTACAACTTCCAGATCCTACTGGGCTAAACTCTCTTTTTCTAAAATTTGCCTGTGGCTGGATCCCTCCTGTTCCATTAAGAACTTCTGGTTGTCTACCTGGGCTGAACTAGCACTGTTTTCTTGTACTTCTTGGAATAAAGTTTAATCCTGGGCAGAATTGTGGCCCTGTGTCATTTCCCACACTTTGGACTTCTGGGAGCAGTTTTTTGGGGGACAGGTATTGCTTTCACAGCTCTTAACACGGCTGCAGCCTTTTCTTCTGGAAGGCCCTGATTGGCAGCCATAAGGGCTGGCTTTGATTATCTGTGAAGGTCTGTTGTGAAGATTGGTTTGACCCCCAGCTCAGACACCTGGGGAAATTTCCTTTCCCATCACACTAAGGAATCACAGTGTTTAAAATGATAGCAGCTTGTTAAAGCTGGAGAAGATAAACAGAATAGCACATAATGGCAAGGTACAGTCTTCCTGAAGTCAAGCAATAAACAAAATAAACTGATTTGAACTCTTCCTCTGTTATTTCAGGATAAGCAAACTGCAGGTTGGTTTGTCTCCAGCACTAACACCCCAGGGGCAGACTCTGAGCCCTGTGTCTCCTCCCAGGATAAAAATGCCTCAAGTCTGAACAGACCTTCAGCCAACCTGAGGTCCTTCTCTCTTCTGCCTCCTCTATCCCTGTTTGACCATTATTCCTCTTCTTCAGTGATTTCTACCCCAAGACAAAATTTTCCCAAAGGATCCTCTCTTAACTATGGATCCTTTTTTTTTTTTTTTTTTTTGGTGTGTGTATGTCATGCCCTAAAGCTACAATCTGTGAAAGACCAGACAGACCAGTCCCTCCAGGGCTGTTTTGGCTCGGTGAATTGGCTCAGGTTTTTTTTGTGTTATAGTAACTGTGTACTTCCTCCCTTTTCACGTCTGTTTTTTTTTTTTCTTAACAGAAATTCTCCAAATATGAAAAGCTTAAATGTAAATCCAGTGTCTTTCAGATGCCTGCCTTGCACATAACTGTTACATCTTTTCCCTACATCCAGACTTCAGCTGTTTGCTTCCTCTTTGCAGGCTGCCATCCTTTTAGAGCTTTCTGCATGAGGTTTGCTTTCTCCTTTAGACCTCAGCCATCAGGCTTATGTCTCAAAGGCTCAGGTCAGGACTGTCTGATACAAAGCCTTTGGATGAGGTAAGTTCCCTCTTGGACACTTTGTGATCATTTCCTGGAAAGACATTTGTTTGCCTGGCCTGTGTCTGCTGTATCTGCTGCAACTCCTTATCAACCTTCTCTTCTCTCTGGCCTCAGGCTCCTGTCTTTTCCTCTTCTCTGCTTTACCTCTGTGCCTTCCCAGACCATGGACTTTCTATTCTCCTGCTCTAGTATTGCCCCACTGCTGCTTGGATCAGACTGGGCTCCCAAGTCCAGACTGTCTGAAATTGGTGATGGAAGTTGCTGTATGAACTCCAGGTGACTTATAAAGTTAGGCAGTCAAAAATGCAGGCAATTGTAACGTATATGTTCTTTGGGGAAATGACTTGAGGGGGGTTTTAAGGCAGGATGTGTTTAGCTGGTGCTTCAAAGACAAATACCATATTTAAGCCTATTACAAAGATTATCAGCATTCCCTACAAATGGTAAGATACACAGATCAGACCTGTGGATTAAATACCATCTGTTTTGTAAATTTTTACATTTAAATTTAAACAAAAATGAATAGTGTATGTGGAGATGAGGAGGAGGAGAAAAAATGTATGGGCCAAGGGGGAGAAAGTTATTTTAAAAATCCTCACATACACATGAGAGAAGACACAGCAGAAGAATAGGAGACTGTGGACTGCATAGGGCAGTGCTGTTGTACTGACAAAAATAAGTAGAAAGAATAAGGAGCTTCTCATTTTCTAAGACAATAACTCACCATGTAAAATGGCATAATGGTTCTTTTTTTTTTTTTTCTGTCTCCCTCCCTGCAAATACAGCCTGGAAGCACAGAAGAATGAGATTACCACATCTCATATATCACAATTTCTAATAGAAGTTACAATGCTGTTACCACATACAGTCGTGACATTTATCTCGCTACAACTTTCTTCAGGGACATTGTAGAGCAAAACTCCCAAGTTTCCTAAAATTAGACACATTTCGTGTCTGTTTGCTGTCTTTGGTAGACTTAAAATTCAACCCTGTTCATATTTTATGTGATTTTGTAATAACACCCACTCATTCATTGCAGAAGAGGCATTCTATTGTCTTCCTATGACACTTTGGGATTGCAGCTGGAAGATGTGTCATTGGGACTTCCCTTTGTTTTCTCACTATGAACTAGACACTTGTGGCAGATGCTGGATTGGCAGCCTCACAGAAACAGATACTCCAGGCCACCAGCTTGCACAAGTGGTGACAGTTCAAGTGTCTGGCTTCTGTATGGCACCTGTCACTTTGCTGCTCAACCACACAGGTTAATCAGCAGCTGTCAAATGGCACTGTTCAAGCACTCCTGGGCTGGGGTGGTAGCTCACCTTGTCCATGCTGTGGGAGCACAGCCAAAGCTGAGAGAAGATTTCAGTTCTTTATTTCAATCTTTTTTTTTTCCCCCTTTTAGGGAAGGAGAGACAGTTGCACTCATTATTGCAGGTCTGTGCCCTCTAGCTGCCCCTTTAGGGATGCCCTTCTGACAGTCTGAAATTGTCCTTCCTGAAAAAGAGAAACAGGATGAGAGAGGGACTGTGATAACCCATTGACTGTGATAACCCAGTCTGATGAGGAGCAGCTGAGGGAGCTGGGGGGGCTTAGCCTGGAGAGAAGGAGGCTCGGGGGAACCTTCTCGCTCTCTATAACCTGAAAGGAGGTTGGAGTCAGGTGGGGGTCAGTCTCTTCTTCCAAATAATCAGGGACAGGACAAGAAGAAATGGCCTCAAGTTGCACAGGGGAAGTTTAGATTGGATATTAGGAACAATTTCTTCACAGAAAAGGCTGCCAAGCATTAGAACAGGCTGCCCAGGGAAGTGGTTGTGTCACCGTCCCTGGGGATACTTAAAAGTATCCGAGGGACATGGTTTAGTGGTGGACTTGGCAGTGCTGGGTTAACAGTTGGACTTGATGACCTCAGAGGTCTTTTCCAACCTAAACAATTCCATTACTTTCTTTTATGATTGCAGATAGCAGAGCTGCTCATATCATTGTGATCTTTGCAGTGACTGCTGTCACCAGGACTCACATTTGGCACTGCTAAGCCTGCTCTGGCACCTGTGTGATATATTGCTGTCACTCCTGAGTGTTTGGGTGTCAAAGGCAAAAGGATAATAGTGAAGTCCATGCTGTACCATCGTATCAGCCTATAAATGTACACAGGTGCCCGTATCCTCTGAGTCCCGTGGACTTGTGCACAGGATCTTGATTCTGTGCACAGGACTTCTGAAATATAAACACATAGGTATGTACATATGGCACACGCATTATATATGTGTGTGTGTGTGTGCATACTTGAACTTAGGAAATAATTTAATCAAGTCCTTTTTCCTGCTAGTAAAATCACATAATAATAATCACATAATAATAATAGTAATCACATAATAATAATAATAATAATCCATTAAATAAAAGGATCAAGCTTCATCCTGAGAACTGTTAGTGTTGTTTCTCTCCAAACTCCTGTGTGAATGTTGTTCCAGAATATCATGGCAGTGCTCTGCAGTAATATCTCCTTTCTAATTTCCAGTCTAAGCACATCCACCACCATATTGTGTCCCTTGATTCTGAGCAGTGCAGTTTGTAAGCTTCAGTCATTTCCTTTCCCTCAGATCTGCCCATGGATGTATCTACAGAGAGAGAATCCCTCCCTTCTCAGACTTTGTTTTGTGAGACTAAACGTCTTTTAGATTGCTCACACCCCAGTATGGTTCCAAGACACTTATCTGTACCTTGTCCAACCTAGGTTGGACTCAGAGGTCTTTTCCAACCTAATTGATTCTGTGATTCTATTCCAAGCTGAGTTTATTTTCTTGAGCGGCTTTGGGTTCATTTTTCAAGCATAGGTCTTACTAGTTAAATGACGACATCAGCATTTCCTTATATAATGGAAACACCTCTCCTGATAAGCTGAATAATTTTTGTGGCTGCATCTTGTTAATGAATACAGCCAATTACTACTCTGATTTCTCTCCTCAAGACATATCAATAGTTTCAAACAAGTAACTTCTCACCACTGGCTTAAATCCAGGACCAGTGCAGGAGCTTGCCCTTTGAACTGTCATCTTTCACACAAAAAGGCTTAAAAATAGTAAGAGTATAGTTGGATTAGGCCAGTATTTTATTAGTTTCTTCCCACTTCAAGACTTCCTCTTTAAGCAGCCATGTCTAGGGCTTGTCTCACTTTCGGGTATGTGAAGCAATCTCCAGAAACATGAACTAAATCTAACTCTGGATTGCCCAAACTGCAGTGTTGATTTTATTAGCATGGAAAACATTTCAACAGCAGAATGTAAAGGCAAAAATAACACATAGATGCTGCAAGAGGAATTTGTATGATGACATTTGCTTTGTCAAACTTTAATCATCAAAATCTAAGCTAGTTGTGTGGTTTTCCTCTACAACCTCCAGAAGGATGCTGGCAGCTCCCCAGGGTTTTTATCACTCAGGCATATTTTTTAGGATCTGTTTCCCATCAGTGCCTGCTTCTTCCTTTCTCCAGGTTGTCAAGTGAATCTGCATCAGCAGAGCAGCTGAAGCATGCAGGTAAAATCAGGTGAAATGAACCTCTCTTCACTGTTTATCCTAAAATTCAAAAGAATACTCCAGACAATGACATTTGGATTTTTTACGCATTGAGAAGTAAATGGATCACAGAGCAGCCACCTGGGATGTCAGGGAACTGTTCTGAAAGAACTGAGCTCCCTAAGTCTGGTCTTTATCGCCATGCCATGAGGCAAATATAAACACTGAAAGAAAAACATGGGATGTTTAACACATTTTTATTTTACATAAACAAGTGTTTTTTAGAATGTTCTTTGCATGAATTGCCATAATTACAAATTAAAACAAGAATAAGTTTCTGAATTCTGATTTCCCACCACAGAGCTCTGATTCTATGGTGGGTAAAATGGTGAGACAGGAAATTTCCTCTGTGTTTCCATCTGCTCATATATCAGACTGATTCTGTCTTCTAGGAGCTCACTCTGAAAAAAATATGGTCTTTTCGCAGACCGGAGATTTTAAACAAAACTATTGTTCTCCCTCTTGTTTGTGACAAAAGGTAATGAAGAGAGATTAGGAGTTCATGAGTGCAGCAGGAGCTCTGGAATAATTATTAACAGGAATTTCTAAAAAGGAAAGAATTGTGATGTGAAGGGCCAAGTCATAAGGATTAATTAAATAGAAGAAGGGATGCTGACTTTCAAGTAGTCTGGCCTGGAAATAACACAGATGGAGAAGTGAAAAAGAAAGAAAACATCATGTCTGCAAAATGTTCTCTGAGTGGGTGTTTTTGGGAGAGGGCCACCTAAAGGATTCAACTTTTGCTAGGAAGAGTATGCGTTATCCATGCCCAAATTTGTGATTAATCAATTCACAGATCAACTGATGAGTTGGTTAAATGTCGTTTCCTTAGAGTAACACCCAGGTTTGCAAGTATCTTTGATAATACACTTTTGGCAACTCAGGATGTTGCTGGAGCACATTCTCCTTCTCTGTCACACAGTCCTCTCTGCACTTCCTGGTGGGCGAATGGAAACCCAAACAACACAACAAAATATTCCATATTTAATTTTGTTGTAGTGTTTTCCTCTGTACACAAAAAGCTTACACTTCTTTGCACCTTTATTGGAGAAAGTAGCAATAATCTCAGTTCACTGTCGTATTTAAAATGGGAACTGAAAAACAATTTACTTATCAGGACAGAAATCCAACCTTCTGTTTGCCTCTCTAACTTTATTGTCTCTGAAAGCAGAACAAGAGCTGCTTTTCCTCCTTCACGTTGAGACATTGGTACCTGTTAAAGTGGAAATACACAGTCAAAATTTCCACTTGTAGCCAGTGAGTGAAACGGAAAACTCATATTCTGCTAGTTTTGTGGGAATGCGCTGTGGTAAAATGAATAATCATCAATTATTTAACTTCTTAGGAGGGAAAATATAAAGCCATCAGGTACTTCTGAAGTGCTCAGTCTGTGTTAGGCTGACCTTGGTGTCTCTCTAGAAAACCTGGTGTGTATTCTTGGCAGCAGGCATCAGTTCCCCGAGGGAGAGGATATACAAGCCTGCAGGAATGTAGATAAACATCTAAGATTCTATTCTGCATAAGAACAACAACAAAATAATCAGTGAAAGCCTCCAAAGAGCTGCTAAGGGGCCCTTCTTCACAGTCAAGTACCTTATTAAAAGGAAAGCAAACTCTTCTAATTGAAAATACTTCATAATTATTAGATCCCATCACAATTCTGACTTTTTCAACAGCAAAAAAAATACTCAATGGGATTTAGTTTTTCTGGGGTTTCGTTTTTCTGGGGACAGGGAGGGAGAAATGTGTGTCTTTTCTAGCACTAATTGTTTTGTCAGTCATTATTAACATGATAGCTTTCAGAACCAAAAATGCAGGAAACCACTACTTTGTAAAATTTAGCAGCTTGCTGGAAATCTTATACATGTCACAGAAGCATGTACTGACTCTAGCAATACATAGAGTTCAGTCAATATAACTGAAAGTGAGGGGGTGTGATTGTCAGGGGAAATACTATTTATTATAGAATTTTCTAAACAATTGGTCAACTCTGGCAATTCCACAGACATACAGACTGCCCCTTGGGAATGCTATTTATGAGCTCAAAAGCGGCTGAACAGCACTCACAAAAAGGCTGCCAGTTTCAAGAAAATTAATGACAATCTTACATTGTCAGAAAATGAAGAGAGAAGAGGCTTTGTGCTGAGTTGAAGGCATGAAGTGTGTTTGCACTCCTTTGTCTTGGCCTCTGTCGAAGCCTGGGGTATTGATGAGAACACACTGCTCGTGGCAGTGTCAGCTCAGACAAATCAATACAGGAAAATGTAAACATACAGGTAACTTCACATGCCTTTTTCTGAAAGGCTCCCAAGAGCCTTACTAGAGAGAATACTGTGCCTTCAGGTCTTGGAGCCTTCAAGGTGTGGCTTTGCTGTACTTCCATAAAAAAAAACAACCCACAACAAACCCACAAAAAAACACCCAAGACAATCATACTCAAAACAGCTCCCTGAGTGCAAGAAGTATGTACAGAGTTTCTGCACCTAATCCATCTTTTTGGTGATAGACTAATTTTATTTGTAATTTTAAACATTCCAGTTGAACACAGTTTAATTGCAGGTCCACACTGCTCTAAAGACTACCAATTCCTTGTTTTAAAAGTTTCCTGATGGATTTAGAAGCTGAACTTACTGAGGAAAACCATCAGATGAGCACTAGAACTAGCACAGGAGCGAGAGAGCCAGAAAGAGATGTTCAGTGTCAAAGAGTGACACGTTCCAATTGGTGTGTCAGTGGCTCAGCTGCTGTTGGCACCACACTCACAGCACAGAGGGCCTGTAGGGGTATCAGAAATGCTCCTTTGAACACAAAAACGCTTCCAGTTGATGCCATCCTCTTACCTGTGGCACAGAAAAGCACCCTAATATATAACTTGTGTGCCTTTACGTGATACAGGTATTTATGATGATGTGTCAAATGCTTTTGTAAAACTCACTACCTTTTGGGCAGACTTCAGATCATTGCAATTAGGGCTACACTGCTGTTACTAAAGGAGTGAGGGGAAAACTACATTACTAATACTGCATGTTTTGTATGAAGTCATCTCTGCGCAGAGAAAAGGCTTTGTGTCCTGCTCTCAGAGCATGTGTCAGAACTGTTACAACGACAAGCAGCTTTCCGTTACTTTTATTTTGGAAAGACAAAATGGCTGAAGGCCACAGCTGTTGATTTATTCAGATGCCGAAGGAAACCATTAGCCCATTGGACCCTGAAGATGAGATTTCTTTGTGCTAGATGTTAATAAAAGGAAATCCTAAACAGCGGCTGCCAGAGGGGACTTAATACAAATGCAAAATGCCAAATGTACCTAAAAAGGAAGGAGGAAGATGGTTGCTTATTAGAGAAATAGAAAAAAGCCCAACAAAAACAGTGAAAAGCACAGCTAGATTTTTTTTTCTACTTCTTCTTAAGTACAATGTGATGTACAACCAAACTGTGAGAGGAAAACTCTCCTGCATTTAAATCAAACAGAATATCTTTGAAACATACGGCTACACATATGGCTGTGCCGTTAACGGCTACGCGTCCACGTGGATTGGTTTTTATCGGCATAATGTGGATGGAGCTTCTCCACAAACTCCCTGCTGTTTGCAGCTTTGTTTTAATTAGTTGTAATAGCCCAGTATTAAATGAGCTGCCTTCTCAGAAGAGATGTCAAATTAAAAACCTAATAGCCATCGGGGTAGGTAACTCCTCTTTCAGATTACTGCTTTAGTTGCCTTGTGGCAGAAACATGATTAATCTTTGCCAGTACTTAGCCTGAATTTCAGATATGCCTCTGTATCCCTTCCCTCCCCCCCCAGTTCTTTTCTTTTAAGATTCAACAGAAGTACTTTATTTCATGCATGTGCAACTGAAGTGACATTTCTAAACTTCATTCAGGACTTCAAAAGTATTTAGTACTGGACAAGCTGTCATCTATAATAAGGTTTTAATCAACATTGGGTCCTATTTGAAGGACACATTTTTATACGACACAATGAGGCCACAGAACTGAAACTTGTCCTGGCTCCCTGTCTTGTCCTCAGCCCAGCCAAATACAGTAAGGTACAGGAGTTTTTGGCATGTGGAAAAAAATAACACACGGAAAAGGAACAGCACTTGCTACTCAAGGCTAGAACTGACTATGGAGAAGAAAAAGGGATCAACTGAAGTGGTTGATGACGATGGAGGAAAGAGCTCAAGAGTGGTTAAACTTGAAACAAAGCACGAGGAATTTGTTTCCTTTGTTTCCGCTGGCTGATGTTCCTCAACCTTTTCAACCAAGAGTTTACCAATAAACAACAAACCAAGTCTGTGGTGTTGCCACAACAGTTTCCAGTTATAGACAAATCAAATTAGGAAAAGCTTCCAGTGTCCACATGACTTCCCTCATTTTGGTTGTTTGCTCGTTCAATGTGGGACAATGCAAAGTGTTTACAAAGCTGGTTTACAAAGCCATTTCCAGTTATTTTGCTGACCAGCTCCTGAGTTCTTATAGATCAGTATTGATCCACACTCCATGGTTTGAAAAATACAGCACTAGAGCATGACTGCTTTGATAGCCTGAAAACTGGCACTCCAAATTCCTTAGTATCACCAGCTGTATGTAGGAACACAGTATTTCATCCTTCTTTACCAACCATCTGCAAGATAGATGACAAGGAACTCTTTACCTGGATGGGGGGAGCTGTGCTGTAGTTGCAAAAGGTCCAGCCTGTGAGCCCTGTATAGCTCCTAATAATGGACTGTCTGTGGGGGGTAGGAAGAAAAGAAAGATGAAGTTCCTTTTGCTTCTTAACATAATGCAAACCCCCAATAGTTAAAAGAATAGGTTAAATGTTAGTGGGTAAGCTTAATTTGCCTCAAGCTTAATTTGTCTCCTTCCTGAAAATCTACATTTTGATTTAGCTTTTATGTCCAAAACAGCCAAACAACTGCTCTGTGCTTTTATATTTTCTCTCCTTGTTTGTTTTTTTTTTTTAATTTCATTTTTAAAGAGTTGTGCCTCATTCTGTGGAATAAACAGATTCACTCTCCACTGTGTATGCAGTGAAGGGAAAAATACTGTGTATGCTGAATGAATACTTTCCCACAGTTTGTTTGTTTTTAAATGAAATATATCTACTGCTTCTTCAAACCAGCAGAGGGAGTTTTCTCATCCAAATAATTGTTATACTTCTGAAACACAAACCTGTCTATTTTTTCAGTGATGTTATGTTACCTGATGGGAACTGCTGCTGAAAACAAAAAGGTGAAATTTTACAATCTAGATTGTTTAACTCCTTAGTGCTCGAGGCTGTTTGCTTCCAACCAATTTTTAAGGGTATTATTGTGCAAGAAGATGCTGCAATGAAAAATGCAATGGAGAATTAAAAGCATGGAAAATCTACTCAGTTGGAATGTTTGGGAGCAAACTCTTTGCTTAAATGGGAATGTGCAACTATTGCAGTGCATGTGCCACTCAAATGTGTGTGAAACCGCAACATGTTAACAGCTGACACACGATTTTTTGGAAAAAAAAAGTCAGTTCCTTTATTTTTTTGTGCTCAAGAGAGAAGTTTTGAAAGTTCTGGGTTTAGGTTTCTTTATTTGGAAATAGTGGAGTACTTTTAAGATAACCAGAGGGGCAAAAAAGTTCAAGTGAAATGTTCACTGTAGCAGTACTAGGGAAAGAGTCTCTTATTATTCCTAGGTTTTTTGTGAGGGAAAAAAAATCAGCTCCAGTGGTGACAAATTGTATCATTCTTATTTTGTGTTATAAACCTGCATACCAGGCTATATACAACAATCTTGTAAAACAAAATGATAGCAGTTACTGACGTCAAGAGTGAATACTATCTTGATCTGCAAACATGTCACAACTCTTCCTCTCCCAAAAGCGAGCAAGAAATTCAGATATTCTATTTAGCTCAGTCGTAAAGCACTTAAATAGCTAAGCTTTCATTTTTAAAAGGTCAGTTGAACAAATTAGTGAGAAAATAATGTTATTTTGTGAAATCTAATTGGATTTGAAAACACTCTGAGACAAATACACACTTTTATGGTTCCATAGCATCAGAATATCAATGCTCTACATTCTGCTTGAACTGAAAGAAGAGATTAAATAAAAAGCAAGATACAGTGTTTCCTGTGTATCTACCAGTATAAGAGCAAAACTATAATTTCAAAGGATTGCATAAATACCAATCATGGCCTAATATCTAAGGGAAAATGGCTCATTAAATGTTTTCAGCTTTTGCTGACGTTCAAAGTGAGGAAGGAACTAACTCACTGTAGGTAATTTAGAAGGCAATTATTGGTAAATAAGCATTTAGCACGTGACGCCAGGCATAGACCTTATAGAAAAGAAATGAAATAGTCAAGTGGTTTAACAGTTGAGCCAAAAGAGTTAATAGCCTGGCACAGATGTATTTTCCTTACATGTGTTATAACTGTCAACTCATATGAGGGTGCTAAATATGGGTCCCCGTGCTGCTCTGAGTCACACATGAGCAGAGTCTCAGTGCAGTGGAGCCGTGTCAGACTCAATGAAGCACGAGGCAGACACAACTGTCAGTGCCACACACCTCATGGACCACAGCCCCAGCTTCAGACAGAAAACTGTGCAGGGCTGTAGGCAATGGATTCAGCAGCATCAGCCAGTGATCCACAGAGGAAGAGACCCTTGGACTCAGCAGCCACAGGGGCTCCCTCAGGAGATGCCCCATTTCTGCCTTGCTGGTACTGGAAGGGGATGCACAGGACCAGTTGGATGCTGGTGGAAGATGGACTTGGAACAAAATTCAGGTCTTGTACTCAGACTGCTAAGCAGCTTTGAGCCAGCCCTGCCCACAGTTCTCAAGGCATGTGGAAATAAAACAGAATTTCAAAACAATGTCTTGCTAGTCCACAGCATAAGAACCAAGAACCAGGGCTTTGCTCTCCAGAATGTTCTAGGCTGAGGAGAGGGCCACAGGTAGCTTTATGTCAGCGTGAGTGAATGTGAACTGGAATGGGACTTTGCCCCAGTTCAGACCAGCTTCCAGAAAGGAGGCTCCATGGAGCTCCTTCAACACTCTGTAAACATGTACACTGTGTACATTTTTTGTCTCACCTCTCATTCCTGCACACTTAGCTTTGTGGCAGGGCTAAAGAAGTTAAAAATCAGATGAAATTTATAGTTCCTCTTATCCTTTATCCTTTTTTTTTTTTGAAGTAGCTCTACAAAGGAAGTGGAAAAAAATGATACAGCTTACAGATGAGTATAATTCATCTTCACAGAACTTATTTTCTGAATTTTATAAATTAATTCAGTACTGTAAACCTGGGGGTGCAAGAAGGTTGTATTTTTATAAAAAATAGATTTTCCTTTTAAGGAGAGAATCATGTGGCCATTGACCAGCATTAAACACTGCACCTGCTTCAAGGAAATTCTGACTGACTTGTACGTTACCAGTTCTTTCTGCTGTCAGAAAAAATGGAAGCAGCCTGCCTCAAAGTATGGTGAAACAGATAAAATATCATAACACACTGTGGTATATGCTTGTTTATACACTTGGACTTCACATTTTGTCTTTATTGCTCATTATCTGACTCATTTTCTGTTTATGTACCATGAGAAAGATGCTAAGCAAAAGCTGACTCCTGGAAATACTTGACATTCTTTTCAGGCTAATTTTGTCCTGAGTTTGGCTGAAACGGCTCATTTTGAACCACTCATAAAAGGATGTCTGCAGCAGGGAAGACGGAATATTTTCATTTCTGAGAGCCCTGCTGTGTTATATTCCCTGATTTTCATCAAAACCAGACCATGTTTACTTGTCCCTTTGGCCTCAGGGTCAGGGTTTTTTCTTTAAATCACTTCAATTCTAAGTAGTCATTTCACTCATTCCTGAGTTTCCCACAAAAACCTAGGCAGTGAAAGCCTGATATAGCTTGGGGCACTTTCCTAAGTACATCTCTGAAGTGATAAAAAATTCCAACAAAAAAAAAAATACCCTTACCCTATAAACTCTTCAGAAGCAATGCATGAGCCCACAAACGTGTGCATGAGGTTCCTGAGGTTAGCCAAGGGGACGTGGCCTCTCTCCTCCCCAGGTCTCCCTGCATATCACCTTCCATGGGCCAGTGGAAGGTGCCCCTGCTGCCCCTGCAGCCACAACAGCCCCCAAATCTTCACTTCTCTGATCAAAAGGGGCTTCCCAGGGTGGTGGTTTTGGGTAAGGCCAGAGGCTGCTGTGGGAGAAGGTGGGGAAGCCCCCGGGTGCAGGGGGCAACCCAAGGCCCTCGTCAGGGTGGGGTTTTCTGAGGGGCTTTGAGGCAGTTCTGCTTGTGAGGGGCTGTGGACAGAGATCCCACCTCAAGTGGGCAGGGGGGCATTACCCCTCAGGTAGGGGTGGCTCCACAAGAGGGACTGAGAAGTGGGGCAGCAGTGGGGCATCTCTCTCTGACCCAGCCAAGGGAGAATCATAGAATCACAGAATCAATTATGTTGGAGAAGACCTCTGAGATCATCAGGTCTAACCCATGACCAAACACCACCAGCTAGACCATGGCACTGAGTGCCATGTCCAGTCTTTGCTGGACATCCCTCCAGGGATGGTGACTCCACCATCTCTGGGGAGCCCAATCCAATGTTTAATCACCCTTTCTGTGAAGAAATTCCTCCTAATATCCAACCTAAATCTCCCCTGGCACAGTTCAGGAATATGCCTTCTTGTCCTATTGCTGGTTGCCTGCAAGAAGAGACTGGCTCCCACCTGGCTACAGCCTCCTTCCAGGTATTTGTAGAGAATGATAAGGTCACCCGAGTCTCCTTTTCTCCAGGCTGAATCCTCCCAGCTCTCTCAGCCACTCCTTGTTGGACTTGTGCTCCAGACCCCGAGGAAAAGGGGGGCTCTTACAGTGAGTGGGTGGGGATGGGGGGCGGCCTCAGCAGTGAGGGGGTTGGTGCTGCCCATGAGCCAAAAGGCCAATGGAATCCAGGTGTGCATTAGGAACAGCACTGCCAGCAGGTCAAGAGATGGGATCCTGCCCCTCTAATCAGCCCCATTGAAGCACATCTGGAGTGCTGTGTCCAGCTCTGGGCTCCTCAGGATAAAAGAGACATGGAGCTCCTGGAGCAGGTCCAGCAAAGGGTGACAAAGATGATGAAGGGATTAGAGCATCTCTCTTAGGAGGAAAGGCTGAGGGAGCTCAGCTTCCAGAAGAGACACTGAAAGGGGACTCATCCATGTCTGTCAGGGTCTGCAGGGAGGGAGCAGAGGATGGACCAGGCTCTCCTCGGGGGTGTCCAGCCATGGGACAAGAGGCCACGGGCACAAACTGAGGCCCAGGAAGTTCCACCTGAACATGAAGAAGAACTTCTTTCCTGTGCAGTGACCGAGCAGTGAAGCACGTTGCCCAGAGAGGGTGTGGAGTCTCCCTCACTGGAGATACTCCAGAAACACCTGGATGCAATCCTGTGCCAAGTGCTTTCGGATGACCCTGCTTCAGAAAGGAGGTTGCACCGGATGACCCACTGTGGTCTCTTCCAACTTGAACCATTCTGTGATTCTGTGAGGGGATGAGAGGGGCTCTGGGAGGTGTGGGGGGGATGTGAGGGAGTGTGAGGGAGTGTGAGTGGGACCCGTGAAGAGAGTGATGAGGGGGCTGTGAGGGGAATGTGAGGAGTGTGATGAGGGGCTGTGAGGGGGTTATGAGGGAAATGTGAGGGGTGTGATGACGGGCTGTGAGGGGGTTATGAGGGTGATGTGAGTGGCATGTGATGGGCTGTGAGGGGTCTGTGAGGACTGAGGAGGGGCTGTGAGGAGGGTGATGACGGAGATACGAGGGCTGAGAACACTGCCCTGCCGACGGGGCTGGGGGGCCGATGAACGGGGGCGGTGCCCCTCCCCGCGCGGGGCGGGGCCGCGACGGTGACGTCACACCCGCCGCCTTTGGGCAACGGCGTGGGGGCGGGGGCGGCGCGCGCTCTCGCGGGACTGGCGCCCCCCGCCGCGGGCGGGGCGGGGGGCCGGGGCCGGCGCTGCCCGAGCGCGGCTGAGGCGGCGGTGGCGAAGCGACGGACGGGCGAGCCAGGCGCCCTCTGCCCCCGGGCCGCCCGCCGGCTCGGAGCCGCCCTTCCACGCCGCCAGCGCCCGCGGATGGAGCCGCCGGTGCCGGCTATGAGCGCGTCGGAGGGACGCGGAGCCGCTCCGCCGAGCCCGGGCGGGGCGGGCGGGCGGCGCAGCAATGGGTGGTGGAGCGCGGCGGGACCGCGGACCCTCCTCCCGCCCCGCCCGGGGGAGACTTGGGTTGCGGGGAGGGCCGCGGGGCGCCCGGGGCAGCCCCGGTGTGCCCCGGGGCGGGGGCCGGTGGAGGAGCTGCGGGCCCGGCAGGTGCCCGCAGGTGCTCGGGGGCTGCGGGTTCCCTCGGTTTCGGTGGGGAGAGCGAGGAGTAGCAGCGAACACTGACCCGGTGCTACTTGCAGAATAAAAGTTTTGTGGTTACGTCCAGCCCTCCTTTCGCTTTTTTCTTTTTTTTTCCCCTACTCGGCTTCAGTTTGAGCTGCACCTTCACCCGTTCTTCACCGAGGTGTTGGCTTAAAGAGAGCGAGTGCACAGCGACCAGGAGAGTTCCTGTGCTGTGATGTGCGGGTTCAGGTTTACACTGGAAGCAGTCGGTTGTGCTGGGTCTGGTTTTTAATGGGAGAGCGTCGGCGTGGAGAGGTATGAATGAGTGACTTAAACAGCGCTCCGCAGAGCTCTCCTTCCTTAGAGGCAGTGCCCCCACTGATGTTCAAAAAGGTCCACTGAACCATTTTGTTTGTCTTTGGTATCTCCACTCCTGTCGCACCCCTTGCTCTCCGTCCTGTGTAACATTATCTCCATGTGCTCTGGAGGGGTACGTGTGACAGTGTGTGCTTATGCTGCTGTGTGCAAATATGCTGGTTTAGAGCGGGATTTAAGCTTTTTAAGTGCAAGGATACCTGGGTTTTGGATAGCTCTTCTTTATCTCCATCTTTATCCCCATAAAATTGAAGAGGGTGTGCAGGTCAAACGTGCAGTTACTGGAGCGATAAAAGCTCCTCTTGTTTTCTACTGATTAGGAAGATGGGCTTTCAGTGTTTTCATCTCGGTGAAAGTAGCCTGATGTGGCCAAAGCACACTGAAAGTAAAGTCTGAAACTATAAAGTGGAATGGGTGTTTTAAGTTCTGATACAAACCAAGCTCTAAAGAACTCGCTTTTTGTGATTGTTCAGAATAGGTAAGACTTGCTGTTTATTTCTTTTTGGGCTGTGTTCTCTTATTTGCAAGGGAGGAGTGTCCGTCCAGGTCATTGCAGTGACTTGTGATGGTAGTTCCTGAAGCATAAAAGTTTAGTGTGCTAATTAAACATTTTGAAGTCAGACTACCGTGTGAATACCTCAGGATTTACATAGGGTATGTCTAGGTTATTAAAACCATTAGTATCATTTATTACTGTAGTTAGAAATACTGTATAAGACTTCAGAAAGGTCTGAGTCTAGTTTATGATTATTGCGTGGTATAAAACAATGTATACATTGTTTTTTAATGTATATATATTTTTTTACAATGTATATATTGTATTTTTTCCTTAAGTTTCCTTTTCTTAAGGCAGTCCTTTTCTGATGACAGTAATGAGCATGTTATTACTGCTTCAGAGGCGACTGAATTGAGTGGGTGCACACACTGTGTCAAGTATTGTTATTGCGTGGGTTATTCTAACCATAACAATTTGTGTGTCTGTGCAGTTAGAGAACAATTCCTGCCAGAACGCTGGCAAACCTCTATAAAGGATTGTGGAATAATCCTAGAGCCTTTTAAACAGATTTTCTCTGTAGGTGTTGTCCTTTATTCAGATTTCCAAATGTTGCTTTCTTGTGATCGAAAGCAGGGAGGAATATGTATCTCTAAAAATAAGAGCGGAAAAGAACTAACTGTAGCTTGCCCTGCACTCACTGTGTTCGGTGGTGGCCTCACGTTTTACCTTGAGAAGTCATTAGTTGATTATTTTATTACTGACGTCATGGCAGAGCTGGTCCTTGATAAGAGATTGTTTGCCTTTTATGTCAGTTTGATGAAGAGATTTTGCATGTGAGAGGTGGCTTAGAGGGGAGTGTTGAGTATCTTTGGCAGACTCGGGGGTTTCTGAGATCTATGGAGAAGTAAGAACAGGGCAGTGTGTCTCTGGAGGAACCAAAAGGAGAAGGGCAGAAGTACAGAATGCCTTGGAACAGGTTCTTTTGTGTTCTTTTAGTAGCTGGAAATTAGTGTTTCAGGAGCACATGCCACTCAGGCGCCCGAAGGATGGGGAGGAGGATGTTGTCAGAGGTGACACACACGAGGCCATATGAAGTTACTGGTAATGCCCACTGACACACTTAAGCTCTGTCATTATAATTCTTTGCCTTCTGTATTAGATTAATCATGTGGATTCAATATATGACTCCACAAACAGCTAGAGAAGCAGATTATTTAAAGGGAAAAAATATATTCAGATGTTCTAGAGGAAAAAGACTATTTGCTTGAATTGTCTTTTGCTGTCTTGGGTTAATATCCACTTGGAGAGAGGTAGAGTTCCGTGTGTTGGTGCATTGTAACATCTGCTTACTTATATGGCTCAGTAACTGGTAATTGGCCTAATTTTAGTTAAGAAATGGTTTGACTATATAACTTCCATGTTAACAGGAAGGTTGAGCTAAATTTTAGAGTCCCTTTGCAGCCAATCGTTCTATAGTTTTACAGCTAAGAAAGAAATCTTACAGCAACAATTGATAAATTGCCACAGTGGAACACTAAAATCTACTGAACTCTTGTCAATACCTTCTTAGCTATATGCATGTCCCATCCTTTTTGATTTCCAAAAATTTGTACAGGCTTTGATTTTTGGTTCCCATGAGTCAGTACATTTGAATTTTTCTGCATTTGATCTTCAGACAATTTTGTAATTTTGGAATACTTTGGGAAACCAGACATACTTCTTCATTGCCAACAGAATAAGTATAAATCTGTTTGATCTACAGAGTAAGTTCATTGAACATTAAACTTGCGTGAAGCCTCTTGCTTTCTTCACCTTCGTGTTGGCAACAGAAAACAATCTTAGAAGGTTTTTGTAAGCAGACAACTGAATGCTTTTAACATACTGTTGTGGAGACAGTGGCAGATTGTTTCAGTATTCACTAGTAGTATTACAAGAACCTATTAGAAGATTCCTTCAGGGTTTGTTGTTTGATTTAAAAACAAAACAAAAAACTCAACAAAACCCCAGCAATCTCCCCCTTCCCCACCCAAAAAAAAATGGGATGCTCCATACAACCCCAAGCAAATGGGATAGTACAGATGAACAGTTCTGCTGGTATTTTACCAAGAAATATGTAAGATGGGATGCCCAGTTGAACTTAAATCACTCTTTATTGATGAGTACAATGACAATCAAAAGTGCAGGTTGTTAAACCTTTCTGTATTCGGGTTCTGGATGAGCCTAGTGCTGGCCAACTGTCCTTGCACTGGCCAAGTTAAGCAAAGTGCTTTCTTACTTCATTTCTTTATTCTAGACAGAACTGTAAGGGAGGATGATGTGAAGCTGACCTCTGGAAGAGAGATGCCTAAACTAGTGGGAAACCAAATTACTGTAACTGGGAAGAGTTGATGGATACTGAGCTTGGGTCAAGATAGAGGAGAAATCCCATTGAAGGTGCAGGAGAATGTCAGCTCAACTCTTGCCTTCTCAGGTTTTTTTTCCAAGAATGGAAGAGCTGCTGCACTGAGAGTCCTGACTGTGGGGTGGGTAGGGAGGAAAAGGATATGGAAAGCAGATTTGAAATGGAAAGTTGTTCTTGTTTGTTTTTTTGGATTGTTGTTGTGGTTTTTTTGTTTGGTTGGTTTTTTTGTTTGTTTGATTGTTTTTTTTTTTAAATAAAACCCCATGGTCTGGCAATCAGTAATTTATAGGCTTTCTCAGAGGTGTTCGTGGTTTCGTCAGAGCTTTTTTATAGACAGGGATGGACCATGAGGGACTTGGACTAAGGGGCACAAAGAAGAATGTGGTTTTGCCAACCACAACTGCCTGTGACAGTGGAAGTCCCTGTTTAACATAAATGGGTGTGTGTGGGGGAAATATGTCCTTTCAGTGTGAGGGTATGTTTTCAGTGTGGTTTTTTTTTCTGTCTGTTTGGTTTTTTTGTTTGTTTGTTTGTTTTGTTTTTGTTTGTTTGTTTGTTTGTTTTTTTTCAAAAACTGCTGCTTACTCTGCCTGACAGTATTTTTGAGAAATGGTGGATGATTGGTGGCTTTGGTCTGAGAAGCTTCTCTACATCTACACTCCTCCTGTGTCAGCCATTCCAGGTGATGGTCACCTTTACTGGATGGTTATTTTAATTTTTATTTCACTTTCAGCTTGTTGAGAGGAGAGTTGTTCAGGACTGTGTATGTGTTATTCAAGACTTAACTCCATGCAGGGGTATAATTATATTTGCTGTCTTGGTTTCTTCTGTTTTCCTTACAGTTTTTGTTTCAGCTAGGTAGGATCTATACCTTGAATTCTCTTTACCTTCACTGGCTTTCTCTGTTGTCTGCCTGTGCTTGGGGTTGGTTTTTTTTTTCTCTTAGTGGGTTTTTGTTGCATAAACACAGGAAATGTGTGGTTGGGCACCCTGTGCTGTCTGGGGCTGAGCTGCCCGGTCTGTCCCGCTCCGCCTGTCATAGCTCTGCTCTTCCATCCACTTTGCTTCCTTGGAGATGCTGTCACATATGACTGCTGCTCTGGGAGCTCCCCAGCCTGGCTTGATAAAAATGATTTGTTAGCAAAGAGCAGCAATGTATGTGCTTGAAGTGACTAAAATCATTCTGACAGAAGTGGGTAAGTCGATCAGGTGAAATTCCTTGCTCGTGGGTCTCGGGGGTAGTGATTTCTAGCAGCTGGTCCAACCTGTGGTGGCCACCTGGGCTCTTAAAACGTGTCTCTGGTTTGTGCCAGGGGTTTAGCTTTTTTCTTCTGTTCCTTTTAGAGTAGGTGGGGGTTTTTTTATATTTTTTAAACTGTCATCTTTTATTTTATAATGAAGTTAAATTACATTAGACTTCTTCTTTTCTGACACTTTTCCTTTCCATGATATTCCTTTTTAACTCTTCTCTGAATTGTGAATTTGCTAACTATCTAAAATATTCCTAACTCTCTGTGGAGGCAATGCCTGAGCCTTTGCTGTCCCTTATCATGGACATGTGGTGATAAGAAACAGTTTTCCCCAACATTGTCCCTGTCTTGATGTGAGCACAGCCCTGCGTGAGCACTGCCTGTAGCTGTCCTGGTGCTCTGGTAAAAGCAGGACTGAAGCACTGAAACTGCCTTTTCAGTCACCTCTTTTCTAGAATGATCCCTTGCTGTGTTAAATAACTGTTCCTTTTGCCCTGAATTACTGTGTTTCTTTGCATAAACTTGAGACTTCAGTTCATTTGAATAATATGACGCCAGCACAACTATTTATTTTCTTTGACTAATGCCAACAAATGTTTTTGGGTGGGATTGTGTTTTACTGCTCTAGCCACATGCAGAATTGTCTTTCTTCATATAAAATCAGTGTGAAACACTGCTTTTTCAGAAACCCTGAATAAAGAGAATGATGCATTGTAGATATTTTTGAACAAAAATTTAAGACCTGCCACTGCCAGAGTCCTGAATCAGACTGAAGGAGAAGTCATAGTATGTGTCTGTCTGCCAAATGAGTTAAATCTTTCCACTTTTGGGGTGATGTACACTGGAGAAAATATAATATGAGGTCATTTAGAATATTAAGTTAGGTTTTCTTAAAGAAATATATATTGCCTATAATGTGCTTACAGTATTAGGCAGGATTGCTTTCAGCATAATAAATTAGAACTAATATTTTGAATAATTGAAAAAAGTGAACCATTTCCCTTTAATTTCAGCAGTTTGCATGACCTGTGGTGTTACATGAGAGCTGCAGTTGGAGCTCTCCACTTGGTGCTGAAGAGCTTTGTGATTGTAAACTGAGTTTACATTTGACATTATTGTTAAAGAAACTCAAAACTAATTTTATCACTTTCACTGCTACAGCTAGATAAAGCATTACTTTAAATTATTTAAATGGCTTAAGCTTACACTGTTTCTTAACAGTAAGTAAATCACCATAAACATGATACTTTTTGCTGTTAGAGGGATATGTAAATGGCTTTGGAATTAAGCAGTCTTAGGTAGTCTCATTTATTTTTGCTTCTTCAGCAGCAGGATCTGGAGTGCTGTGAATAGATTTTTGTGGATAGGAGTTACTAATGATTTTTACTTTAATGTTAAATAACGCAGTTTTGCCTGAGTTCCTGGAAACTTGCCTGACTTACCATTTAAAGAAGTCTCTTAAGTCATCAATTTCTACCTCTTGGATAAAATTCCTAAGTGGTCAGCCTTAGTCAAATGTTTTGACTGTGTATGTAGTTTGATCTTTGTAAGCTGGCACTGAAGTAAAGTCTCACCCTTCACTTATCTCTGTCTAGTGAGCATTGTCCTCTTCCTTTTACAAACCAGATCATCCAAAACTTTCCTGTCTTCCTGAATTAGCTTTCAGCCAGACTGGCTCTCCAGAACTGAGACCAAGCTCATGGTGGCAGAAGGAGTGAGGAGGAGGATGTGGATGCTGCTTACAGTGGTATCAGCTGCAGCAGTTACAGCAGTTGACAAAGTCACACCTGGTAGAGACTTTTTGTCTTCTAGTTTTAGCTCTTTAGTTCAGTTGTGGATTTATTGGTAACATACCAGTATACCTTAATTCCCCTTAGTTTGGGTTTTAGTTCCCCCCCCCCAAGTTGCATTGTTGTTTCACTTTTCAGGAAAAATATAAAAGCCAACTTCTCAGAATGGTTCAGGTTGTTTCTGTTCAATGCATCTTTGGGACTGGGGGGGATACAAGTCTCCATCTTTGCTGCTTGAAGAAATAAATCTGCTAGTTTTCATCAAGTAAAGGAGAATCATGTTGCTTAACTCTGAACTTGTATCTTGAGTTATGAATGGATTTGTTTTAAGGCTACTTTGAGTGTAATGTCCCTTCTAAAGTCTTCCTGTGGGTGCAGTTTCAGGCTGTGCTTCAGAGATAACTTCAGGCTGCTGCCACAAAGGGCCAGAGCTGTACCTGCCTCTCTCTGGCTTACCATGGCTCTGGTGGCTGTGACTGATGAGCTGGATGCTGTGGAAGAAACTCCTGAGCCAGGTTTGGCATCCTGTCAGCTGAATGGCCTCACTCTGCCTGCACAGTTTTGAGCTCCTGGGCAAGAGAGTGGATGGGACTGTATTTCAGGAGCCAGGGAATGGAGAGTGTTTCTCCTTTTCCATTTTAACCTGCAGTTGCTTTGCACTACATCCACACTGAAGTTTCATCAGTTTCTTCTATATTAATTGCTCTCAAATGTTTGTGATCCAGCAAACTGATTATTTCAAATCTTTTTCTCTTCATTTTTAAAATGCTTTTTTACCCCTCATCCACTTTAGGCCAGCCAAGTGTTTTTTTTTTTAAATGTACCTCTAACTTGCTTTTTTAAAAATTGATTTAATAGTAACTTTATAGAGAAAATAGTTCCTAAACTGCTAGAATTTATAATTGAGGTGCCTTTTGTATTTCTGTGGATTTTAGTTGTTTTTTTTCAGTAATGTGTATGTTTGGAGAAGACAACTGAGCACAGTATGTAAAAAATATACCTGTGTCCTTACTGTATCCTGATTTTTTTGCCATTGGGCTGGACTTCAGTGTTCCCATCACTTAAATGCTTTTATGGAGTTTGGCTTATTTAGTACTGTCATAAACCAAGAAATGCAAGATTAACTAGAATAAACCTGCCTAAAACTTAAGGTAAATCACATTGCTGTTTGCACTCTTTGTGACATCTGAATATTTCTGTTGGGGAAGTTATTAATTGCTAGAATGAACTGCCAAGAGAAATGCTAGATCCATCAATTCTTGGTATGGTCAGTCCCCTGAATAATGCAGATATCAGTGTGTTCCTTAATCTTCCCTTTTGGCAGATTTAGTGATCATGTGTCTGTGCAGTGATCTGGTTTAAGGTGCTGGCTGGAGTTGAATCCAACCAGAGGACAACCAGCTGTGTCTGATTTGGCAGCAAAGTGGACTGACACACCCTGGAGCAGCATAACTGTGAGACCAGCACAAGGGAACAGTGGTATGGGAGTAAGTTGGGAGAGACTGCAGGGTCATTCCTTCAGCCTCACAGTGTTGGAGTCACTGTAAAACTGTTCTCTGTAAATGACTGAAGCCATTGTTCCTGAAAAGCAGAGCCCACCTGTTTTGCTTCCGAAGTGGTTAAGTGAAGAGCATTATTTTGTTCAGAGTTTTTAGTAAGAGGCTTGGCAAATTCAGCAGGATTTGCAAGTTGTCTGGGAGTGTCGATGGGGTTTCAGGTGACCATCTGACGGGTGGGGATGGGCTGTTTGTTTGAAACCTGTGTCCCAAACAACACTTTGTGTTCAGCTGAGTTTGTGCCGTCCTGGAGCCAGGTGAAATGAGGTGCTGTTCTGCAAGTGGGGCAGTGGAATTGCTGAGGTGAGCAAGGCTTTTGTAGACTAATCCCGTGGGTATGGTAAATAAGGAGACCGCAGATCCTCCTGAAAAGTGCAAACAGCAGAATATAGTCTTTTTATTAAGCATGAATTATTATGAACTGTGCTGTTTTGCTCTGGAAAATCAAATGTGCTTTGTTTGCTGGACCTGTGTGTTAATGAAAATACACCTTGTCCTTCAGCGTGGGGAAAGAGTGTTTGTGAAGTGGAAGGTGGTAGTAAAAAGCATTACATTAAAATATTCACACTATGAGAACTGTAAGTATAACAACGACTGCTTTTACTGCCTACCAATATCTGGGTAAGGATGTGGTACAAGGAAGTAGGGGAACTGGAAATTGTCTTGGCTGACACCCTTTGCAGCTCTAGGAGAGCTTGAAGGCATTTCTTGTAGCACCGTGTGCTGTAGGACTGTATGCGAGTTACCCATGTGGTGGTTGTCAACTAAAAACACAATTAAGAGTGTATAAAATTGCTTCCTCTAATTTTTGTGTGTTCATCATCTTACTAGATGCTTATTTTGTGGGAAGAGAGTTTGCTCTTTCAATCTTAATGGTTCTTTCTTCCTGAGAGAGAATTATAAGATACATATATGGATTGTAATGTAAATGGCTTCTAATATGTAGGTTGTAGAAGAAAACTTGCCCTGTAGACAGCTAGTAGGAGAAAGCCTCAGGCTGGGTGAATACAAGATGAAATAAAGCTGTTTATGAAACAGGAGATGTGCTGTCAGTAGAGTAAGACACAGCCTGCCATCTCTGTGCAGCAAGGAGACCGTGCTGATTTGCTGTCAAGACAGAGGTGCTGGATCCTGCTCTTCAGTGCTCTGTGATGCTTCTGCAGTTCTGAGCAGCAACAGAAGTGGTAAATCCTGACCTTGGTTTTTTAAGGAAGCTGAGGTCATACTGCTGATATTTTTTTCTCTTGATATTACTTTTTTTTTTTGAGTGTGTGTGTGGTTGAGTCACCAGGGTTTTGCCTGTAGTTGTGAAACCTGTGGGGACAGGTTTCAAGGGGATTTCCTCTGGTTCTAAATTCCAAGCTACTCCTTCAAGTGAACGTGTTGAGAACAGTGGAGGTGAGAGTTAGCTTTCTATGAACTTGCTTTGGGTGCTTGGTATCCCGACCTCAGCAACTGGTATCCCTTGCCCCAGACAGCTTTTCATAACCTCCTGTAAGTCCTCTGCTCCCTCCTCAAATTCTTCAAATACCAATCCTCGCATTACTATCAATTAGCACTGCAAGACACAGCACATGCTGGAGCTGCTTCCAAGCTGCATAGTTGGTGATTAGCCAGCCATCAGGTTAAAAGAGCAAGAGTGTTGGGGCAGTCCTGAAGTCTTTTCCTGGGGAAGGACTGAGATTTGGGTGCTTCAGTGCTGACTCTGCAAAAAAATAAAAATAATAAAAAAATGTACAGGTCTTATTTTTGAGATGCTGCTCTTCTGGCATGTTTTAGCCAAATGTGAAAGATTTGGGAGGGAAGCAAGAGGACAGGCAGATAGGGATGATCATGTAACCCTGGTTTCTTCAAGTGCTTGAGATTATAATCAGGTACTGAAAAACCCCATAGTGAATGAAGTGAGGGGTGATTGCTGTGCTGTGGTAGTATTGGGAGGATTGGTCAACAGAAATCTTGTGTTCCTAAAAGACAAACGCATAGTCCAGCATTTAGGAACAAACTATCTTACTGTCTGCCAGGTGGCCTGAGCAGGATAGTAGCCAGCAGGTCGTGGGGAGTGGTTGTTCCCCACTCCCAGGCACTCACATGACTAAAATACTGTGTCCAGTTTTGCTCCTTCCTCCCCTCAAATGCAGGGGGAATGCCACCAAACTGGAGAGCTGCGAGTGGTCAGGAGGCTGGTGCATGTGGTGTGCAAGGAGTTGGTATAGCCTGGAGAAGAGAATTACAGACTCTTCTTGGAGACATGGTGGAAAGTTGTGAATCAATGGCTGCAAGTTAGGACAGTGGTAATTCCTGTTGAATATAGTGTGGAAAAATCCTTATGAGAATTGAGTATCAGAAAAGCTGCCCAGGGTCGCTGTTTTATCTTCATCCCTTCAAGACTCTTAAAATTTAGCTGGACAATCCCTTGAGCAACCTGGTTTGGCTTTGAGATTAACCTTGCTCTGATCAGGTTGGAATAGTAACCTCCAGAGATCCTTTCAAACCTTGTTTTCCAGTGATTGGAAGCACTGCAAGTTATGCAGGTTGAAGTCATGATCTTAATAAAAATTGTTTAAATCCTTCTAAATCCGTATTACAAGTTAATTTACAGAATTGATCTCTGATCTTTTAAAACATAATTGAGCTAATGAAATGATTTTACCTTCTTTAAAACTATCTGATTGAGGTTGTAGGGTTCTCTTGAGCATTTCTTGTTTTGACTGGCTCTTGTAAGAATCCATTGCATAAGGATTTCTTTCTGTGCTTTTCAGTCCAACGGTTCAGTTGATTGTATTGATTAAAATGTCCACACTAAAAAGTTAATTAACTTTATTAATGCCACAATTACTGTGGACTGTCCTGACAGTGTGGAGTCAGATAGAAACACTTGTCCCTGTTTTAATACTAAGCATATTTTGTCGTTTTTGCAAGATCCCAATCTGGGACCATTCAGACTCTTGCATCATGTCTGTTTTTAAAGATGAAGGGAACACTTTGTGCATGCTCCATTAAATGATGCTTTCAAGTTTCCATAAATTTATTTCAAAGCCAGATTCTTGCCATGTTTGCACAAGGACTAATTGTCATTCAGAATTAGATATGTGCCAAATTGCAGGTTGTCTGTCAAAGCATTTCTGTATTTTTGCAGAGCGTAAAAGGAGTTTTCTTTTGGTTTAAACCCAGAAGGCTCTCAGACTTTCTTGTTTTTGTAACTCGTGAATTTATAACCTGGAGCTATGATCATGATGTTCTTTTTGGCTAGGAGAATCCTGAGAAAAATCTGCAGGAGGAGCTGAAGCTTTTGTAGTAACATGGGGTTCTGATATTGAAGGAAGGAAGCTATTATAAAATTCAAATCCTTTTTTTCTTTTTTTTTTTTTTAAGGGGAATGACTTTGTAGAAAAATTCTAAGATAAGCAACAGAGTCTTCAGCTTCAATTTTTTTTTTGTTTGTTTGGGTTTTTTTGTGAGCTAATTATCTAGTAGAGGCTTTAAGGGAAAAACTATAAATATGGAGTTGACCCTGTCATACTTTCACTGCTTATTTGGTGCTTTGGATTTGAGCAAAATCTAAATACGGTATGATCTTTTTGTTCTTCAGAGGTTTTCTGGCATGGCTTTGTTTTAGCAGCTTTTGTAATTTGGTGTTTTGTGACTCACCTTGAATGTTTTGCCAAGTAGATGTTATAAAATTAACTTAAGGGAAAGAACAGAGGAAGAGGCGTAAATCTATATATGGAACAGTGTCTGAGTCATGACTTCAGAAAATGTGGTGTGTTTTTTTAGGGTGCAGTCCTCTGTGCCCTCTAAGATCCCTGGTTTTTCTTGCATGGTGAATTAGTAACATTCTTTCCCCTTCTGCTTGTGAAGAGTTTTGCTGCCTTTCCTGCAGGTGTCACCTCTCATTTCCAGGCTGGTTTCTTGCAATGAGGTCAGTTCAGACTGAGAGAAATAACAAGTAGCACAAACCATCTTTCTGCTTAACATCACTTCTCAGGCAAAACATTTTGACCTCCTTTGTCCTTATAAATCAAATAGTAGTATCAAATATCTGTGGATGGTAGAGATTTTACTCTAATACTTCCCATTTCATGTCTTCTCCTGCTGCGAAGGGAGGAGCCTGGCAATTCCCACTCCTAGAAGTGAGGGGCTGAATCAAAATCACAGTTGTGATATTTATTAAGTTTGTGACTGAGTTTAAGACAAGTATTTCTGATAGCATGTCCTCCTCCTGGAGGAGACACGATGGATGAGTCTTCTAGAGTTGATTTAATAAACCTGCAGTGAGGAGTGTATCCCTAAAACACTTTTTTCCCCAGCTGGCTGGTAATGGTGGCATATCATCTGCAGGATACAGTTGTGGAATTATGAGGGTATATGTGGAGGGTATATGAGTTGCTTTAGCGAAGTGAAAATTGACAAACGTTTAATTTTCAGTCGTGTTCTGTCACACAGTGTTAAGCACTATAATGCACTTCAGGAAATTACAGGAGCCCGGAGTAGGAAAATGAGGCCTATGTGGTTTGCATCTCTCAGGGCAGGCTGCTGGGCAGGGTTTCTGCTGGGCTGTTTAGTTTCATTCTCAAAGTATCCTGCTAATTGTACCTGAGCCAGCGTGGGAAGCTGCCGTTTGAGATGGTTGCTGTTAAAATACAATGAGTTTCTCATTAGTTGAAATAATTTGGGAGGAAGAGCATACATTTTAAACTGTTTTCGATTGTTCATTGTCCTAATTATTTCAGCCTTACTGGGCTGTAAAATTCAACATGAACTTTTTATTAAAAATGCGTGGTGAGTCATTTGTTGGAGAATGCACCATTGCCTCACTCAATCTAGAAATGCCAGGCGGATCCAGGGCGGCTTTCAGAGGGACAAGTTCCATGCTGACAGAACCAAGTCTGGCTTTTTAGACTGTCTCAAGGGTAGACTGCTATTTTTGGTTTTTTTGTTTCCCTTTTTTTTAGCCAAACTATGTATGTAGAGGGATTGTTGCTTTAAGCAGAAAATGTTTGTGCTAGAACTGGATAATGCAGCATAGAGCAAGTTACAGAAGGATTAAGGAAAAATAGCAGTCACTGCAGGATGGACAGGAAAAAAAAGAACTTTACTCAAGTTACCTTATCACAGTCTTTTGACAACACCTGGAGCTGGCTGGGGATTATATTGTCTGAGGGCTCATGATTGGGATGTCAGTGGAACAGAAGCAAAAAGGTATTTTTGGGACTTTTGGTGGCTGAAATTAATTTTAGTTTGGCCACCTTCTGCAGAGTTCCCTGTCAGCTGTAAACGTAAAATTGAAATTGTGAGAAACTTCAGTGAGGGATCTGAGAGATCTTGGGGATTTCAAGACATCTGTGAAAGTCACAGGATGTCTCTGAAAGAGAACAGGCTAAAGCCAGTTACGGATACATTAATTTGTTTGTATCGTCTATTTAACACATAGGTAAAATATCATTAAAAGATTTTTGTGCCTGAATCACAAAATGGTTTGGGTTGGAAGGGACCTTTAAAGATCATCCAATCCAACCCCCTGCCATGGGCAGGGACACCTTGCATTAGACCGGGTTGCTCAAAGTCCCACCCACCCTGGCCTTAAATGTTTCAAGGGATGAGACATCCCATGCTTCTCTGGGCAACCTGTGCCAGTGTCTAACCACCCTCACACTACAGAATTCCTTGCTTATGTCCAATCTAAATCTCCCCTCTTTCAGTTTAAAACCAGTGCCCCTTGTCCTGTCCCAACAGACCTTGGTAAAAGATCTCTCCATCTCTCTTACAAGCCCCCTTTATGTACTGGAAGGATGAAATAAGGTCTCAGTTGTCATTAGAAAGATAAAATGTAGTAGGACCCCATACTTCAGGAAAATAATAGAACTAGCTTTTATTCCAGCTTGTTCCTTCCCCTCTTCCAATGGTAATTTTTTTCCTTTGGCGTACGCAGCATTTAATCAGAATAGGAAGCTGACAGTAGCTGGGCTACTGATGCTGGAGTTTGGGGAAACAAAAGGCCCAAATGAGATACTGGATATTGTTAGACTTAAACAAGATGTTTCAAAGTTGTTTTGTTGTCTTTTTTTTGGCTTGGTTGTCATTGTTGGTTTTCTCCATGGTGTGTATTTATTCTGACTTCATTCTTTTTTTCCTAAAAGCCATTTTTACAGCAGTTTAAAATACCCTTATTGTAAGCACTGGAGAGAGTACTTATTAAGTTTTTACCAGATCTTGTAAACCATCACGTGTCCAACACCTTTTTGGTAGTGACTTGTGATAGAAAGATAGACTGTATTTCAGAAAAATGATACATTAAATTCCCTTCTAAAGGAGGGGTTTTTTTTAATGTTGTAGAGGAATGGGAGCTGGGGCTGGTAGGCTGATCTGCCCCAGCACAGCACTATGGATGTTGGCTCAGGTGGGCATGGTGCTCTGACTGCTCTGCTCTTGTGCCGAGGAAGTGGGAAGCTGCTTGTTGGGGATTTGGCCTGACCTGCAGTCATAGTGGCTGATTGCCATCACTCATCTAATGTTGCTTCAAACTGCTGAGCCTTCTGAGACATGGGGGATGTGTTGAAGTGAGTGTGAAGGCTCATACTCACTTCAGCATGAAGTTGCTTCAAACAGCAAATCCTGTTGGCAATGAAACTGAGTCCCCACTGGGTGACAGCAGGGTGTTGGTGGTGCTTCCAGAAACTGGGTGGACACAGCTGAGCTGGTTTTGTGTAGAATCAGCTTGGGTCCAACACTGTATTTGTGTGTGTTGGAGGCATCTTTAGTGCTTGCAAGGATTGTTTGTTTGCCCAGCAACCAGAACTAATAAATTGTACAGATTTAGGTTCTCTGTCTTTGAAATAATCCCCAACTGAAATAATCGGCTTACAGCAAATTGGGAATTAATTGTGTATGCTTAAAAGAAAATGTACACAGAATGGCATGAAAATATTTCAATTCCAATGGTGTTATGTATTATTATAAACTAATGAAAGAATTCTGATGGCTCAGTACACTTGGCTTAAAACAAGACCATAAGTCAATATTTGAATAGATGAGGTCAGCATTTTCTTAAACTGCAGAGAACCTCCTCTGCTCCATCCCTTCCTTGTGGCAGCAGAGTTTGCTTGGCTGGCACAGGCGATCAAAGCCTCAGGAGCAGGAAGCTCTGCTTTGGTACAGAGCTGTTTATCAGGGCTGGAGCTGGCACGACTGGTGTGGCTCACCTGGGAGGAGGCACAGGTACAAATGGCTCTGCTATGTGTCACTGCCATTCTCTAGGCCTTACAGGAGGCACCCAACCTCCTTCTGAGCTACTGTGAAGGTAAAACATCTTATTTGTGGTGGTTAATGCTTTCAGTAGTCCTTGTGATGCAACTGTTAGCAAGTCCTCCACGTGGAACACAAATGTGATGGCTCTGCATGGCTCAGCACAGGGAAATGTCTGCTCTTTTGTATGGTGTGACTCAAAACCAGTGACTTACTGAAGGCTGTGCTGTAAAATGTGTGTGCAATTCATGGTCTTCATTAGTTAATTGTACTCGTTCCTTGTTCAGTTTTGTAACAGCTTGCAACTGCAACCCTGCCATCAGTTGACAGGAATCCAATGGCCTTGCATTGTTTATGCATTGTGTTAGGATGTGGTTTCATGACAGATTTTGGCTGTGTGCAAAGCAGCAAGTGGTAAGGGGCAAGATGAGTGGGTCCCTAGGGGGAATTTCAGGTGTGAGGGACCTGACATTCATCTCGCAAGTTTTGGACATTTTTATATCATTGTAGTTCTAGTCTCGCCCTATGGGTGTAATGCCTATTAAAGATTAACACACATTAGGAGTATTCTGGAGTTTAGTTTCAGTGGGAAAAAAAAAATCCAGAGATTATTTACTATGAGACTGCTCCACACTGAACTGAAGCACCATAAATGAGGGTGGTTTGGACCTTCAGGAGCAATGTGCTTCCCATCTGTGCTGTAACAGTAATGTAGATGTGGGTCTGAGTTGGGTTTGAAGCAGTCCTGGGTCTCTGACCCTACAGTGAGACATCTGAGGGAGATAAAGAAAGTTGACACTAAATAGTTTTCTCTCGGGCTGTTTTCTTTATCTGATTCACCAGTAGTATAAATAACTACTAATCTTAAATGCAGAGCTGGGGGTAGGGACCATGTGAATGCACACAGAAGAGAGCATGGGATCACAGCATTCTTGGGTTAAGATGTCTTGGAAATGCAGCCTTGGATTCCCTGCTCTCTTTTGGTGATGTAGCTTTACTGGGCACTTGGAGAAGGAAGCAGATGCTGGATGTTTCCGTCTGTTCGAGGTTCAGTCCCTTGCCTGCTTCTCATCAGATATGGTTGTTTAGGTGTGAAAAGAAGGGAAGGACCCTTTTGCACAGGACCAGTGCTCAGAGTTGTTTTCCCAGTACTGGGAAATGTGAGGTGCTTCCCTACTCAGATTGAGGGAGACCAAACCCACATCTGTACCCCAAAGGGATACTTAGATCTTCGGGGAACTGGTTATTATGGTCATTGTGTAGACAGGAGAGGGAATCATGGGAGCAGATGCAGAGTGTGAAGGAAGGAGCAGTGGAGGCCTTTGGCCAGGAGGGATTTGCCTTTAGTTGCCAAACCCTTGTGCTCACCTTGTGCACGGGAGAGCTTTGATGACAAAACTCATGCAGTTTTGGGAGAAGCAACTAGAATTTTAAGGGCAACAGGGAATCCACCAGACCTCTTTATTTGAGTATAAGGGTTGTCATCAGTGACTCAGGTCAGGGTAACAGGGTGTTGGAGTGGAAAGAAAACATTCTTGTAACCACTACTTATGTTTACAGTTCTGGAGGTGTTTTCATTGTTCAGCATTTAAACACCTGAACTACTTTTTCAGTGTTAAGATGTGTCTTAAGTGGCCAAACATATACTATGGTATTGCTGTTAAAACAACTGGAATTCCTATAGCTCACAAACTGTAGGAAGGCTTCTGTGGGAAAGCAGTTGGAAGGAGCACCTAATTTTGAAACAGTTTGGAAGAAAAGTATGATAGTTATAAGGGTAAGATGGTATCTTCTGTGGTCTTTTGTCTCCAGTGTAAACTTTGCTGTGAAACAAAATACCTTTGTAACTGTGTGTATGTACTCGTACATAATAACACAATTGTTACCCTGGTTTTATAGGACACTAAACTTTGAGGGTTTTCTGTGATAAATGTACAAGTGGAAACAACAGCAAATTTTAAGCATCTAGCAACTGTCTGTTATGATAAACTGGAAAAGCAAAAGCTCAGTTTCTAGTATAACTGCAGTTTTGCTGCCAAGGTGCTTCTGGAGGCTGCACAACTTTCCAGGGTTCATGTTCCAATAAATGACTTTAAATCTGAACTGACCTAAAACCTCCCTGAAGAGACCTTCATGGAACATGGCAGTAACTCTTGCTGCTTCATGTTGGACTCTGTTCCTCCCAGTCTGCAGCAAGTTTCAGCAAGGCTTCCCAATATATGCAAGGATTTCAGTTATTCAATGAATCCTCTTTTTTTTTTAAAATTTTATAAACTATTAAAATGTGTTTTTCATGGGATTTTATTTTTATTTCATGGTTTGTGTCTTTATTTTGGCTACTACAGAAAGGTCACTGGATTCTGACAGTATTGTAATACCTTAAACAAAGTACCAAGAATGTGAAGTTGTCGTCTTTGCTGGGTGAGTGTCTGACATGGGTTATTTCTGTTGAAGACACAGGCATGCTAGAACTTCGGTATATTTTCCACTCTTTTACTTGCTTTATTTATTGGTTTTTCTCTTTTAAGGCTCCCAGAGGGCCTTAGTTACCTATAATAGACAACTTCAGAAAGACACTGAGTAGCTGAAGACTTCCTTTGTTTAAAATCAGTGAAGATGGGTGTTATGGCCATGCTTGTTGGGAGACTTGCTTCTGCCTTGGCACTGGGATGTGGTTGGCAGAAGAGCCAGTTGTGTAAGTTTTGGAGAAGTGGAGAGTCCACCTGTGCCAGCAGTGACTGAATATCTCGTGCAGGCAGTGTTGCTGTACTTGCTGGCAGTGGGAGCTGTTTTGTCAGAGGCACTGGGGTTAGATAGGACACTTTTCATCTTTGCTGTGGGGAGTAATGTCTGTAGTTGTTCACTGGGCTGACTGGCTTTGATGTGTTGGGTCTGTTTTATTTCGTAAGTGAGGTTGTCATCTCAGTGGAAACCAAGAGCTGAGCAGACTGCTCCCACAAAACTTACTATAACCACCTTTCCCCAAAGATATCCAGTCAATATTTTTTTCCTTAGCTCTGATTTAATCAGTCCCTTGCCCCCGAAAATGGGTGAGAACCTTCAAAAAGTGCCATGTGGGAGGCTCCCTAATTGTGCTGGAAAGTTGTCATGGCTAGATGACAGAGTGTGTTTATATGTGTTTAAGTGGAACTTTTGTGGTTTGTTCATCCCATTGCCTCTTGTGCTTTCATTGGGCACCACTCAGTCTTTTCCACCCCTGATCAATAAGATTTCCCTGAGCTTTCTCCCGGCTCTTTCAGCTGTGCCTTGTATGAAGATACTCAAGACCCTTAATTATCTATGATCTGCATGGCCCTTTGGGCTCACACCATTATTTTCATTTCTGTCTTGTATTGGGGCACCCAGGACAGCACCAAGCACTCCAGATGGTCTCCCCAGTAGAGAGCAGAGGGGGGAGATCCCCTCCCTTGGCCTGTGGCAGTGCTCCTCCTAATGCAGCCCCAGCTGCTTTTGATCCTCTTTTGCTGTGAGGATGTGTTGCTGGCTCCTGTCAACTTGGTGTCCACCAGGTCCTTCTCTGCCAAGCTGCTTTCCAGCCAGGCAGTCCACAGCCTGTACTGGTGCACGGGGTTGATTCTCCCCAGGGACAGGACTTGGCATTTGCCTGTGACCTTCATCAGGTTGCTGATGGTCCATTTCCTCAGCCTGTTGAGGTCCCTCTGAATAGCAGCATATCCATCCGGTCTGTCAGCCACTCTTCCAGGCTTTGTATCATCTGCAGACTCGCCGCGGGTGCATCAGTCCCATCATTCAGGTCATTAATAAAGGTACTGAACGACTCAGGATTGACTCCTGGGACACACCACTGGTGATTCCCCCCGAGCTGGACCGTGTGTCATTGATCACAACCCTTGGAGCCTGGCATTTTGGACAGTGTTCAGTCCACACCACTTTATACTCCTCTGGCCTGTACTCTGTCAGTTTGGTTTTGGTGGCACTGGCTCAATTGCCTCTGATTCTTCATTGCACGGATTCCAGCCCCTCATCTGCTACCAGGGCACTGAATGTGTAGTCTTGTGTTTCTAAATCTGTTCTGTCAGTTCTTAGTCTGTTACAATTTATTATCTCTAATGCCCTCGTCAACCTGACTGTGATGTGGCTTCTCATTTGTTTCCATCCCTCTTCCCTTGGTTGGAAGCATGTTCCAGGTGCTGTCTTTATGTTTATATTTGAATTCTTGCCAAAACAAGATTGCCACTTATGTGTTAGAGATGTAGGGTCAAGGTACCTTCTTTGCATGCGGTGTAGGAGGTGGTTTGGGATGGCCCATTCTGGCTGTGAAAACTTGGGAGAAAGTTGTCTTCCTCTCTGGTGAGCTTTGGTATTCCTGGATGTGCAGGAAAAGTGCAGTAAATCTCACAATGTTGCTGCTCAGGCTTGAGAAGACTATTTTTCATCCATGATGTGGATGAAAACTCGTGGACTTATAAGATACAGATAAGATACATCGTGGACTTATAAGATACAGATAATTGATTTGAGTTGGGTTTGAAATGGAGAAAGCAGTGTAAAAAAACTGAGGGGAGGTAAGATAGGTAGCTTTTGTATTTTGTGTTGCTGAGGAGTTCTGCTGCATGTTCTACCAGTTGAGACTGTTTTTTGAAAGTTTTGACCAGTTTATATGGTTGGAGTCACACTTATTGCTGACTGATCACAGCATATCTGTTCTTGAGTAAAGCTTTTAAGTGAGAACTTGAAACATTCAAAAGCATTCAGAACTACTTGAAGCCTTCAGAAGTGCAATCCGTGGACTAATGTAATTCCTAGTTATTGTTGTTATGCCTTAACGTTTTCTGTCATCACTGGATACTGTTTTTACTTGGGTAAATATTATACTTTATACTTGAAGATGTTTCAGAGGCTTATTTAATGTGGACTGTTTTGGCAGTAAACAGTTTCTTACCCATCACACTGAAGTCCAAATTATCTGAATGATTCAACTAGTGCTACTTGCCAGTATTGAAAAGCAAAACTGATGAGTTCCTCTTGAGGGTTACCTAGTATTTAGGTGGGAGATGTGTGGCTTCTTGCTGTTTCTGTGCCGTCATATGAAAAAAGTTATGGGATAAAACTATTTTGACATTCCCCACAATCCCTTCCACTTCACAGATGAGACAACAGAATTTGCATCTGATTTTTCTTCATATCCATGAGAGTGAGGGTGGCATGGAGTATCACTGACAAATAAAAGAGGAAGTTCAGCACCTAAATTTTAAACATAAAAAGCTGATGTCCTTTTACTGCTGTTTATCTTTGGAAGACAGACACGTGGATGGTGACTGGGAGGTTCTTCAAAGCCTCTGCTGGTTGTTGGCATGACCGAGTCCGTGTTTTACAGCCTGCAAAGGTGACCAGAATGAGTGTGTTGTTTGTTTCAAACACAAATACAGGAATGTTCTCCCAAGGGAATAAATAAGCTTTCAAAAGAATTGGCTTGTGTTGACGCAGTGTGAGTGTGATTATCTACTACTGCTGTGGAAAAAGGACCAGGTGTTTGGCAGTTCCAGTCACAGTCTGCAATGCTGAGAGCATTTACCATGACTGACACTCTATTCTGATCCATTTTCCATGTTTAACTTTATAGAGCTATCCTGTAGTGTGTATATTGAAATATAGTATCTGCTAATGTGCTTCAAAACAGAGTGTATCATGAGAGAAATATGTGACATGGACATTTCTTACCTTTCTCTGCATTTGAAGGTTTCCAAAATGGTTGGGTCGAATTGGTTGGAAGATGACATTTTTATTTCCACACTGTAGGTGATGAATGGCTGTTGTCTTTATGATCTGTGGCTGCCAGAATTTCCTATATATTTGGCAATATTTCATGTCAGCCACTCAAAAGACAACTCAATGCAGAAACAAGACACAACTACTCTACTTGCTGCAGGCAGTAAGGGGGAATATGATCCTTTGAAACAAGTTTAGAGAATGCATTTGGCAAAAATAAAAAAGTGTGTACCAGGAGTTTTAGAGTGTGTATCATGAGTAGGTAACTCTGGTGCTGCCTTCAGTTCACAAGGAAGAAAATAAATTTGTCCTTAAAGGAAAGAAAGCAAAACTAAGTCTTCATCTTTATATTTGACTGATTCCTTTGTTAATGGGTATATTAAAAAAATACTTTGCCATACAGATCATTCAAGCTTCTCTTGCATTCATGGCACCATCATGTAGTTCTGTTTTTCGCTAAGGGTTTTCTGACTTCATCCATAGGCAGCAGAGGAAAAAAGGCTTCATTGCAACATCACTGCATCTGCACTTTTGATTAAAATTGCCCACAGATCAGAATTATACATTGGTTTAATGCAGCTGTAAGTTCAATACCAAGGAAGTAATACTTCCTCCTATTTGATTCTTTCATTTTTGAATTAATTGTTGAATATTATTGTGCACTGATAGAATAGAGTAACTAGGGGAAAAAACACCCCAAACTTCTAAGACCCTTCTGGATTTCTGTCTTTTAACCCTGTTGTGCTCCTGTCATTGTGCATGTTCCTTGTGATCTGCAGAGGAGGAGGTTTCAGTGAGAACAGTGTTAACATTTGGCAGTGCCTGGATATCTGACTGAATTTGAGTGAGGGAAGATTATTTGACTGCTGCAGGTTTGTGGAAGTTTGTGGCATGAACAGAATTTCTTGATGAACAAATGAGTCTTTATTGCCAAAAGAACCTTAAGCTGTCAGTGAGCAACGCATGGATCTTGTGCAACAGATGGACAAATATGTAAATACATTGCTATGCTCCTCTGAGTAAATTAATTGTATCAAAATTAAAGCTCACTTGCTTATTCCACTTCATATAAACCAGATGACTCTGAAGGAGGGTGCCTTTGTCTGTGCAGTTTAAGTTGTATGATGTTGTCAATCACACACCTTCTGGCTGTATTACATTTCTTGGATGGAACCTGCAAAAACACTGTGTGCAGCAATCAGTTTTTGCAGATAGAGCAGCAGGTTCAGGTATGAGAATTAACAAAGCATCGTATGTACATACTGTACATGCAGTGTTTGAACCCTCCTCCCTCCTTGGCCCCAAATGTGCACTGAGTAACAAGCACTTGCCCTGTGGGCAGTGATTCATTATTGGTAAATCTCCAGCTGGGACTTGGTGGGGGGGAAGGAAACCACTGCCAGTAATTCCTTCCACCACACATGAGCAAAAAACCTACCCACCACCACCAAAATATGACCTGGTGTCATATTCCTGCATTTACTTTATTCTAATAGGCAACTGTCCAGTTCCCCCCCCCCCCCCCCAAAAGAGTTGGGAATGTTACAATTCATAAATGAGCATTCCTGTAAGGGAAAAACACTTGTTCTTAGCATTTGTGGTTAGGTCTGCCTTTTGCACATATGTGACTTTCAAGTTGCATTTCCAAGACTGGGTTGTACTCACTGTGGGTCTTTTTCTTTTTTAGTGGACTATATTGTGGAATATGACTATGATGCAGTGCATGACGATGAGTTAACGATCCGAGCTGGGGAAATCATCAGGAATGTGAAAAAACTGGAAGAAGAAGGATGGTTAGAAGGGGAGTTAAATGGCAAAAGGGGCATGTTCCCTGACAACTTTGTGAAGGTGAGTTCTCTGCATTTGCTGGGTCTTACTGTGATCGTGTATCAGGCTCATTATTACTGAAATGGTTAGAATGCACATCGCTTGTATTTGTAATGGGATGATTTTTTTTTCACTGTGAAGACCTTTTAGGTGATGACATTTTTTAAATATGCTTTTGAAAATTTTTTTTGTTCGAGTTCTACTGTCTGTTCTTGTTCACTTTAGCATTTCTTTTGGTTTGTACGCTTATACTGTATATTCTGCAGTGCACTAAGTTGTCTGGAGCCATGGTTATCTGCTTTAGTGAGATGAACTGATTTAAAAAAACCAAGACCATGAAAACTCCTAAACCTACCCCTACAGAAGACATTAAGTCATGAGAGAGTTGGGAAAGTGGGGAAGTTCAGAGCCTGCTGAGCTGGAGATATTTTTCCATCTAAACTATGCAAGTGTTGGAGACGTTGTGCTTTGCTTCTTTTTCCTTTCTGACATTTTTAGTAACTTGCAAGGCTTCCTTGGTGTAACACTTCTGTACAGTCCAAGTGAATTTACATATTCCTGCATCTTTTGAAGTGAAACTAATTCTCTGCAAACCAGAACTATCTAATGTACCTTAGTGTGATACTTTCATATTGTTAAACCTGAGAGGAAGGTTATCCAGTGCTATAAACTTTACACATATTTACTTTAAATGTTACAGTTTTTCTGTTCATCTTTCTGAAAAAGCAAAATTACTTATATTTGATCAGCTGCAGAGAGTTTTAAGTATTTTCCTTTTAAAACTGATGGGAATAATTTCCAGTTATTCTCAGAGATGGTCTTTACCAAGGACAAGTTTGTATGGATACCTTTCACTTGTCTAATATTTTCAAATTGTTGGTAGTTTAGTTCAAAGTCCATTTTGGGTTTTGAGTCCTGTATAAATAGTACTTGACCCTAAGTGGTGTTTTGATGATTACTCTGTTGGTGAGGTTAATTAGCACTCAAGTGCTCTATAGGAAGAAAGCCTCAGACATGGCTCTTCTCTGGTACTTGTGTCATCAACACTGTCTGCTGAACAGCAAAGAGAGGTTGGATGTGATGTTGTTCCCATGTTAACTACCAAACTTGTTGGGTGTTTTCTTGCCCTTCTGCAGCTGTGGCTTTTATAAATTTTGTTTAAAATGATTTCCATGTTGGTATCTCAGCTGCAGGTATTTTTAACCCTACGGCTGTTCAGTATGTGCCTGGCATGGCTGGATATCCTGAATTACAGGGGACAGAAAGTTTTCTAGAAGACGTAGGGGTTTGGAGAAGTGGAAAGGAAGTTGCGCAGAAGAAAATTATCACTTTTGTTTCACAACAATAGGGGTAACTTTCCTTTTTAGTGCTGGACTTGAGTGCAGTTATGAGGCTGATCCTGGGAACTTTTTCTTCTAAGATGGTCTGTTTAGAGTGGAAAACTGTTGTGCAGTGATGAGATGATGGGAAAGCATTAATTGTTAGGGAAGTGAAAGTCATGGGTTTTCTTCAAGGTCAGTTTGATTATAGTTTCTTAAAAGTTAATTTACAGGTAGAGATAGTTTGAGAGACTGTTTCTGGGAAGACGGTTGCAGAAAAGTGGTTTTTTTTTTTCTTTCTCATTCAGAACTGTTCTCATTTGTTGCTGTAGTAGGTTGTTGGATCATACTGCAGAATCTATGAAATGCTACTATGACCAGACTGCTGCAAGTACCAGGCCTCACCAACTAAATTCAAATGCCCCAGCTTGGCCTGGTGTGATGTTAACACCCTCAAGATGTGGGTGAAATGCAGGAGGGACATGGAAAGAAGCAGAGTTGTACTTTGGCCCTGTGAATGAGGAAGGTCCCTTAAGAAATGGATTTACTTGTTTGCTACGGTGCCCAGTAGCTTAGCACCACCACAACTGGGAGGGGTAATAACAATAAGGATGCCAAAGAGGGACAAATATTGCCAACTTCTCGTGACCCACACGAAAGGGAAAGGAGGGTAAAGGTCTGAAGGGCGTAGTGAGAAGGAAAGAGCTGGAAAGACAGCCAGGCCAGGAGGACTGAGGGGGAACTTTGGGTGTATGGGGTAGATCTCCCAGGTCAGCAGAAATGTAACCAGAGAGGGCACATTTGCTATGGACAGGACTGAGGGTTGCAACAAGTTTTACAAGTTTGATTGCAAAATTCTGGGGCTTTACTTGAGTTATTTATTACTTCCTGAAAGGATAATCTTATTCTCCTGTTAGGAGTGTAATTTCATGCATTAAATGGGGATCTGGGCTGAATCCATTGCATGGTGGTGGTTTTTTGGTTATATATATATATATATATATTGGTTTGTTAAGAATTGAACTGAGGCCAACATATAACCTCTCCACACAGAATTTGGATGGTAAATTGTAATCTGTGCTTATCTGAGAAAGATTAACATTGGAAGCTGAAAGTGCGTGTGCTATCCACTAGATTTACCTTCATGTGTAAAATATTTAAAAACATAATAAATATGGCAGACTAAACTGGGTGCAGATGGACCTGTCTGGATGCTAGATGTTATTACAGAAGATAAGTTTTTATTTGAAAGAAATAAAAACCTTTGATTTCCATCAACTGCAGGAGAACTGGGGAGAGGGTCTAATTCCATCTAGTTTGGTTTTGCTAGCTTTGTTAGTTTGTCTCTTCTCCATCCTGTCTGAGGGCAGGAAAGGAGCTTGTTGCCTTGGTGCCAGCTGCAACTGGCCTTGGCTGTCAGGCAGCAGGAGGTTGGCTCTTGGCTGTCTGAAGGACAAGCAAAATGCCGACAGGAGGATTATCGCTCCATGCTGCCTGGGTATGTTGGATGCCCCAGATTCGGACTGTATCGTGACTGCTAAAGCAGGTCAGTCCCTTCTGTTCTCTCCTGCTGGGCTCTGCTCATATACTGGATTTACTGACATTTTAAACCACTCCTCATGCTTTGACTTTTGTGTGCTTAGACAAATGTGTCTCTTCTGTTTGAAGTATGACTGAGTCTGTCAACTTCACTTGGAGTTGTTAAAGCGAGAAATAGCTTTTCGATTATGTCTTCCTTTCTTTTTGATTGTCTTTTTTTTTTTTTCCCTCAAGTCTTCAAAACACTGCAAAGTAATTTTACATGGTGGTAGCAGGTTTATGTTTCATGTAGTGGTAGCAGTTGAGTCTTTGCTGTCAGAATTGCAGCAAAGGAAGCTGAAGCTGTGTTTTTAAATGGGTTATTTTATTGTACAGTGTCGGTGAGGTAAGCACTGTTCAACTTTCAAATACTCCAGTGCAGAAGGGAATGTATGGACGCTTCTTGTGGATACTGATGTAATGCTGATGCTTGGTACTTTGTATCATCTTCTGGTAACTTTTTGGTTGGGTTTTACTGGATCCTACCCAAGCTTTTTGCCTATTGACAGTGAGATCCTGAAGAAGGGTGAGAGCTTGGTGGTGCCTGGTTGGCAGTGCCAGCTGGGACCTCGGCATTTTCCATGAGTTCATCACTTGACCAGTTAACCAGAGGTCTGAGACAGTCTGTGCAGTTCTTGGTGCTGACTTCCACTTGCATAATTTTGCTTTAAAAGAAAGAGAATAAACAGACTCAGCTGAGGGGAATCCCATAAAGCCTCCAAAACATACTCGGGTATTAGTGTGGCAGTGTCACTGCATTGGATGGGGAGTGGAAGAGATGTAAAGGCAGGGAGGCAAATCAGTGGGTGGGATGTCCAGAGCAGTCCTGAAACCAGAGCTTTATAGTTGAAAACAAGTAGGTTAAAAAAAAAAAAAAGTACGAGCAATTACACTGCATATTTGTGAAGCTCATTTCCTTGAATTCACTTTTCAGTACTAGGGCTTTTTAAAGATTTTCTGCCTGTATTGCTGTGCCGGGTTTTGGAGTATGCACATTTCCAATGTTTTTAACAAAACCTGGTTTGAGATTCCTGTTTGAACTGTGTGAATATCCGTTCTGAGTGGGGTTGGAATATTTGAATTAGAGTTCTTGTTTCTGACCTTGTTATTGCCATTTTTCTGCTTCTTCCTGTATGGGCAATTTAAAATAAACAACTTCATAAATTCCTGAAAGGAATTAGCAGTGGAAACCTAGCAGACTTTTATTGTTTTCTTTGAGAGTGGCTTTTCCGTTCTAAAATCCATCACAGTGTAAAACGTGCACATTCATTCACCTGCAGTGCAATAATGCTGTTAGTTGGCATGTGTGAGGTTTTTGGATATGCTAAGGCGTGTGTAATGTGGAAGGCTTTTTGGATTTGGGTTGGGCTTCGTTCCTGTTTGTAGATTTCTATATATATAACATACAGGAACAGTTCTCTGAAAGTAAAGATCAAGAGTCCAGGACTTGCCTTCTTCAGGAAGTTGCCCAGATCTCCCTCTTTCTTTGGCCAATGAATCTTAACTTCTTTTTTTTTTTTTTTGCATCTTTTTTGACAATTTGTTTATTTATTTATTTTGAGTAGCTCTGTTCACTCACTTTGTCACTTCCAGACACCCGTTGTGTTGCTAAGGTGAAAGTGATGATTTGGTGTTTTTCCCTCTGCTCATTTTTGAAGATTATTGTTCCTTCATGGTTGAGAAGCTCTTTAAGGACTGAAGTTCCTTGTTTTATTTCGTTTATCGCTATCTCAGTTTTATAACCGGCTCTATTGTGAGTAATAGGCTTTTCACGGTAGTAAAACCAGTTCGATCATAAGCTGAAGGCAGTAACTCGGACGAGGGAGGAGCAGGGGGTGGATTAATTAGTAGCTCTCATCAGTGAAGTTTGCCAGCAGGCTTTGGGGACATTCTGGTGAACAAGCTGGACTCTTCTCCGAGCGTGTTTGGGACATGCAGCCCCTCGGCCGCCTGCTCGGCGACAGAGCTGGAACAGGGAGAGCTTCCTGCCTGCACAGGTGTGTGCAGCTGCTCCTGCTCTAGTGCCGAGCCTGGATCCTTTCCAGGTTAACACGTGAACTTTGCTCGCTGTGACATTTTTCTTCCTCCCCCTAAATAAAAAAAAAAAAAAAAAAAGCCCTGCAACACTGGGCGTGTTCGAGCAAATATGTCCTTGGAGGTGGTGGTAAGCTTCGCTTTATTTTCCCTATGTTCTTAACATCAAATGTTGTAAACAGATTTCGTGCTTCGGGGTAGTGAATGTGAACAGTGCGAATTTAAAAGTTGTGGTTGCAGTATGATTTTTAGATTTTGTTTTAATATGTAATGTAAATTCTTGGTCTTAGCATTCTTTGTGTAATAAAACTACTCGGGCTTGGTTTAGCTTATCTGCCCTTCCCTAGTACATCAAGATACTTAAAACACCAGACAGCTATGGTGTTTGCATGAAGAATTCCTTTTTCAGAGGATGATTTGTTTTTAGGTGATTCTTTCTGTTCAACTTCCTGGTCTATGTGTTTGTGTAAATGCAATAGCCCAGGCCCCTTTCCTTCCCTTAACATCACCCCTAGACCAGCACTTTAGAGTATTAGCACAGCTGCCTTACCTTCTTAAGCCTGTCTTTGCTGCCTCTGTCCTGTGTTCTCAGTGGTGGGATGCTGTTAAACACTGGGCTGTGAACCAGGGAGACAAGTTTTGGCTGAAAGCTCCTTCAGGCGTAGCGTCTTCCGTAATTCCTTTTCAAAAATAGTAAACTGACCTCGCCCAGAACTCTAAACAGGAATCATGGAATCCAGATCATGGACAAGGCAGACTCTCTGTTCTAAGTTAATTCTAACCTGGGTGCAGTTAAAAAGTATAATAGCATTAATTCAAAAAGCAGATTAATAACTTTTAAACAATGCATATAGGTTAAATAGTATGCATCTAATGTGTTTAAGGAATAGATTAAAATACCTGTTTCCAGCATTTTAGTGTTTGCTCCTTTAAGTATTCTGTCTGAATTCTTTGCATCTGGGTAAGACTTGGAGAAAATAAGATATGCAGCAATTTATCAGTCCTATTGCTCAAATGATATTTCAGTTTATACAGCCTTTCCCTTTGCTTTGTTATTGTTTTGAGGAGACTGTCACTGCAGTGCATCGTGCAGGGAGGTGACACTGAGGAGCTCGGAGGTGTTGTTGCCTTCTCAGGCAGAGCAGGCAGAGCCTGTGACAGGGCGATGTTTGCTTCGAAGCTGGCAGTTCTTGTTTTTCTGAAACAAAGATTACATGCAAGATTGAAAGCCATATTAAGTAATTTCGATTTCAGTGCTGAATATATGAGAGAAGCACTGGATATAAGGTGGCTCTTTGTCTCCTGGCAAGGAGTGAAGCTGAGTGTTCAGGCTGGTGCTTTGAGACCTCCTGCCAACACTCTGGTGCCACCCATTGTTCCTGCTGATTTTTCTTCTGGCTTTCGGAGAAAATAGGGCCACTGGAGAAGAGTGTCATATCAGGAGGTGCCTTCTGGGTTTGCCTGAGCTGCTCCTGCTAATCCTATCTGGATTTGCAAGAACGGTGATAATGATTCCTGTGCTTGTGGGGTGAGAGAAGGGTCTCTGCTAGCCAGCTGTTTTGGCCTGAATAAACAAGGAAACAGTTGTTTTCCAACTGGAATGTCAAGGTAAATGGCTTGGGTAAGCCTTGCTTATGGTAAGGAAACTACTGTTTCTAAAAATAATGGTTAAAAAAATCCCAACATCTGAAAACCTTGGCAGATACATCCACTGGCACTGATCTACAGGCATACAGTCACATATGAGTTGTTGCTGGGGTGCAGAGCTCATCATGGGTTATTGTTATTCCTGTGACTTTTCCAGATGAGTCTCTGGATTGACTGCTTGGGTTCATACCAGTCAGGCCCTTACCCTCTGAGGTCCCTCTGTGAAGTGACTGTATGTGGCATGAAGAGGGGAAGTCTTGATGATAGTTTGAGTTTGCAGATGGTCTCAGACTTCACTGTTGCTGACACAGCTCTGCCAGCACAGCCACTTGTGGGCACTTGTGTGCCAGGTTGTCTTTTCTTATTTTCACTATGTCCACATAGGAATTTTATTCTTGTGTTGGTTGGGGACGTGTGAATTATTTCATATTCCAAGGCAATATGGGTATGTTGTTTAGAAAGAGATCATGAAAGTGATGTGACTATTTGAGTTATTTATCTTGATGGACTATTAGATATGAAATGTCACAGATGCTTTCCTCAAAAGTGAACTATTTACTGCAGAAAATTTGTTGAAATTGTATGACCCTTCCCCTGTTCTAGATGAGCAGCTGTGCTTTAAGAAATTGTAAAAAATCATCTATCAAGGAGATTTCAGTTTGGATTTGCAAACTGTTTTTTCACTGTAAGAGTAAAAATCTGTAGCATCGTGAGTTCTTCAATGGCTGAATGTGAACACAGAATGAGGAAAACACAGGTGCTTCTTGTAGTACTCAGTATTTTAACATATATTTGTATATTCTATATTTGAAAATACTGTGTTGTCAAGAGCATGGGAGAAGTGGAAAGAGCATCTAGATTTTGACTTAGTGACATGATATGGAGGAGAACTTAAGGTGCTGTTCCAAAGGACAGCAGGATATAAAGCGTGATTAATGACTGGTGTGAATACCACTTAATATGCTAATTATTCCCTCTCATTTGAGTAATCAAAGTTTCGTGACTGTACACGTGCCTCTTGCTTTTCTAAACACCAGATCAGCTTGTGATGTTGCTCTGTGGTAACTGCACACTCCTGGATAATCTCTGAGCTGCTCCCATTGGGTGCAGTGGTTTGTATGGCAGGGGCAACAGGTTTGTACATGTAGCTATTCCTGTAGTCACATGAAGCAGTCTGCTCTTTTGTCCTTCCTTATTTAGTTGTTACGCTTGATTTATGCATAATCTTATAACTTCCTCTCCCAGCAAGGGAGAAAGGCAACCATTCCCTGGCTGGAGGCTTCCAAACAGGGTGTGCTCCATCATTTGCAACCATTGTTGAGTAAACTGCACAAAGCTTTGTCGGTGTCTCAGTCAGTAATAATTGACTGGACAGGTGCAGGAAACTCACTTTTAAGTTTATACTTTCCCTGTGTCCAGAACTCTAAAATATGGCCATAAATTTGCACTCTGAAATGGAATAATACCAAAAAGATCAGTTATCCAGGTACTGTAACGTGTAATGTTTGCTACATTCCGGGAGGTTCTGGGAGTGCATTCCAGCCCTGTAATTTTAGTACTTTATGTCTGCACAACCCAACACAGTTAATATTAAATCTGTCATTTTACTTTTTTTATGAGGTGAAATGAAGTAATCTACATGTGAATTTGACAATAAACCTGCATGAGAGTAGCTCTTCTGGACTGTCATCTCCTAACATTTGCACTACTTATGAATCTTTTATTTTTAAGATGGGTCATCATTTTGGATGACTCGTCCAAATCACTACTAATCTACTGTAGTGTTTTCAGTTAAATTTGAGTGTATGTTTTCCTTCCTTGAACACTGGGTTTATCCAATATTATGAGCTGATATGAAAGTTTAATGTGATAATTATTTTCTTGGCTTAACAAGCTTTTTGGATGCTTTTCACTTGCTGAAAATAATATTTTGGTGTATATATGTGAGTTTGTTAGCTTTGGACTTGGTGTTATGGCAGTGGGCCCTGTGACAGAGCTGACAAAAGAGGAACAGAAAGCAAGATGCATTTTCAGTTAAAAATGTTAGTTAATGTGTGAATCTTTGATAAAACTTGAACTTTCAACCTGTTTTTATCTCCCCTGAGATTCTGAGATTTATATTTTTAGCCCTTATTTGACATTCTCTTAAGCATTTAATTTTGTGTCTTAGGCAGGACTTGTGAAGGGACGTAGATGAGTCAGTGTTTTAACTTGTGGCCATGAGTGAAGTGCTGGAGGCTTTACAGGGAATGAAAAGAGATGGGTGCCTTGGAAAAGGAATGCAGGGAAGAAGAAAACTGAGTAGGACAGAGCAGATGCAGGAAGTCAGGATGATGGTGAGAAGGAATGAGGGATGTTCTGAGTTAAACATCAAAGGGGACCTGTAGTGGTTAATGGATCCCGTGTTTCTCTGGACCAGCAATAGAGGCTCTTAACTGGTAGAAGAGAAAGAAATGTCTTCCTGTCTTCCCACGTGGGGGCAGCTGATAAAACACACATGCTGAGGGAGCTGGGTCTCTGTCTCACCCTCTGCCATGTGTGATTCCTGCTTTCGTTACCTAAAGCACTGTTTGGTGGCTGGTGGTTGACAAGGCATTAACTGTTATTCTAGAAAACAATTACAAAATATATAATTAAATTGTCATATATATAAGAAAATATAATAGAAAATAAATGCAATCAGCATTTTAAGATTTTTTTATCTGACTGTGTTTCCTCTAGTTACTCCTGTTAATTTAGGATTCTTTGCTACTGGTAGACGTGGTGAGTTGACTCCTCTCCTTTCTTGCATCTGGGCTTTGGTGTTTTGTTTGCATCTTTTTATGTCTCTTGTATTTTGCAAATATTGACAAGACTTCATGTCCCAATCTGTTTTGACACTTGCTTGTAGGTAACAAGTTTTCCAGGACAAAAGTGAATTATTTATATATATATAGAAAATATATGCATGTATAATAATATATATAATTTGTATCAAGATCTGAAATTCCAAGCCTGCTTCTGCATTCCCTCTGTAGGGGTAAATTTTCCTTATGTAGGAAAGTCCAGCTGTTTTTCTGTTCTTGTCATTTATTCAATGGCTCAGGTTTGTAAGTCTGAAGAGACTTAGTAAATTTTTTATGCTTCCCAGAGATCCTGCTTACTCCATGTGTTACATATTGTGAAAAAGAAGTTGTACCTTGCCTGATTGATGATGTTTCTTCCTACACAGCATGACAGGATGATTATCTGATCTATATTTAGCATAGATTATAACACATTTAAAAATGTTGGTAACTTGTTAAACCGTGTTACCTGACGTGGGTGTGATTTAATAAAGGCAACGCTGAGGCTCTGTCTGGAAACTGGAGAAGTGTGAGACTGGTTTGAGTCACTTCTATAGCTAATTATATTTTATTCTTGGGGGAGGAAGTTAGAAATTGCAATTTGAATCTGCAGCAGGTGCAAATGTAAATAATTCAGCTTTTTTCTCCAACCGTTTATGAAACTCTACTGTGCACAGAGTCCATTGGTGTCTTCTGGCATCACTTGATGGCTGGGAACTTTGTCTTCCAGGACTTTGCATCCTTTCTTATGTTTAAAGAGTGTGAGAACTTCCAGCTGAAATGGATAGCTCTGTGTAAAACTCTCATAAGGGGTATTTAGAGGGATTTCCAAAGCCATGCTCAGCAGATGATGGCCTTGGAGGGAGGGGTGCTGTGTTGAGGAGCTACAGCAAGAGTTGCTGCCACAGCATTGTGTCTGTACCTCCTGTGGAAACTACTGGAGATTCATGTCAGCTGGAAACTTTATTCCAACTTCAGTTAGGAATGGAAGTGCCTTTGACTGGGATGTACAGAAGTCAGTTATGAAGCAGTTTCAGTTTTGGAAGAGGAAAGACAAGGAGTGATACTGCCTTACTGTTGGTTCAGTCTGATTGTAGGTCAGCACTTAAACCCAGTGATTTACTGTTAAACAGTCCCTACTTCAGCCATAAATTAGGCCCCCAAAAAATCGACCCATGGCATGTGTTAAACTGTCCAGAAGGTAAATTGTCTTGCAAAACAAAGGTTATCGAGTTTGCCCATTTTTCACATGGTAACTGCTTTCATCTTTTAAGGTGATTTGTTTCTATTTTCAAGAATTAATATTTAATCCTCTAGGGAGTCAGTGGCAGCCTCTGACCTCTCCCAGCCGAGTTCTTCTGTTGGGAGGTCGAATCTGCTCTGATCTCCCAAATGCTTTAGGGAAGGAGTTCAGGAGCTTCTCAGCAGTTCTGGTTCATAAACTTTCTTGCTCTGTCCCTTTAGTTCTTGGAAAGTTATGGGAAAGGAATAGATGCATATCGCTCATCTTTCTTTCTTTGCCTTTGTTAAATATTTTGCCTCTGTGGGTACCTGCACTGAGAGTGAGAAATCATGTTTTCTAGTCAAGGAGACACTGGCAATATGAAGGGATGTGGAATACCTTGGATTGGAGTGAGTGGCACTGTAAAAGCTAAAGCTGCCCTGTGCCTGCCTGTCTTGCTGTAACTAAAACTGTAAATGAGAGAGGTAACAGCGGCTTAAATAATTAGTTATGTGAAGATTTTTGTATTCCAGGAACTGCGGTGTTTCATTGCAGTTGAACAGATTGGGGCTGACAGTCTCTCTTCTGCAGGCAGCTGTACAGATTTTTATATGTATTTATATACAGTCACATTTATATGTGTTATTTTTCAGTGATGGGGTTTTCAAGGCTGTGTCTTGTATAAATGACACTATTGCCTGTAGATTTATTACAAGCTTCCAATTCCTCCCTCTTCCCTAAAATGACAGGTTCAATTCCAAGTTCCTTATTTTCTGCTTGGTAAAATATGAATCATGAACCTAATTTGCCAGTCCATGAGTTCTTTATTGCTGTTCTGATGGGGAAGAGATGAGATAATTTTATGTGGAGGCTCAGACATTTATCTCTCTGTATTCTTCATCTCAGCCTCTTCAGAGATTGAGACCATTTTCTGCTTCTTGAGGTCTTGCTTTAAAATGTACTCAGCCAGTAACAGAAATGCACATTGCTTTTGTACAGGCTGATGTTATAGTGGAATTAATATAAGGACTCAAAAGATGATTGTTCTTTGTATAATGACATAAATAGGAGATGGGCAGCTCAAGTCTTAATGTTTATGCTTGAAGAATCTAGCTAAGGATTTAGATTCATTGGATAATGAACTTCCCTGTGCCCTATAATTCAGCAGCAGAATTCATATTTTTATCTCGTGGCCTTTCAGACAGTCTGACCTGTTTTCTGTATCTCCACTGCCTCGCTGATCTGAGTGCTCTTGGCTTCTGGCAAGGGGAGTGGGGGGGATCCAGCTGTCCCTGCTGGAGCGAGGGGTGGGTGAGTGGCTGATGGTGGGAAGGCAGCTCCTCCCTCGCTTCCAAAGTAGGTCAGGACTGCCCCCATATTTGCTTATTTTAATAGGCATCATGAGGCTGTGGATGAATTTAGATGTGTTGGATTTTTGTCTGCATATAAAGAGTAGTTCTTGCTTCACATGTCGCTGTACCTAAATGGTTTTGAGGTTTTCATAAGTAAACATGTGCATTGAACTGTGACAGGTGCAATTAAAGCAACAGCCCCTTAAGATCACCCCAATCTTTTTTTTTTTTTTGCTGTCGAGATAAATTTATACTCGGTTTTGCGTATCAGCCTTTAGTGATTTCAGCAAATTTAAGTGTTGCAAAACACACATTTAGTGGAGATTATGAAAACTTTAAACCTTTATGACTAGTGCTGTAGTTTGCAACAGAAGAAGTGGGTGGTTACTTCCCAGTTTAACGTGTTTCATGCCAAGAGACAGTCTGTATTGACCTTGTACTGCCAAGTCATAAATGCATAAAATCTGTGCTGCTAATGGAAACACTGACAAGGCCTTGAACTGCAGTGGACTGTCATAATAACAATATTAAAATTTCCAGCTGCGGTTAATGTCAGGTTTTCATTTTGGTTTTGCTGGCTGGCAGCTATTAAAAGCCTCATCTCAGAACAAGCTGAAGCGTCCTGGGGTGTTCTGTTGGCATTGTCACAACACAGACTCTCTCTGATAGTTTGGATATACGAGGCTGACTTAAGACCCACCAAAAACCAAAGAAAACTGCCTTCCTTGTGAAGCCAATGAACAGGAGTCTTGGGAATGTTCAGGTTGGGTGTAGTGGTAGCTCAGACATGAGACCTGTGGGCAGTGTCATTTTCCAACCACTAAACTTCAAGCAAACTGTTAGAGCAGAGATGTAAGAATTGCAGGCTCTTATTAACATTATTAATGGGGTGTTTATTGATGTTTACATTGATTAGTGTGAGTTTTCAGAGATCCAAACTGTCTTGTTTAGAAATTACTTCCTTTGTGAGATCCTAACATGTCCGTAATGATGATGCCCAGGATGAAGTTGCTGGTGGGGCTGGTGGGTGTTTACGTCAGAGGATCCTGATGTGTGCTTTTGAAAATGAATCTTTGAGCATTTTCCTACTGTTGGAGCACTCATGTGAACTACATGGTTGTGCTGTAGTAGACCACGTGCAGCTGTGGAGACCAGGAATTCCTGAATTTGCTTTGACTTGGTTTGATTTTAATGTGGTTTTTATGCCCTGAGGAAGGCTAATTAATGTTGCAGTTCTTCTTTAATAATGAAAAAAAGTAGTGCTTGCTTGACAAGAATATTTTAAAGGGTAGTAGGTTAAATATGGAAAAAGTAGTTGTTGGCTTATCCATGCATTGCTTCCTAACTGCTTCTGTAGTTCTTTGTCAAAACTAGATTTTCCACTATCTGCTGTGGCAGGACCCTCTCGTGTGGTTGTTACCCACATCTGTTCACTGTAAATCTGATGGATTTGCAGCTCTCTGCTGCTGTTTTTATCACACACTCACCTTGAACTTTTCCTTGCAACCTCTTTCCTTTTGTATGCCTTGGAGTAGGATGGTTTCTCTTAACTGTGTATCAAAGTTCAACTTTCATATCTCGTCTGTATTAGGAAAGTCTGATGTACCAGCCTTTCCTAATGTCTGATTGTTCTTTCTGGTTTCTGCTGACAAAATTCTTCATCAGTAAATCTTCAGCCTTTGAATCTGGCTGCAGGATTTTCTGCATGTAATGATTACTCACAGAATTATTTTAGACTCTTTTTAAATTTAATCCATTATAGTTTCTGTTAAAATTAACTATTGTCTTGTGTTAGACCTTTGAGTATTTCCTACCTGTCACCACTCAATTATTGCCTCAAGCCTGGCAAGAAAGGCACTCAAGCATTCCTCCTTTTGGTTTTGGGTCCTTGGTCTTTTGTAGTGGGCCCTGCTTTTGCCTCAAATAATTTCTTATTGTTTATAACTTGTTTATTAGATTGCTGCTTTTGATGCTACTGCTGGATTTAAAAGTATATTTTCTGTTTAATTCAAATTACTGATTATGGTGATCTCACAGAGTGTTCTAACATTTGGAAGTGTTGTGTGTGTGCTCTTTTGATTTTTTTATGTCTTTTAATAAATTAAAAGAAAAAGAGGGAGGTCATGTTTTCAAACAAACTGCCAGTGTAAGGCTTCCCCAGTTCCTTTTTGCAACTTTGTGTTTTCTACAAAGTTATTGAAGGAGCTGCTTCTGAAGTCTTGTGCAAAGTGCAGAGTTGGGGAAGCAGCCTGGAGCTGATTCCTCACTGGAAAGTGTCACGATTGGGAAACTGGTTAACTGGAAGTTCCTGGAGCAGCTTGGAGATTTTGGAGGCTGTATAAATCACATAGCAAAAGATTATAATTTTAAAAATCCAGGGGCAGAAGCACTGTAGGCAAGTTTTTAAGTACCAGTATGTTTTTCAGATGAGCACAATGGCCTTGACAGTAAGGCAGCTAGAAGGGTGTTTTGAAGGTGTGGCAAACGTTTCAGCTGTAGGCAAATTTAATTGCTTTTAGTTTATCAGACTTGCAAGTAACTGGCTGAAAAACAAGATGAGAATGACAAAGTCTTTGAAATGTGAAATGTCTATTCAGATGGGAGGTGGATAGGAAGCTGCACTGTTCTGGAGGGTTGGTGTTTTTTTGTTTGGGTGGGTTTTTTGGGGTTTTTTTTTGACTTGGAAGATGGGATCTCTGCAGAGCTAAGATCTCCAGGGCAGAAGTCACTGTGGATAAAGGAGAGTAACAGCAGGAACTACTTGACTGTTTTCTGAAAAGCCTTTTTTATCTAATGTAGATGAGTGGGAAGAAATATTGTGCTGTCTGTAGTTTTGCTTATTTTACTTGCTCTGCTCTTTTGAGAAATAGGGAGGTGCTTTGGTCTTTTTGACTTGAAGTTTGTAGTATCTTTGAAAGCATCAGTAGTTTTTCAGACCTGCAGACTTTTCCTGCTGGACAGCTGCAGGAGGTAACCTGGGCTTTAATGTTCCAGAAAGCACCAGCAAGGTCCTGGGCAATACGTTTCTGCTGGTTTTGGCACTTGATCGATGCGTGGGTTTTGTTGTCTTAAAGCTCATGTTTAAGAGTTCACACAACATGAGTAAGTGTATATCTATGCCTTGCTGGCATTGTTTTCAGTTATATTAAAGATTTTATTGCTGCTACATCTGCATTAGGTAGTGGAGTTGTCAACCAGTGGCTACTGATGGTGGATGCAAGAATTGTTCTGACGTGGATCACAAAAAGCTGCAAAGTACTAATGGGTGTTTGCTTTCCTCCAGACATTGTAATTCTGTGGTGGTGGGAAAGCTGATGGACTTTGAGGGTCTTGCTAAGCACACAGATGTGTGAGATTCGGTGAATATAACACACTTGGCTTTTCAGAAAGTCTTTGATAAAGTTCTCCATCAAGTTATTGAAGGAATGAAGTTCCTGTGAGACTGAACAAAAAGTTGCATTAAGAAGTGGAAGATTCTTTATAAACAAAGGACTTATCAATGACTTGTGAGGATAGAGGAGAGTCTGTAATGGGATTTCCAGGAGCCAGTTGTGGTAGTGTCTTTGTTCAGGTCATCTGGAGGGGGAATTTAACAGTGGACACTCCCATTTTGTGAGTGCTGTTAAACTCTAATGTAGTTCAGTGCCATGCTGGTGGCAAGGAGCTGAGCAGACAAAACAGATGGCTTGGAGGGAGCCAAATGCCAAGTAGTGTGTGTAGGAAAAGCTAATCCATGTCATAACTACATGGAACCTTGAGACTGGGATGGAGAGAGGCCTCTGGATAGATGGTTAAAGGGATGGAGCAGCTGTCTGACATGGGGATGACAGGGCTCAGACTCTTCAGCTGAGAAGACAAAGCCAAGGGGAAATACAATCCAGGTTTACAGAGCCGTGAAGATTGTGACAAATGAAATTCAGAGATGGGGAGAACAGCCTGGGGGAGTAGTAAGGTGTCAGCCTAGAGCGGATGGGAGAGAGGAGCTTCTTTATGGAGCAAAGGGCAAATATCTGGTGTCTATCCCCAAGGATGCTGTGGAGGCAGACAGGACCATGGGTGCTGAAAGGGGTTAGACAGGGCCAGCTGCAGACATAAAAAGGAGATGTATCTCCCTCATGAAGCACTTATGGGTGCCCTGGGAATGTGGGAGGATCTGAGTTGCAGGATAGCTCTCTGCAGAGCCTCTGGGATTGCAGCCCCTGGGAGCTGTGTTCTGCACTAGATGAGCCATTGATCTGCCTTAATGGGTTTCTTGTGCAAAGTGATGGTTTCCTTCTTTCAGAGTATCTGTTCTCCCCTGGAATCTCGCTTAATGAGCTGATGTGGTAGAGTAACTGCTACATACTTGGCCTTTTTATCAACAACTGATGCTTTCTTGTTTATAGGCTTCTTAGTCTTGATTGGCACATTCTATTCCAATGCTAATATCCTAATTTAGAAAGATAGGAAGGTGGGAGACAATTACCAGAAAAATTACGTCTGTTATTTTCCTCCTACACCTTTCTCCTCACTTGCTCCCACTGTTTCTTGTATCTCACTTTCTTTTCCACTCGTGTCTTTCAGCAGTGCGATTGTATCTTATCTGTAAACACCTCGGAGCTTTCTGAGGCAGAGATAATCGCCTAATATCATTTTGTATAATAAATTATTTTATTGCCCTGCTCCGTGGGTCTACCATTGAAGTAATATTTATATGTTTACAAATGTTTTCAAATATGAGCTGTGACATGAGAGTTGTAATACGGGACTTCTGGGCTCAAAGCTACTTTTCTTAGAGTTGGAGTAGATGGCTAAAATGCTGCCCCTGTTTCTGAATTTTCTTAGCACATCAGCTTACCTTTTTACTAACATGATTGTATGGAAGAGTCAAGTTTATTAAGGCCTTTGATATGTTTAGTTGCAGGATGCCATGGTTTTGAGTGTAATATGTTATTACACCCCTAATGGTAAGTACCTGAAATCTGTTAGTCTTTTGAATGCCTGCCTAAAATCACTGACCTCTTGAGTAATTTAAGTGGCCTCTCAGTCTTTTAAATCTCTTGTTTCAGGAAGTTAAGAAGGATGTAGAGCCCAAGGATGATGCTGTACCACTCAGGAGGGAGAAATCTGGCAATGTAGCCAGTCTTGTGCAGCGGATGAGCAGCTATGGGCTTCCAGCAGGAGGATTTCAGCCTCATCCCCCATCCAAAGGATTCAAGAAGAGTATGTAGTCTTCCAATTCCTTCAATTGCATAAGCTGCTGACAGGCTTTTTAAAAATAAACATGAATTATTTAATGCCTGACTTAGTTTTAAGGTTATAAGGAAAACTAGAAGCATAGGGTGAAAAACTGATTTGAAGCCAAGTTTTTGCTTCTGGAAGTATGGGCAGAAAGCTTATATGTAGCTTTTAAGAGCAGTAATAGGGATGAATTTTCTTGGGAACAGGATTTAGACCCCTTCCAGATGCCAGAGAGCTCCACAAATTCATGTAAACTCTGCTTGTATTATCAGGTACCTGAATGAGACCTGCAGGCCTTTTCATGATAATCAAAGATATCTTCCTGTGGTCTTTTTAAAAGAAATGTTAAAACATGAAGTTTTGTTAAAAATTCAAGGTTTTGTGACAAGGAAGCATTCCAGAGTTCAGATTACTCGGGGTAGGCCTGCCTCTGGTGTGAAATAAGGTGGAGTTGGTGGTGTCTAAACAAAATCCATGGTTTTCCTTTTGTTGTTAACAGCAACCCTCAGGATGGTGAGGAGCGGTGTTGTTGCCTCTGTATCTGTGGTTTCTGTGTTTTAATGCCACTTTTTTTAATCGTGGTGACCAAAATGTAGAGCAGAAAACTTGCCATTCCCTGCATCCAGCAAATTGACTTGTCATTTTTATTTGGACATATCAGTCTCTTATAAGACATTGCTCTAAATTACTCTGGCTTCCTCTCTCTTACAAGGGATTGGAGGCTTTTATGATTTAAGCCTGCTTTTTTAAAAAGAAAGCATTCAGAACTTACTGTTTCTGGTGTGTTTATGCTTTGAGATTTTGCCCATAAAAGGAGAAGAGCCACTGGTTGTCTTCGAAAGCCCTGATATAAGACTACCAGATTTATAAATTTCTTGATAGTTTGTTCTAGGCAACTAAGGGTTCAAAATTGCTTTTTAGTGTCTCTAATCTGTATGTGCATATTGGCAACACCAGTATGTGCCTGTTAGATGTTTACAATCAGCAGGCTTTGGAAAAATCTAGCCTGAAGGATTAGTGCTGTTCCTGGATAAATGCAACCAGGCTCTGAAGGGGAATAAGCGTGATCCCTACGGGTCCTCCTAACTCGAGATATTCTAGGATTCTGTGAACATGATCTGATACCAGTTCAGCTGCCAGCTACTTGTTTTGGTCTCCCTAACCCTGGAATGATCCCGTATCTCATGTCTCATCCTCATGCTGATGGCTGTGGCCAGAGTAGTAGGTACAACTTGCTCTCCAACTCCACAGTGCTCTGGCTAGTCTCATCCTTCTGGAAGAAAATGGTGTTCCAGCACCTTCCTCTAGGCACACAGCTGTTTACTTGGTACAGTGACAGTCTTCATTTCCATTTTACTTGCTGTTCCCTTTTTCTTGAAAGATTGTTTAAACAGCTCCAGCAGATCCTGTTTGCTCTATGCCTGGGCAATCACTTGCATCCTTCAAAAGGTTTTCAGAGCTTAGTTGTCTTTCCACTTCTGGTTCCTCACCTGGTAAAATGAGGTTTATAATCCTAAAGAAACTCTTAATGTTTTTTTTTTTTAATAACAAGTTTCCATGTGCAGTGAGGTAGGTTGTCTGTCCTGCTCAGTTCCTTGTGTTGTTCTCCCAGTTCCTGCTGAATTCAGGTATTTTGTGTCAGGTGGGTGGTGAGCTGCAGGCAGAATTCCTATCAGTTAGATGTCTGCCTTTATTCAGCAGAAGGAAAACACAGAAGGTGGGCTAAGTGACTGCAACAAAGGGCTAAATTTGGTATACCCTGTACAAAACAAACAAAACCTGAAGCCAGACAAGTTGTTTTGGAAAGGAACAGAATTGCCTGCAGGCTGCCAGCCCAGCAGTCCTGCGGTACCACGTGAAGCTGGAGTGTTGTTTCCTGAGTTGGATTGGTTACCTTAGAATCATAGAATATCCTGAGTTGGAAGAGACCCATCAGGATCATTGAGTCCAACTCCTGGCCCTGCACAGGGCATCTCAAGAATCACACAATGTGCCTGAGAATGTAGTCCAAATGATTCTTGGACTCTGTCAGGGTTGGTGCTGTGACCACTTCTCTAGGGAACCTGTTCTGGTGCCCAGCAACCCTCTGGTTGAAGAACTTTCTCCTGATGTCCAGCCTCCACCTCCCCTGACACAGCTTTGTCATTAACTTTCCTAAGTTAGCCTAGGGATTTTCAAAACTGGAAGGCAGTACTTCCTAAACTGGGTCTCACTGAAAGGTGAGGAAGAGTTCTGGGTGTGAAATGCATCCCATCCGTGGGTTTGTTTTCTCCCCCATTTAGGTAGAATTACAGTATTAAAAAGGAATGCTGAGATCAGATTTATACCAAATGGCTGTGACTTTTTAATTTGCCTTTTTTTGGTATCAGTTAATCTCCTACAAAGGAGAAGCCCTGAAAGCGCTGCAGGAGACAGTAAAGGCCAGTGAACCGTTTATTGCAATTACTGTAAACTGAACAATCCCTCTGGGCTGATGTATGAGCTCCAGTGGAGGCAAAAGAAGGGGATATTATGTGGGCAATTATGTGTTATTAGAAGTAACCTACAGAGTTTCATATTTCTGGTTTATTTGTTTCTTACACGGGTCATATACCAGCATGGAGAAAACTCTAGGTTTGGTGAGGCCTCTCTCAGAAATTTTAGATGCAGAATATTGCTCAGATGCCTGGTGTGTTTTGTACTGAGGCTGCTGGGTGTGGCTGTCTTCTAGATGTCTGACTTTGGACTTTGAACACTGCTATAATAAGCCAAGGATCAATCTTGGAGGCAGTATCTGTATTTTGAAATGTTTTTACACAGCTAATCGTAATTGCTGAAGCTTCAGTGTGAAGGGAGTACAAAGTATGGGGAAAAAGCATGGAAATTATACAGCTCCTGTAAGCTTAGGCTTTACCACATCAAGCTTTTGATTCATGTTTTCATTTAAATTGAAGCAGATTGCTTTTGAGGAGGATAGGGAACGTGTGTGGGTCATAGCTCGGGATGATAATTGCCCTCAAAAGCGTGCTGGCTGCTCTGTTGTGGAAAAGGTCTGAAGGCATGGCCTCTTGTTTGAAGGAGAAATGCATAAACTCTCTGGGTTCAGCAGCAGCATCACTCCAGGATACGTGCACAGTAATTAGGCAATGTGGGTTCACACTGCTGTGGCTGGAGGGGTTGTTGGAAGTCACTTCAATGCTTCCCCATCTCGAGATGTCATTTTGTCTTTTTAATGCCTGCAGAGCTTTAATGATGTGTGGCAAACATCTGAAGATTGCACTTAATTTTAATTTTGCTTTTGTCAAACACTGCTAATTGATGCTTAGTTTGACTCCATGCTGGCACTGAGAAAAGGGAGGGTTTTTTGCATTCGCAGATTAAAATGAGTTTGGATTTTGAAATATGAGCCCAGCAAATGCTGGCATTACCTCAGAGCTGTGGTTAACAAGGTCTGTGTTAGAGGGCAGAAGGGCTATCAGTGCACAACAAAAGGTGTCTCTCCTTTCAGGATTGCCTAAAGACTGGAGGCTCAAACTTGCATGTTTTCTTCAAAGCAGGTGCTAACTGGAAGCAACTGTCATTCCTGCAGATTTTCATCAGGAAATAGCTTGAAAAATCGTAGTAGTGGGGATTTACCTGACTTTTGAGTCAACATGTTTTCAGAGGGTGTTGGTAATGGGCGATGCAGTGTTGGAATTGTCCATCTGTTCTCAACCTCCATCTAAGCTGTGGCTCGATAGACTTAACGTGACACAACAAACTGGAAAACCAGCATCAAAAGCAACGTAGCTTTTTGGGATGGCTTATGGGTCTTCTGGTCAGATTGGATCCTCAGGAGCTTGAGTGAAGGAAAGACTAGTTCTCCTTTGTGGGTGTTCTTACTTGTGCCCTTCCCCTCGGCTCAGGGTCCAAGAAGCGTCAGTGCAAAGTGCTCTTCGAGTACGTCCCGCAGAACGAAGATGAGCTGGAGCTCAAGGTGGGGGATGTGATCGACATCAGCGACGAGGTAAGAGCTGTTTTGCAGAGCTGATCATCTCTTTATGTGCCAGAAGTCAAATTGACTTTTTTGGGTGATTGCTTGGGTTTGCAAGCATGTTGGAAAAACAGCATGGGAAAAGTAGAGTTTTTGCAGCTAAAGCTATTAGTTTAGGAATGTCTCTTAGGATCTAATCCTAAATCAATGAATACTAGATGTTTACAGGAAGTATCTCATCCTCACAGCAATAAATTTTGATCTGTAGCACAGATTCATTTTTTGAAAGACTTTTACAGATCTTTGGTCCTGTCTGTGTGATTGTTATTTTTAGGATGCTTTTGCTAAAACTGTTGGACCAGTTTCCTTTAATTCGACATACTCTAACTTGGTTTAGGTGAATGTTATTTGACCTGATTCTCCAGTTTTATGCTCTCTTGTAAGCACATTGAAGCATTAAAGTAACAGTACCAATATTCAGCACAGAAGCCTCTAGCTGTAGTACAATCTACTTCACCCCACATGCATAAAAATATGGAGCATACAAATGCACTCAACAGCATGTTATTATTTCTGTTGCCTCCCTTTTCCATTGGGTAAGAAATGCAGTTCAAGATATCTCCATGTTTAGACTTTGGCATTGGCCCCATGTGATTGAGTAGGGATTTGGGGTGGGGGTTTCTTATCTCTTCCTTACCTATGTGCTTCCTTGATATCTCTTCCATTCAATAGCAGCTTGTGTTGTGGGAAGCTTTTGAAGAGAGTGCTAGTGCTCACCTGACAGTCGCTAGGAGGAACTCTGCCATTCTCCTAGCAAGGAAAAAGCTATGTCTTTAGGTTCATTTGCACTAGTAGAATTTAATATCTTTGAGTAAACAGAGCAAATGACTTGTGAAACCTACTCAGTAAACTCAGTTTCATAAATACCATTGTGTGGGCGTTTGTAAAGGAGTGTTCCTGGGTAATCTCGGCAGTTTAATTTGTGGATGGTGCCTGTACTAGCAGTCCTGACAGAATAAACAGAATAAAAACATCAAGGCATTTCCTCATCTGGTTTCTTAAGGAAATTTTTTTTTATTAGTCCTCATTCTTACTCCTCTGCTAATGATTTTAAAATATGTGAGTGCCCAGTCTTCACTATTTCTAAGAAAAACTGCTAAAAATTTTTTTAGCAAATGCTACCAGATAGAAAAATGCTGCAGCTTACTGTGAGTACAGAGCTGTTGGCACACTGTTTTTATGGTGATGTAGAATAGACCTGGCAGGTGTAGACTAGGTCTGTCTGCTTCACAAAACTGTATTGATGGGCAAGAAATGTGCAGAATGGTAGAAAATACTGTCCACTGGTTGTGCTGTATGCTGGGAGAACTTGTCTTCACTACTGTGAGATGATTCACTCCCATATATATATATGTATATATATATACAGATAACTTGTAACTGTTCCTTCAAGGAAAGATGATTTGTTTACCTCTTTATGGGGAAAATAAGGTAAAATGAGCTTCAGTTCTACATTACCTGAGAATAATTCAGTATTTAGTCCTTGAGTTGTTTTTGTAAATTACGTCCTTAAAACTGACACCACTGATTGTGAAATCAAAGGTGGAGGCAGATGTGTTCAGAAATGAAATTATTAATATTGAGGAGAGCTTTTAGAGAAGAAGGCTCTTGTGCTGTGTGCTGGCTAAATCCACAGGGTTTCTTATTTACAGAACATGTGAGTTTTACGCGTGGGGAAAAAAATGCACAGAGTGCACGTGATAAATGTATCGTTGCTGTAAAACCTTTGTTTCTCTTTTATGTCTTCACCCACTCTTGTCAGAAGCAGCACTAATGAGCAGATTTATTTTTGTAGTATATTTTTAGTATTTGCATACTGGTGTAATCAAGCAAAATAAAATTTCATCTGACATCATTCATGAAGTTTTTATTAAAAAACCCCCCAAACTGTATTGGCAAAACTGCTTGTTTCAGCCTTCCTCCTTCTCTCTTGTTGAGAAGTCTTGAGTTTTTTGATAGAAATAAGTTGCTGGGATTCACACTAAAAGAGTTCTGCTGTGTGTGCCAAAGCTGTACCTCCCTCTTGTGGAAAATTGTATCATCTGGTAAGATTTTGAAATGGAAGAGGAAGGTTGGGAAATTGTCATCTGTGTTGCTGGCACCAACAGATGTGCAGATGTTCTCCACCGAAGCGTGTAGAACTTCTTAAACCGGATTTTTTAATGTCAATTAAAGATACAAACTATATTACCAGAAAAAGTATATAGTCAGTTAAAGGCAGTGTGCTGAGGAGGTTGAGGCAAGTGTGCTCAAGAAATATTTGTTTTGTTGCTGAGTGTCTCTGAACTGGCATCATCACTTTGCGTTTCAACTCTGCAAAGTGCTTTGCTGACCATATTTCTTGGCAGAAGAAGAAAGAGATTCTCAAGCTGCTTTCTGTATCGTAAGCATTAAAAGTCCCTTTCTCGAGGCTCCTGGGTGTAGTCTGGGTGAGTCAAGGCATTTGTATTTTAGGTTTCTATCATGTGTTATGTAAAGCTTGAGGTGCCAGAACCTGGGCAGCAGTTGCCAGTAATCTGTGCTTAAAATCTGTTTCAGAGGACTGGCCTCTGAGTTTGAACCATGCACAGCAAAGCTGTATTTGAGCACCAGGATGCCTTTAAAAATAACAGTGCTCTTTTCATTGCCAGTCTCTGCACTGCCAGGTTGTGGATATGCTTTGCTTGCCTGGAGGTGGGTTGATGTTTAAAACTGTGCCTGTGTGTCAGGCGTAGTGACCTACAAAACAAGGCTAAAAAAAGACAATGTAAACAACTGCTGTTTGGTTTGCTTCTTTTTCTTTCCCTGTTGCTTTTCTAAAAACAGCTTTCCAACCCGAAAACAAGGCAACTGAAATGAAAGATTTTGAAAATTTATCTTAATTAGAGTTTTTTAAGTAGTACTCATTAGGTAAATAGATTGTATTTATTTAAGACATTTTGAAAACTGTTCATAAATTGGAAGAGTACTGTTCTTAGTCTGTTGGCATTGTTTTACTCTGTCACCTCTGCATGCCCAGTTTTTTTTGCTTGTTCTGCTTTGGACCGTGGGTTATTCCTGATAAACATTCCATTAAATTTTGGAGTATTTCAGTGCAAGTGACACACCAGGAATTCAAGCACATAACTGAGTGTTAGAGTCATTATGTTCCCTAATCCCTGAACAAGTTTATTTCCAGTGCAAAAATGAGTTGTTTTGTGAAGAGCAAAGCCAACAAAATCTGGCATCCAGCAGACTTTTTTCGTTAGGACTGCTGTGTGCCACCACAAAATCCTTGTGGACTTGGCTACCTTTGTTGGTGGCCAGTTCTGATGGGAAAGTCCCTGCACCAGACAGAGCCTGCTCAGCCAGCTGCCTTCTGATAGGAGGAATGGACAGCTTAGTTTTCCATTACTCTGTGATGTCCTTAAGGACTTCTCTCTGTTCTACCCAATATTATCTGTAGAAATTTTAGCTTTGAAACTTGTGTCTTTTGATTGAAATTGTGTGAAGCTGCCCAATGGATACAAAGCAAGTGGGATCAGGACTTGTGGAAACTGGACAAAGCAGAGGAAAAGACATGGACAGCAAGAATGCATAAAAATTTCCATAGAAAGCCAGGCTAAAAGTTTCATCTTTATTTTCTAAACAGTTTAATATTTTCTTCTTCTGTTGGATGTGCAGTGCCTGTTATTCTGTCTTACCCTGAGAAAGTTGATGAACATTTTGCTGCTTTTCTGGATTAACTGTCATGGGGCTAATCTCATGTTTTAGGATCACTGCTGTAGTGATAGAAGGGACAGTAAATTGTTCTTTTTGCATACTGTTTCTACATCTTTGGTAGGTTTCTCTATAAAGAAATCATGGTCGTTTTGAACTTTCCCCAAGTTGTTTGTAGAGTTTTATAAGTGAAGTGTGGATGGAACTAATAGGAATTTCCTTTTGCTCTGTTGGTCTGCTGGTAACATGCAAAATATTTCTCTACAGGTAGAAGAAGGCTGGTGGAGTGGAACACTGAATGGCAGGGCAGGGTTGTTCCCTTCAAACTTCGTGAAGGAATTGGAGTCAATGGATGATGGAGAAACACAGGATGCTGTGGATGACACAGGTGGTGTTGTCTTTATTGTAAACCCTTAGCAAAGTGATCTTAGATCTTGGGTATAATCTGGAGTATTATGGTTGTAGTACAGCAGAAGTTGTAAAGAATTCAAGCTTCCTAAGAAGGGTAAGTATTTAGTTTCATTCTGGAAAGTGTTGATACTGAGTATGAAGGTAACCTGTCTTGCTCTCAGTGCACTTCAAATAAAATTGCAGTCAAGGTCTTGGTCTTGCAAATGTGTGTTCTGCATTTTATCATTAGAAATTTTATTATGTTCAGAGTTGATCCTTTTTAGTATTAGACAGAAAATCATTTTTTTGTTTAGTAGCTTTTTTCAGTCTTATTCTCACTGTCCTGAGTTCTTGAACACACAAAACTTAAATGTTTAACCAAGTCATTTGAGAATTGAAACTCGAATCAAAACAGTATGGAGAGCCTCAACTTAAAATGAGCCCTGGGAAGGGAGCCCTGATTCTTCATTGTGTTTTAGTCTAACAATGAAATGTTTTTAAGGCAGAATTTACATTTAGCTGTTCCTTTCTGGCTGTGGCTGTTTAGCTGGGGCAGAAGCAGAGGGTCTCTGGCTGAACAGCTGAGTGCTGAGTGGTGCCAGGCAGGACTGTGCTTTACAGGCAATTACTTTGTTCCCTTGAAAAAATGCACCTTAGGAACATTTTGGTCTACGAAGAACTGTTTGAAGGCTTGAGACTTGTGATATGACACTGCTAGAATTAGGAATGTTTTTTGGGAACATCATAACAGGAGTTAATTGATTGTTAAAGACAGCTGTGTACCGTTCAAGGGGAAAAGTGATTTTTAACCTTGTGGTAATGTGCACCCTCATTCAGTACTGAACAAGATGTTCAGTATTGATTGTTTCAAACAAGGGTTTACTCAGACATAGGGAAGGAGAGTCTGGCTTGGATTTTTTTTCTTTTTTTTTCTTTTGTAAATTGTGGAAATAATTGCAGTAGTGTAAAACAAGAGTTGTTTGACAATCCTTGTTGCAAATAGCTCAGTGGCTGTATCCTTGGAGGACAAATTCCCTGAGTTTAGTGGGGTCTGAGATAAATTTACAAATGGATATATGTTGGTCTTAATTCCTGAATATTGAAGTCAGTGAGACTGAACAGTAATTTGAAGTAATTGTATTTTCTGTCAGTAACTAACAGGCCTCAGCTTCCCAGGGTTTATATTTAATGCTCAGTACTTTGACAGACAGCATCTTGAATATGTTTCTTCCCATCCTCACTCCTGGGAAACAGTAACTGCCTCATACACTCAGCTGGGGTCTTTCAAACATGTGACCTGGACTTTCCTCATCAATGGGATGTCCAGCTATCCTTTTAGATATCTGAGAGGATATAGCTGAGTGAAGAGCAACTGGATAGAGAAAAGGTGAGAAACTGAAGTCAAGAGCCATGTAGCCTCATGGTATCATCAAAATATCTTAAATTTATGATAGAGGGAAGAGGCTTTAATTTTTATTGCAGTTTCCAAACATGCATAGGCTGAAGAGAACTTAACCAAAATCCTAAAAGTTGTGGAGGCTATTTTGAATTTGGCTTATAAAAGCTCTCCATTTTCACATGACTGTCTCCTGGAATTCTGCATGTAAAAGTAGTTTACCTGTAAATATTGGTTTGTAAACTTCAACAGATTTGACCATAACTTAAAAATAAAAAAAAGTTTAAAAAGTCTCAAAGCTCTTAATGCCAAAATTAAGTTCTCTGAAATATGTTTTGTGGGGGCTGGATAAATGTTATCCCTTAAAACTAAAAAATTATAAGAGCTAAATAGTTCTGTTATCTATTTGCATTTGGAATAGGAAATAGGAAAATTTCACTTTGGTGCCTTGAGAGGCATCATCTCCCACTGAGACACTGTGTTTTCCTGTGGCTCTTTAAACATGGTTGGATTCACTGTGGACCTTTATTGATCATCGCTGTCTGTGGCTGCAGCTCTGCTAATGAGAAGCTTTTAAATGTTGGACTAAAACCCCGTTTTCAGAGAATGAATAAGCAGTGTTTCATAAAACTAATGGAAAACATTGATGTTAAAAGGCTGTGGAGCCTGAGTGATAATTGAAATAGCAAGAAATATTAGTGATCTATTGACTTAATTGCCAGAGTAATCAGGGCAATACTGGTGTCATTTCAGTTTTTCAATTGGTCCTATATTGAATATAAAACCAGAACAAATGTGAGGTATTACAACTACAGTTCCTAGAAAAGCTGTTTAACAGGAGCAGTGCACACAGCTGTGTAGCTTCCACTCTTTTACCCCAGAAAAGCAAATATATAATTTCAGTTATTAAAATAACTTTTCCTTTCTTATTTTACTTTCAGAGCCTGTTTCCAATAGTCCTACCTCACCTGTGGCCTCTCCAGGAAACGGGGCTGAACCTGCATCTGGACCAGCACAGCCAAAGAAAATCCGAGGTGTTGGGTTTGGGGATATCTTTAAAGAAGGCTCAGTGAAACTTAAGACGAGATTACCTAGTAATGAATCAGAAGATAAAAAGCAAGATAAGGTTTGTACTGGTACATACTGTTATTTTGGGGTTTCCTGTAAAAACAATTTAAGAAATGTGGGCTCTGACCATCATCATCTCATAGGGCTCTTGCCTATAAAAATGAAACAAATCCCCTCAGGCTTCTTTCCTAATAACTTATAAGTAAGTTATATTTAACATTGATTCCAGAATGTCAAATGTCTTGGTATTTAAATAATTAGAGATGGAAAACCAAGGTGATAGAAAATTGTCATTTCAGAGCCATGTGGTGTAAGACATAACGAACTCTCAAACACATCTGCAGTGTGAGGTCTCTCATAATCCTCCTTGTAACAGACTTTGTAGTCTGGGACAAGACTGTTAAGCCTACTTGAGCAAGTTAAACTTGTCTTTTAAAACAAGGAATATTTTGGTGTTTCTTTAAGTTTTTGTTTGGTTTTTTTTTTTTTTCAAGTTTTGGTGGATGTTGAAATTGCTGTTCAAGGTGTCAACTGCCATTACCTTCAGAGCATACTGCCAAGCTTTTGGTTCCATAAACTGCTGATAATGTAAGCCTGAAAAATACAGTTTTAGAATTTTGCATCCTCATTCTTTTTTTTACCTCATTTTTATGAGTGAGTGGAAAAAGGAGCACTTCTGTTCTCTATACTGAACTTACTGGAGCTTAGGAGAGAGCAGATAGTGCAATGATAGTGGAATTGCTGCAGTTTGGGTTTTATTTTGATCTGAACCCGAGAGTGCTCTTACCCCTTGAAAGCACAACAACGATTCTCAGTCCTTTATCTTGAACTTATGCATTGTTTATTCCAAGAGCTTATATATGGATTTTTAGCTTTTGATAAATTAAAGACAGCTGAGATAGTCCAATTTTTCAGATTTGACTCAGATGATGAATTCAAGAAAGCTTTTAAAGCCTTTATCCATTTCAATCTTTTACCTGTTATGATTATTAATACTGTTTTGCTGACTGATTTCTTTTCCTCTGCTGCCATGGAAATAATTGTAATGGTGTAGGGCAGAAGGTCAGTTGAGTCCCTGGAAGGACAGTAGGGAGAGAGACTTCCTTGAATGTGTTTTCCCTCAATAGCAATGCTAAGAGCAGTGACATGGTGTATGTCTTCTTTGTTTCTGGTCCAGTCAGAAGCATCAGATGATTCAGAAAATGAAAGTTGCAAGTGTGTTGCCTTCTGTTTAAGGCTTGGGGAATGTTACCTCCTAAAGAATATATTGTTTTGTTTGGAGAAGAGAAGGTTCCTGGCAGATCTTATTGCATCCTTTCACTGCAATGGAGAGAGACTTTTTGCCGAGGTCTGTTGTGACAGGACAAGGGACAATGGCTTCAAACTGAAAGAGGAGAGACTTAGGAAGAAAAGAGGTGACATAAGGATGATGTGCTTTGTGGTGAGGGAGGTGAGATGCTAGAACAGGTTGCCCAGCCAAGGCCAGGCTGGATGGGGCTTTGAGTAACCTGATCCTAGTGAAAGGTGTCCCTGCCCATGGCATGGGGGTTGGATGTGGATGGTCATTGAAGGTCCCTTCCAACTCACACCATTCTGTGATTCTGTGAAGGCACACTGATTTTCCTCAGATATCTCCAGACCTTGTCCCTTGCAGTGGGGGTCTGTGGGATCACTAAATCTTCAAGTGAATGCTGTTAGACGAGGGCTACAGGACGTAGCTTCATCTTGCCTTCTTGTCGCAAGACCGATGGTTCGAAAGCACGTTTCCCTACTTTCTTCTTTGTTACCTGGGAGTATAAGGAGCCTGTCTAAACTCTGCTCAGTTAATATGAAGTCTGCTCAGACCTTCTGAATTGTCGTATTTGACTGTGTATAAACAATAAAATATGCTGGTGCTGTGTTTTGTTGGTTGGCCTTTCTGGAAAGCTCTTGCAGGCCATTTCTCAGCAAGAGAGGAAACGAAGTGAGAAAACAGTTTTGCATAGCCCAGTGACAAAGAAATAAACAATTTCATTTAGCACTTAATATTCCTCTTCCACTTGTTGCCAAAGTCATCCCAAAGGCAGACGGACTTAGAGAACAACATGGAGAGCCCAAGGGAGGTAACTCTCATGAAGGTCTTGGGAAAATAGGTGGCTTCCTTGGATTTGTGCTTAACTCGCTTCAGGGTTAGATAAAGGGCTGCTGGAAGGGCATTCTGTTGTTAAGTCTGCAAGGGGAAAAAAAAAGCTGTCTAGAGTAGAGAGAGCTCTTTTCCCCTGGGAAATTCAGAGACTGTTTAGCACAGGGCAGCTGAGTACTGATGTATCTGAAGTTCTCAAGGGCACTTCTGCTGCTGCAGGAGATTGTTTCAGCTGGTCCCAGCATCCTGCCTGGGCTCCAGCTATTTATACCCTGCCTACCTAGACTTCCTCTCTTACTTCTAATTGCATCTCATTTTGGAAGGGGGAAATATAGAGAACTATTTCCATGTTGGAATTGTTTAATCTCGTAGGTGGGTTATTTTAGTGCTTCCTTCATATACCATTCTGGAGAGAGTTAAATTGCATATGTCCTCCAGGAACATCCCAACTGACCGTGACTTCCTCCATGGTATGACAGAGGTACCAAATACCAGCCTACAGGCATTGTCTGGTTTTGGGGAGAGCAAATCTAGTTTCTCTGACAGTAGAAAATCTGCAAAGTTGAACTGTAAATGAAAATGAACAGAGTTACTAAAGGCAGTGGGATTTTTCACATCAGTAATGCTATTAGGGCTGCTCAGGTAAGTACTGACTGTAAGATCATACTCTGTAGCTTGTTGGGCTGTGAAGAAGTGGATGCAGCTGAAGCTGTCAGAATCTGGCAGCTCAGTAAGTCTTCTGGGGAAAAATATTAAAAAAAATACTGTAATATTTATTTTGGTTAGATGTTAACTCAAACTTGTAGTGGTTTTCATTCAGAAGTCTTGAGTGACACTCACCTGTTTTGTACAAATGTCTAAGAGTGAAGGGAAACTGGGATGGGTTTTTATGTGCTCTTACATTTGGTTGAGTAGTTAAAACTGATTGTCTGAGGTGGTGTGTGGCTGCTGAATATTCCTGCCTTATCCCAGTGCAAAGTAAGCATTGTCAGGGAGTTCCTCTAAGCAGAGTTTTGTGCTGGAGGAGGCAATTTTCAGGCTAATGGGAGAGTAACACCTGGAACTGCTGAAATACAATTGCTGAAGTACATTGGCCCTGTCCTGAGGTTGGCTTCCAGTTTGAAAGCTGGGCTCTGTCTTCAGTCAGTAGATGAAGTCTAATTGCAGTGTCTGTAATGGAGTAGCTACAGTAGGATAAGTGCTTAATGGGAAAGCTCACTGAATCTCTTTGAGATGTTGATTTGCATTATCTCAGCTAATTAAAAATTGTGTTCTGTAGTTTAATGAAAAATAAAACCTGTAAAGAATTTTCGTTAACAAAGTTCTCTTCCCTTCACACAGTCATTACCTACCCATTCTCCTGGATCAAAGCTAATTCATTTTCCCAGCATAACAAAAACTGAAAACTCACCAGAAGTAATAAAATCAGAAGGCGAAAGTAAACCAAAAGGTAAGGCTGATGAACATGTACATCTATTATTTGGGAGTCTTTTCTTGAAAAGTATTTGGTTATCAATTTTTTTGGTGTTAAAAATCTAAAACTTTAATGTATACTGGGCTTTTCTGTAATTTTCTATACCTTTGAGGAGCAAAAAAAGTCTAAAGGAATTTTGACTTACATTTCTGTAGAAAAAGAATCAAAAACATTTGTGGGATTGTATCCCAGAACAAAATAAGTCTGGGGTATGAAGTTTTACTGCAACAGTCCCCTTGATATTAATTTTCTATTGATGTGTTCAAAGTGATTTACTCTCTGCATAGCTTTGTGTTCTAATGGGATGCTGGAGACCTATTTCCATGGAACGGTCCCCCAACCCAATTTCTGTCCCTAGGTTGTAGAAGGTACTTTTTAGGCTCAGGGTTTACTATGGAGATGGTATTAAGCTGTAGTAACTCTGTGCAAAGTTTCTTGGATCAGAAAGTTGGTACTTATGTTCTGTTGAAGTCTGTTCCTTCAATAATTCAGTTTCATTGTGGTTCAGTTTGGCTTTTGTTGTTTTGTTGTTTGTATTTTTCTTTTTTATCATCTCTAAGAATTTATGACTTCATTTAGCTACCAAATTGCATGGTTCTATCTAGAGAGATGTTTTTAAGCCAACCCAAAACATCTTGTGGGAGTGCCAACCCCATATAAAAAATTAACTTTGATTATGTGATGTGTAGACAGCTCATTTCCCTGGTTCCAGAGCAGACATTTTTTCAACTTATATATTGTAATTTCAAGTATATTTTTGTTTTATGTGGAAATACCTTATTTTGGTGTGTTGTTTTCTATGGAATGCATAATTTGCAGAAATAAGAAAACTGCAACATCTTGCTTTTAAACCATTCCGCTGCTATTGCTCCAAGAGCCAGCATGACAGTGTGCAGCCCTGAGTGTTGTGAAATTTGACTTGTCTAAAATTTTGCATTAAAATTAACCCAACTTTGCTTAAAAAATCTGAGCATTCAGTGCTGAACACTCAGAACATTCAGTATTTAGCTCTCTTCATAATTTCAGGTTCTAAAACCAGAGAAATTGGACTAATCCAGTAGTCCTGCTGGGTCTCTGCCTCCCAGAGAAACAAATACATCAGAGAGGAAGTTAATTATGACAGTAATAGAAACTGTAGGAGAACATCAGTAGGTAATATAGACACCATACAAGAACATCTTATAACCTTAGGAGGAAAGTTTGTATTTCTTTCTTAGTGTTTTTATTTTAGTATAGACCATATTATAGTTTATGTACCTCATCCTCAGTTTTGAGAGACCAAGTTTAAAATAAACTATGTTCATGTGTTAGCAGATAAACAAAGATCTCTGAAGTGTTTAGACTAGTGTAGCTTATTTTGCAGTGAGGTTCTGCTGTTTCTGAAAGCTTTTTTTGGCCTCTGGTGAAAGAATGTAAAAATATTTTCTTTAAAAAGTAAAATAATCACACATTGAGTCCTCTTTCCCCCCATTATGTTAGGATACAATATCTGTGATTTCTGCTACTGTATAGTTAGTTTCAACTCTGTGGAAAAGACTCAGTTTTAAACTACGTTTTCTTAAAAGTATTTACTGAAGTTTAAATGCTGCAAAGTTAAACTGAACTCTGTCTTAATTAGTGGCAGAATACCAGGCTCACAAAATAAGGTGCTAAAGTGGCAAATTGTACATACTTTTTGCATACATGTCCGAGTTTCTTGGTGGTGCTGAAAGCTGGGGTTCACAGCCCAGCATGTGGGGACAGGGTGCAGGACTCCCTGCCTCCAGCCATCCTGGAGAACAGTGAAAGATCCCCTTTCTGGCACCATTTTTTGTCTGCTGTGGGACTTCTGATGTATGTGAAGAGGGGAGAAGTACTTGGAGGAGCAGAGGATATAAAGGATTATACTGACCAACTCCCCAGGCAGTAAGGAAATGCATCTATTTTTACAGAATCAGGATGTAGTGAAATGTATTACAGTTATTACTACTGAATAAAGTCCTCAGATTTGATAGATATTTGTAGTGTACCTGGTTTTTGTTTCGTTTGTTTTTTTTTTTTATTTAGAGTCAATGTGATTTTTGTTTTTTGGGCCTCAGTTTGAACATTCATCTCTTTGACATGGTTCTTACGGTGCTGTAGTTCTTCACAAACCACAGTTTAGTCAATCTAGCTGAGCATTTTTGATCCCTAGATAAGGCAGCAAAGTAATACAAGTTCTTGTAGTTAAGATTACTCTTGTGGTTACATCTCTGTGTACATCCACTTAGATATCTCTATATTTCTGTCTCTTAAGCTTGGCAAACGCTGGCATTTTAACACAGTGGTTGTCACTGACTGAGATTTTTATTTGACGATACAGTTTGTGCATTTTTAAACTAAAGATTTATTAAACGAAATGTAACAACAGCAAAAAGATTTGACTGCAATTCACTCATTAATTTTCTTACCACCCAGCCAAAGGCTGTCATTAAGAATTGCAGATGATTTTCATAGTGACTTGGTGCTGTGCTGCTCTAACTGGGAGTGATGCAGCTCCTCAACTTATGTGTGTTGTCAGTGCCAAAGAGGTTACAGCAGCACCTTTGAGTCCTTTTTGTTTGCTTCCTCTTCCTTAATGCTTTATATACAGAAATTCAACCTTTTTATCCACTGAGTTATTTTAAGTGCTGGGGTTAAACATTATATATTTATGTATTTGGCCTTTCTTGTGGTGTTTATGTTCTGGCGTGGGAAAGGAAAACAAATCCTCCTGCTTATTCACCTGAATCGTTATCACCATTTTAAATTGATTAGTTTTGAACTGTATCAAATGGAAAGAATTATTCTTTTTGCTTTTGTGGAAGAGGTTGTGACTGTCAGATCAGAGTTGATCACTCTGAGCTCTGGTTTCAGGTGCTTAGCCAAGGAATGCCTTTGCTTCAGTTACTTGGTTTCACTGCAGAATTTCAGCAAATCTGCTGCTTGAAGTACTTGAGGTTTCTGTAGTTTTATGTGTTAATAAAGGATGTCACTTGAAAACAATTGCCTGTATTTAATTAGGATGCAAATTTGAAATTTGAAATGAGAAAATATGTATAAACTCTTAAGCTTGAAACCATTCTTGTTTAAAGTGGCTCAGAATTGAATATATAATGCTATGGGGAGGGCTAGATGGGCTATTAAAATTTTAACTGTTATACTTTTAACTCCCCTTTTCTCCCTCTGAAATCAGAGGACTTGAATTAAGTTTCTGTTGTGAAAAAAATGTTTTGGGGCTTTTACTCCTGACTTCGCAAAGACTTCTCTTCATTGCTCTATAAATACATACTCTTATTTTTCTTGTGATATTGAACATGCATAAAGCAGCTTGGGTGGCTGGTTTAGAAGGGAAGTGTGATTATAGTGGTAATTTCTCAGCTCTGAGACAGCAGAAGTGAGCTGGTATTGTGTATGTTACTACCCATGGTCTCCAAATTAATTGTGCTGTTTTGTTTCAGCCAAGGAATATTACAGGACAATATTTTCCTATGAAGGCTCAAATGATGAACTCAACTTTAAAGAAGGTGATATTATTCAAATAATCAGTAAGGTAAGAAAGTTTGGTCTGCTCTAACCATGTGTGAAGCTTTTGTGTATTTTGTGCAAGTAGTTAATGTGTGAATTGTGAAAGCAGGAGAGTCTGTTGGAGTAGATATTCAACTCTTTGCTTCTGCACTTAGTGGAGATACAGATGACTTTAAAGATTGTTCTGGAGTGGGTGTTTTTGTGGAGTGCTCAAAGGGCAGTGGGATCAATGTACACTCAGTACCAAATGCCTTTTCAGTGAGGAAAATAGAAAAGCTTTGCAAATAGCACTTTTACGTTCAGAACTTGTTCTTTTTCTCTGGTGATGCATCAGGCTGACCTAGAGGTAGTAGTTGAAAAGCATTATTGTGTCAAGAGGTGAGAAATTAAGATCTGTATTTACTGATTTTGATGTAGGTATTATGAAAAAAACTGAGCAAATGTTTTCAGTAGGAGGATGAAGTCCAGGTCTTAGAGGTACTTGGTATTTCAGAATAACCATACAGAAGTTACTGATACTGTCTGGCTATTTAGAGAAACACGATTATTTATTTGAATGTTCTCGTTTGTGTTGAATGCTGAAAGCACCTTTTTGGTAGATCATCTTGTTGCAGAGATGGTTCTAAACAGGAAATTAACCTACCCATACCTAATTTCCCTGTAATACTCTGCAGCATTTTGTTAGTTTATCTGCTGCTATATAAAGAAATAATGACTTTCCTAAAAAAAGTGGAAAGCTTCATCTTCAGTTTTTCACACAGTTGCAGAGGAAAACTAACGCTTCCTTTTCTTTAGGAGGATTTTAGTTTTATGGAAAAGATGACCATTTTTTTCACAAGAAAATTGATATTATGAGCATCACTGACTGTAATGACAGCGGAAAAGAGTGGTTATGGAAGGCATTTTTTAAAACACAGCATGGCCTTGCCCCATCTTCGCTGTGTCTCTTGCCTCTGTCTTTTTAAACCAATTTATCCACAGCATACACTGGTCCAAAGCGGAGCCAAGAAGAGCTGTCCAGAGCAGAGCTCTCCCTCCAAAACCATCTTCTGAAGTCTGAGTGTATTAATGCAACTTCCAGGTGGCTGCCTCAGACCAGGGTTTTGGGCTTGCCAAGTGTTAAGTTTTTTTACCAGGGGAGTTGTGGCTGCCCCATCCCTGGAAGTGTTCAAGCCCAGGCTGGATGGGACCCTGAGCAACCTGGGCTAGTGAGTGGCAGGAGGTTTGAACTGGGGGATCTTTAAGGTCCCTTCCAACCCAAACTGTTCTGTGATTTCTCTGTCAGCACTTAGACTTTGTGTAAAGCCTGTTCCCCTTGGCCATTTCTTTTCTGTTTGTTCTGCAGATGATAATTTTCCATGGGTTCTCTCTGGCTCTCTGCCACTCCTCAGTACTGGCTAAATGGAGTTTAGCAGTGGATGCCTTATGGCATTCATGACTGCACAGTGTTCAGAAATCAGACTCTAGTACTTAATCCAAAGCCTGACAGAGGGGGAAAAAAAGAAACAAAACCTTAGCAAAGTCTTACTTTCAGAACTAGTTACCTATTCAGGTCCTTATTCTGTTGATTTTCCCTTTAGTTTTATGTAGGCTCAGATTTTTAAAAAATATCTGATATTTTATTTTCCCCTTACTCCTTTACCTGCAGAATTTTGGATCTGAGGCACAGAGGAAAGCTTTTATTTATGCTGCTAAAATACTCCAGTAACATCATACTTTCTTTTATGGATGAAGACCTTGATCAGTAGCATCATGTAATGGATTTCTGTGCCACTAAATTAATTCTCCATTATTTTATTTTCTTATATCTTAATATGGTTATTTTTTCCCTCAGGAGAGTATATCCTTTTGCATCTTCACCCTTCTCAGAGCAGTGGAACTGATTCACCACATCAGAATCACTTTTATTTAGTAGAACTGTGTGTCACTCCAATAACATTTTAGGTATTTACTGAATAACTTGCTGGTCAAGGAAGCTGAGAAGGTCAAATGTCATGTGTTAGGTCATAATTGGGTTTGTGTACTTTCCTTCCCTTTGCAGATCTTATCCTTATACCCTTATCTTATATATGACGTAATACCATTTAATCCTGCTTTTTAGAAAACAAAAACTGATCAAACCTGATCTGATTTGTAGCTGTTTCCCATTCCTCAGTGGCCAAAGTATTCCTCTTATAAACACTGTTTCAGACCAAAGTTGTGTGTAAAAGGAAAAAAGTTGTTCCTGTAACTGTATCTCTCCTGGGGAAGAAGTAAATATTGATTCAAGTGACCTGTTGTTTATTTTAGGACACTGGAGAGCCAGGCTGGTGGAAAGGAGAACTCAATGGTAAAGAAGGACTCTTCCCAGATAACTTTGCTGTTCAAATACAAGAGTCTGATAAAGACTTTCCTGTAAGTTCTTACATGTATCATTCAGTATCACAAAAAAGTATTGATGAAAATGCAAAGAATAAAGGAGTTTCATAGTACATTATGCTGCTTAAAATATTACAATTGTGGCAGTTCAAACTTTGTCTTGACTTAGCTGTAGCAAAGAAAGGTGTAAAGGTTAATCTTTGTGCTTAAACTTACTGTGTTTAAATATGCTTTTCCTGATGAACTGTAATTAATGAGAATGATTAGGTCATACAGAAAAGGATATAGCTCTGATAATGTGATGTTATGTGTTACTGATTACTGAATTAAACCCTTACTGTTTTGAAAGGAGGTAAGCAGTTGGTCTCTTCTGTCTGAAGTCCATAAGTAACTTATAATTGCAAAAAACTGAATGCCTCCTCTGGGACTGATTGAGATTTTTTCCATGTCAACACTTACCAGTAGGTTTCAGTGGGTGAAGGATAATCTTTAGGTGGGATTTAGAAATTTCTTTTCACCATTTCATGTGCTAACTTGTAGAAATTCAGGTTTTCATGTGGTACTCCTTGATCTTGTAATTTTGGTTCTCATGTTACAATTTTTTTCATTGAGATTAGTGTGATGTTTTGGTTCTGTCAAGTGTGTGTAGCAAAGCTGGTTCTGTTAATTCACAAATGTATGTCATCTCCAGGTGGGATGGAATCAGCTCCAGATCAGGAGTTATTTATTTATCATTTAACCTGAGTTGCCTCACTTACACAGAAAATCTACCTACCCCAAATCAGCACTTTCTTTTCAGGTGGTTTCTCAGCTGCTCAAGGGTGGCATAAATGCTATAACATACAAGTGACTTGATTGGAGGGGGTGGGTGGGTGATATCACTGTTTCACAATACATAGAATTGCTCCCTTGAGAGAGGGGAAACCCCCGTTCTTTTAACCATAAAGAGCATTTCCTTAGACAGACCTTGCTTTGATCCTTTATTCTGCTTTGTGTCCTGTGTCTCAGTGCAGGGATTCACCTTGCACTGAGCAGCTTTGTAATCAGCTGATTTATTGTAATCAGCTATTTGATATCAACTTTATTAAAAACACAGATCAGAATCATATAATGGCAAATTGATGCCATACTCTCAGTGTAATTGATTTCGATATAGGCAGCAATGCTGCACAGCTGGATAATGTAGTTGCTTTTGTGGGAAAGAAAGAAAATACAGTCTTGTTACCTAAGTTCCCTTGCTTTTGTGTCCTCTGAAACCAGAGCAAGAAATTGGATATAAGTTCCCCACTTGCTTAATTACATTTCATGTGTCAGAATAAACTCTTGGTCCATTAAGAAAAGTTTATGCAATAGCAGCAGGGACACAGAAATGAAATCTATCCATAGCAACTGTTTTAAAAATACCAACTGAGGCATTTTTTGGAGGGGCTGTGTTAGACTGAGCCTGTATGGTTTCAGCAGTGTTTGGATAAAGAACAAGTAGTTTTGTAGGCTTTTGTGATCTTTTATCAGCGAGCCTGGTCCTTAGTAGAACCATAAAGGCACCTCTTCTCGGGCAATTTCTTGAATCAGATTCTAGGAATGAGTGACTGAGATCAGTCCTGAGAGGTGCCAGTCCTCTTTGATTGAAATTCAATTGTATCACTTTAAGGGAAGTGAAAAAAGTGAGTGACTGTGTTTCAGAACAGGCAATTTCCATGTACAAACTGTTACATTCTGATACTGTGTAAATTTTTAATGGCTAGAGTAGTTTTATCCTCTTTCCCACTTAAATATACAGTGATAAGGAAACTCAAAGGAGTATTTTTCTTGTAACTGCAGTGTTTATGAGAGAAATGCTGCTGATTATTTTTTCTTACACTTGTAATTTAGAAGTCAGTTGAAGTCATTACTCTGATACTTAATTTAGAACCTTTTTTTGTTTTAGTGAAAGGGACAATTTTTGGTCCAAAAAATTACATGGTTACTCTTTTAAACTGGAATTGTACTGGATTGAGGTTTACAGGATTGTAAACTGGATTGAGGTTTACAATATTGAAATTAAAATGAGAGTGATAAGAACAATTCTTTAGACTAGGAAAGATATAATACTTGGGTATTAGTTCTTTGTCCCTCTGGTGCTTATGCACGTTACTGAAGCACTGATTTGAAAAAAACTGCATTTTGTTTCTGTTTTTCCAGCTACTTGTCTGGGAGATATCAGAGGAATTCTTCCAGCTCTCTGTGTTTCCTGTCTGTAAATTGATTGCCTCCTTTGTGAAATACTTTGAAATCAGCTAATAAACAAGCTTGAAGTTACAATATGCAAAACAAAACGCAGATGAGGCTGTCTTGGGTAGAGAATATCTGTTTGCTTGTTTGTTTGACTCTTTTTTTTTTTTCCTTCATTTTTGCAGAAGCCAAAGAAACCTCCACCTCCAATTAAAAGTCCAGGTATGTAGTATGTGTGTGGTGGTACATGTCTGAGGAAATACTAAATTTCAGAAGCAGTGCATGATTTCAAATGAAAATTCAGAAGTAGCTTTGTATTTCCTAGTAATGCAGCCACCCATAGTCACACTTTGAGGTTACTTTTCATGCTTTGTGTGTTTTGCTGCTGCTGTCTATTTTTCCAAGTTATGATGGAGCCTACTTTGGAAACATTTTAATACAGGCTTGCCATTTTCTAGGCTCAAGTGAGTGATTATAAATGGTATTACACTCCTTGCAGAGGAAAGAATATAAACACAGCTTGGTGTGTGTCTTATTTTTAGTTAGTGACCAAGATAATTAAGGCTTTTTGAGAAATGCCTATGGTTTGCTTTTTCATTCAGCTCCAAGGCCTGAACTGCCAACTGGAGAGAAGAAATTCCCATCTTTGAAGCCTGAAGAAAAAGGTGAGACCAGTTTTTTCATGGTGGATTTCAGACCGTGCTCTTGTAAACAAATTACAGTTTTTTGACTTGTCTGCTCTGGAAGTAGGCTCCCTCTTCAGGAGACATCATACAGACTCTCTTGATACCATCTGCTGAAATTGTTGTGTTTGTGATATTACAGAAATGTCTGGAGTGGTTAGAACAACAGCTGCACTCTTTTGGAATGTTTATTTCTTGTTATTGCATTAAATTCTGAAAATGGGTTACTGCACTGCACACTAACGTAGTTAAATTAAATTCCTGTAAGGGTAGTTTTGTGACAGTGACTACAGTTTTGAATAACAGTAATAAGTTATTAGAAATGAAAAGGTTAACTGCTGCTTCTGAAGGTTTTGGCCAAAATCAGTCTGTGATTGAAAATATTTTGAAAGAATTGCACAGAACAGTTACAGCACTCCTTAGACAGATGTTACAGTCACAATGCTCAGAAATAGAGATTCCTTTTCCTATTCTTGATATATTCCATGTTTTCAAGTTCCACAGAATTTGGAGATGTTTACTGCTCTATTCTTAAAATTTAAAGGGCAGTTTTTTTGAGAAGAAAAGCTACTTTATCATGCCAAACATGTTTCTAAAAGGCATCTTCAGATGTTTGAAAAGCTTTCCTAGTCACAGTGTTTTGATTATGTTTAAAAGTGAGAAGCTTAAACAAACATGCTGGTTGGGCCTTGTAGAAGTTCTAATGTTACTGCATCTTAACCAAATTACAAACCCACACTATTCTGTGAATGGTGAACTGTGGCTGACCATTATTGCTACAAGTGAGCCTGCTCCATGGGTTTCCTGGCTTCCTTGAGAAGTTTTTATAACCTCCATTTTATACAAAGCACCTTCTCTGGTGTTGCATATGAAAATACTTGTTAAAGTCAGTTCTGTTTGTTCTGTATATGAGCAAACAAATTATTATTATTATCTGTTGGAACAGTATCTCCAGGTGTGACTTGAGATCAACTCTATGATCCCAAAAATTTTGATTATTAGTCTCTTTTTAAATTCTTTTAAATGGAAATAAGTTTAATTTTAGACTGGTGTGTTTGTACCTTGGTGTTAACCTTCACATAGTTGAGCTCAACTGTTCATGGAGGAATACAGGAAAAAAAAAGTATTGAGTGATACCATCCAAAATACTTAGGAAGCTGAAACCTTCTGAAAAATTACATAAAGTAAAGAACCATCCTTTACTGAGATACAGGAAATGATGGAGGAAAAGTTTGTCCTGTATTCAGTTTCAGGTCAGGCCTTAAAAGTTACTTTTTAGATGGCAGTCATGTATTACTGAAAGATATGCCCATTTATCAGTGCAATTGTACTTTTGGAAGAATAACCACGTGTTAATATTAGTGATTAAACTCATTAAGTATGAAATCGTTCTGTAATTACTTTTTGGAAAAAAAAGTATTAATTGAGCAGCTCTAATCACAAGCTATCAAACCGTGTAATTTTTTATGCCTATTGGGAGACTAATAAATCTGCCTTTAATTGTGATCAGAAATTAAAAGCAGTACTCCTATAAGTCTTTCTGTATTTATAGTGAAGGACACTTAGTGGTGTCATGTAGAAATTTTTGTCCGGTGTAAATGCCTTCAGATTAGTATCTTTATTTCCATTATTAAACTGCTCATTTTTAAGCCAACCCTCTTTTTCATTGAAGACCAAAATCCCAGAAAGAGGCATACCATTTTGTCCAGCAGAAATGTCCAGTTTCTGTGCTCATGGTGAACCTTGACCTTTGGTATTAACTTTTTCCACTTAGCTGTATACAGTTTTTATATTCAGATTTTGAGTGGGAGTAATTGAAGGGAAAACTGACATAAGAATTCAGGGATACGATTTGGTGGCAGCACGTTTTCTGCCCTATTTATGAACCCACTTATTCTTAAAAGCTAAAGGGGTAATTCTCAACTTTTGTTCAGCACCGCTTAAATGAAGCCAGTTGATCTGCAGTTAATATTAGCTGCTGTTGGGCATTTAAAATGTAAATGTTGTGTAGGGTGAGGAGCAGGAGTGGCTGGCGCTCCTGAAGGGCTGCTTTACACAGGACAGCCAGCACCACCGTGTGGCAAATCCTCCCACTGCTCCGCTATCCTGGTTTTTTAACTCCACACTGAGACAGACTGGAAGGTGTTGCCAACCAGTTTAGATTTTTTGTTCTTAGCTCCTGCTGATGTTCGAGTGTCCCAAAGCGGGAAGGCAGTTCTGCCCTGGACAATGCTTTTGGCAGAAGGATCTCTGGGATTCCTTTACTTCCAGAGATTTGTGTGAAAGAAAACTGGCCTCTTCCCATTTTAGGGTTGGAGGACTGACAATGGCTGCAGGACTTGTCCGCAGTAAATCAGTCACAGACCTGGCAGTTCAGGCACTTTGCTGACAGGGAGCTAAGGCAAATATCCAGCCCTGCTCCCAAATCCATACCATATGCAAACATTTTACATTAGATCAATACTTGGTTAAAAGCAAAGTCATAGGAGGGGAGAATGGGGAGAATCAAAGCTGAAGGTCACTCTCTCCATCCCAGTTTACTGATTTGCTGATGTATAAGGGCACTAACTGTAAGGAACTGTAACCTAACAATTATTTCTTTAAATCCTCACTACTTTGTGCATGCCTGAAGAACTGTGGCATAGTTTTACAGGAAAAAGTAGAAAGTATGTTCTGGATGTCCCACAAGGTAGGATTAGGGAACATGGGTTGAAAAGTATTCAGCTAATGTTTGTGAAACAGCTTGAATTTTTCAGTTTCCCATGTAATATGTCAGCTCCTCTGGACAGTATTCAATTAGGTCATGCAGTCACTAAAAAATAAATTTAACTTTTTTTGTTTGATTATCTATACTTAATTCCTATCTATTTGTAGGAAAGTAGACTTTATCTAAAATAAATTCGGCTATTTAGATAAATATTCATTTCCCCCCTTTTTTCTCAGAGATAATTATGCTGCTTTGTGTGCATGGAAGAAGTCTGGTTACAACAAAATAAAACCCAAACCCTATCTCTTTAAAAGGAGATAAGGTGAATTCAAAAAAAAGATAAAGCAATAGCTTTATCTGTGCTGCTGTACAGAGAGACTCTTGGTTCTTAGCTGTCATTTGTAGTGTGATAATGTGATCCATAATTTCTTACCATGGTTTCACGTCAGTAGAAAGGCATTTTGCTTACTTTAAGATAATGTTTTTTAAGTTCAGGTAAGTAGTTTGTGTGTCTTGATAAGGCATCACTTAAGACACATATCTGTTTTTCACTTTGATCTTCAGAGAAGGTATTTCTGACAGCAGTTGCTTTCTGATGGATTAGTGGTGTAAGAATTTTATAGACAGTGTGGTGTTTTTAAAATAGTAACTTATTTTGTCAGATGAAAAAGGAGCTTTGGATCAGAAGCCTTTGAAACCACAAGCTCCTCAAGTACCACCCAAGAAGCCTATTCCTCCAAGCAAGACTAACAGCTTGCTGAGAGCAGGACTCCTGCACCCAAAGCGCCCGGATAAACCTGGTTTGCCATCACCTGCACCCAAGTCAGTACAACTTAAACTGTGTGCACTGAGTATATTTTATTTGGTTTGTTGTTTGGTCTTCCCTCATGGTTGAGGTGGGCAGAAATGTGTGTTTTAAGGGTGAAAAGGATAAATTTTGCCCTACACCAACCAGTGTCTTAGTTTTCCAACAAGTCTTTATCAATGTGAATGTAAACCTTTCAAATTCTTTGAGACATTGAATCCATCTCAGAGTCAGTATTACAGCATAAGTAACCAGGTGAACTTACACACCTGGGGGCTGCTTTGCTTTGAGCCTGCCCCACAATGTAGTAGAAGCTGTAACTACAGTAGCTTGGTGGTGTAAAAGAATCTGGGGACACGGTCCTTGAGAATTATTATTGTGTTGAAAAAACCTCTGAAGATTTGAGCTGCCTCAGTGTTTCAGCACTTTGTGTAGGACAAGATAGATGGAAAGGCAGAATTGAGCACAGGTAGTACCTGTGCTAAAGGCACTCAGTGTGGCTCATGTTCTCCTCTGGGGGGGAAAAAGCACTTAGTACAGAAGCACATTGACTCTCTGTACTGTTGAGCCTTTTCAGTTGGATTACTGGACAAACAGGGACAAATACTTTTTAGATCCACTTAATTTTTTTTTCTCATGAAATGAAAACAATTATTTATAGTTTTTCTCTAAGACTAATTTTACATCAGTATGTTCTCCCACACAGTGTTCCTTTCTTTCTCCATCAAAGTATTTGCTAGATCCTTACCCAGAATTGTAAATAAACTGCTGATGGGTTACTGTCCCCTTGGGATGTTCAGTTGGCTTGAAAGAACCTTGAGAAAGTAAGGTCATGATGCACTTGGCCTTGTGCAAATAAAGGAGCAGACATCTGCTACATCAAAGAGCTTGCACCTTAAATACCTTTTCAGTATAGAATTGTGTTATATTGACTTGGCATTTGGGGACTTTCCTGAGTAAAGATTTTACTTTTTTAAGCCACAAATCATGTTCTCTTGTTTAGAAAATAATTATGACTCTAAAGGGAGTATACATGTGCAGTTAAATAGAGGTCTGTAGCCTTTAGTAATTGAAACCTTTAAATCTTAGAGGTATTTAAAAATGTCTGAAGGTTTGAAATTGTTTTAGGAAGATAAGGCTGCTGTGTCTTCTGCTGCTGCAGTAAAATTTCCAAATAAAGGCTTTGGGTGGTGAATTAATGACAGGGACACACTGAAGGTGACAACTGGTCAGTTGTCACCCCCACCACACACATATAGGCCCAGTCAGCCAGGGTTCGTGATGGCAAGAATTTTAAAGGAAAATGTTATCTGTTCTTTTTTGTTTATTTATTTTGGTGGGAGGTTTATTTCTTTGGGGTTTTTGGTGGGTTTGTTTTTTTTTTTGGTGTCTGTGAATGATGTGAGCAGATATGCAAAGAATGCATGGTAGAACAAAAGCCGTGCGTACAGGGTAGTTTATTCTACATCAAGCAAGAAATAACTTGTTCTTGGCAGGTTTTTTCCTGTGCAGGAATATTTGTTTAATTTCAAGGAGTCAGATTCTGAATTAGTTCGAGAGAGATTCCTGAAGATGTTATTCAGCTTGCTTGTTTTCTGAAGTGTAATACTTTGGACTGCAGAGCCAAAGTGTACCCTGTAGAAAAAGTTCTGGATTATTTTCACAACGGGTTTGTACATGTTTGACAATTCTACGAGAGCTGGAACAGAAGAATTGGCTTTTATAGGAATAAAATTGGTCTCCAAAAGACTTGATTTTAACCAAGGCTTTAGAAAACAATATTTTTCCGTTTACATCTAATTCTTGGAATGTTTTACTGTTAAACTGTTTAATCTCTTGACTAGGTATGTTTTGTTGGTTTTTTTCTCACTACAGAACTAATGGAGAAGTTGTTTCTCTTCGACCGAAATCTGAAATTGAGCCAGTAGCAAAACCAAAGTTAGACTCTGAACCATTACCACATAGACCAAAATCAGTAGAGGTAGATTCACTTGTGGTAAAGAGCTCTAAAGAATCAGGTAAGAAAAGAGTAAATGTTCTTTTGGGTCTTTCTTTGGATTGCAGTGTTTCACAGGGTTTTGGAATAAGCTTTTTAGGTCATTTACTCAAAATACCACTGAGTGTGGTTTTACCTGTTCAGTGAAAAATGTAGTTTTTAGAATTGCTGAAGATAACTGAAGGTAAGAGTGAGGAAGGGATGAAGGGATGAACAGATGTCAGCAGGGTATTTGGAGGTGGCTGATGAGCTCTGTGTTGTAACAGTGGACAGGAAGGGGGAAATGTAGGTAATGATTTGTTCTTCTAATTTGAATGCATGCTTTTTTAGCTGCTACTTTTATCTTGAGTTTTTATGACGTTGTTTTTCTTACTGACTGGTTCTGTTTGTTCTGCTCTTGCATTTCAGATAACTTTTGCTTTTCCAGCTAACTCGTGTATTTTTAGTAATACTGTTACCTTCAGCCTTCTTAAGTTCAGAGCTATTCTAGATTATGACTTTTATCATACCTTAAATTTGGGCCAGCATGAGCATTGTACATTTGAATTTCATGCATAAGGCTTTGCTTGATGCACCTTGAACCAAACCTGGCATCTCTTTCATTCTAGACATATCCAGTAAAAACCTTAACACTGGTTAAAGCACCCACATTTGAGGATCAGACTGAGCTACTATATAGTTACCTTTCATCCTTTACTGACAGTGCAACTGATATGAGACTTTTGTGTGTCTCTTAGGCAGAGATCACCTGCTGCAGGCATATTTTTCTAAACTCTAAATTAATTGTGTGATTAACCAGCATATAAAAAGATTTAGTGACTTGTACTTGCAGTATGTGTCTTGCACGTCTCAAATGTAACTTTTCATCTCAGAAAAGGTTTTTAGTAATAATACATTTTAAAATAATATAGCTTGATTTATTTAATTTTTTAGGCCAATGATGATATTCTGATTGTGGAATAGTTGGTTCTAAAGTTTAATAAATTCATCTAGAAGATAAAAATAATGCATTAGAAAAACTGAAGCAGTTTACGAATAGAAAAGAGTGCTCCTGATTTTTTTATTAAGCATTTTAAAATATGCTTCTAAGCATAAATGCTTTGTATGAGTAAAGGTTAGTTCTTGTTTGTTTGTAACACAAAAGTTATATTTTCCTGAGCCACAGAAAGCTGGTCTTCAGCAGGTAATCATATATCCTGGAAACACTACAAATATTATCAGTGATACCCTAAAGGAGAAATTCATTTTTTATTTCCCAGAAAGTCTGTACCTGTGCTGTGATAGGCTTTATTTTGGAGCTTTTGAATTGGCAGTTTAACTATTGCCTCTACTTAAAGATGAGTTTGAGTGAGGGTATGGAAGAAAGACTTCCAGACCAAAATAAGCTGAGAGATGAAGGAGGGATGCAAACCTAATCTTAAAATGTGAGCCTTGTCCTACTACTCAGATTATATACTAGAAAAAAGTTCTTCCCTGAGGGAGGTGAGGCTCTGGCACAGGTGGCCCAGAGAAGCTGTGGCTGCCCCATCCCTGGAAGTGTTCAAGGCCAGGTTGGATGGGGCTCTGAGCAACCTGGTCTAGTGGAAAGTGTCTCTGCCCATGGCAGTGGGGTTGGAACTGGGTGATATTAAGGTGCCTTCCAACCCAAACCATTCTGTGATTATCTCTGGGGTTGTATTAGAAGTGTTACTGTATAGCACAGTATCACTGAACCTCAGGAAAAAACTCCCTATGAAAACAGATGGAATATATTTTTTTCTTCTTCAGGTGCAGTTACCTTGTGGTTATCTATAACCACACTGGTAACATATTAGCTGTGATATTAGGTGTTCATATATATATAAAACCCCTTAGTTTCATACAGTTTAGAAAAAAAAATAAATCAGTGAATTCTGTTTTATTGACATAAGTTTGTTCAGGCTTATGGAGAAAGTAAAGTTTTTAATACCCAGATGGTGGGGTGGACAGAGGTGCGGAACAAGCCTGTGGGTGAGGTCTGTTCAGTGGCCCTTGTTTGGCTCAGGGAGTCCATGTGGGGATGCAGCACTGACAGGGTCAAGGAGCTGCTATTGAAGGACAGTTTCGAAAATCCTCTGTTATGTCAAACATTCCTCAAAACAATCCACATAAGTCACTTTTAGTTTTATTACTCTTGCGAAAAAAGACTAGTCCAAAATCCTGCCAGTAAAACATAATGAATCTCATGCTCTTTTTCCTTGTGTATATTCTGCTGCTAAAGACCTAATACTCTGTGCAGCCAAGGCTCTCTAAAACTCAAAAGATGTTGGGTCCTTATATAACGTTTAAGGCTGTTTAATCTTACAATAACCAGAATAGATGCTAAAAGATGAGGGAAAATGTATGGCTGAGGCTGGCAACTGCTTTACCAGAGTCTTTATTTTTAGTTCCTCCCCTGCACCTTTAGATTATGATCCTGAAGTGAATGAAATTTTAGAAAATCAGTTGATTTTTAAGTATGGGTTCTGGTTTTCTGCAACTTAGTGTGGTGTAGGTTGAGCCACTTTCCATGTAGCATAAGGAGAAGCTGTACATATTGTGTAAGGAAAAAAACAACCTAGTCTACCAAAATTAGACCCCCAGCCATCAAATGAGGACAAATACTCAAAACCATTCAGAAACATTGATCACATTGAAATAGCTCCTTCTGAAGTGTTATTTGAAAAAATGCATAAATGTTTCTCTGATGGAATAGAATTCAAGTGCTGTGAAAGACTAAAGCTTTAATACTGGCATGCTGAACATGTAAAGCAATTCTGTTTCTTCTACAAATGTTTCTTTTTCCTGCTTTGTAAAATAATTTTTTGTTCAGAATCTTTTTCTAGACATTCCTCTCCTTGACTTTTCTTTCCAGATTTTGTTTCCTATCCTGTTTGCCATGTTTCCCTTCTTACGTGTCAGGAAATTACCCTACCCTTCTCCATTTTGGTAAGATAACAATCTATAAGGAAATCCAAATGCTTTATTCCATACACATATCCTCTTCTTAACATCATAAGCGTGATTTTCATTTGCAGTTATTGGTAGTAAAACTTTGGGGTTTCTATTTAAAATGCTTTATTTGTTTGTTTGAATGCCTGTTTTCCTTAGCTGTTAAAAGAAGTTACTTTTAAGTATGCTTTTCAATTAGGAACTTTTGGGGATTAAAACAAAATAAGAAAAAAACTTACATTTCAGCTATTGATAAGCCAAACCTAGTGTTTGTTTATAGTGAAATGTGTTCAGTACCTTTAGGTATATGTAGGTTGGAAGGATTTATCATTCTGTACACATAAATTATGCAATTTTGAAGCTTTTAGGCAGTGGATCCATTAGTGTTGACTATTTAGTTTATCATGAGTCTTGTAAAACAGTAGTTTTAGAAGTTCTGTATTAGGCACATTCTTAATTGTATCAAATACCTTACTATTGCTTGACTGCTCATGTGAATATTTGAAAGCTTATATCTGTCCCCTAAATTTTGGGGGGTGAAATCTCAGCAGGATGAGAAATAGGAGAAAGGGCTGCCATCTTCTTACTCCACAGATTAATGTGAGTTTTTGTCCTCTGAAATATTGGATACATTTCACTTGTGGCTGGGGTTTAAACACCCAAGATATATGAGGTAGTGGAACTGTAATTTCTTTGGACACCCCTTCAGCTTTGCTTCTTTTTGTGAAGGCTTTTTAAGGCAAACTGCTGTGAATACACTTGAAGCACTCACAAATCTTAACCTCTCACCTAATTATATCCAAGCTCCTAACAGTTCTGTGATGGATCCATGGTAAGCTTACAGAAGAGACATTTCTAGTAGTCCATCCAGTGTAACTGTTTGAGCTTAGCTTGTGTTCTTAGAAAGAAAGGTGTCCTTGCTCAACCTTAAAATTCTGTTTTGACTCAGAGTATCCCCAGATGTGTGGTATTGCTCTTTTGGCACTATGATGGGATTTTCTTTAGCAGTTACTCACAGGCTGTCTATAAGAATCTTAATTGATAAATCACTTTATTGATTGAAATGAGTGTAAACTGTGAACTTACAGTGGGTTTCATCAGTATGTCTATTGGTTTAATGGTTTACTGGTTTAATTTTCTCTTAAAATAACTAAAAATCTTGTTTAAAAAGAAAAACAATCAAATAAACCCCCTAAGCCTGCAAGGAAACCAACCAACCCACCGTCAAAAACACAAACACAAATCCCCACCAACCTGTGTTCTAATTTCTTCCCTATACTAATGGAGAGGTAAAAATGAAAATGCAAGTGCAGTCAGAATTCCCTCTGACTGTAATCTGCTGGTAATATTTTAATGCTGAACAATTCTCTCAAATGTAACAATTTCCTTTAGAAACTCCTAATAACGTGGAAAAAATTCTTGGCTTTAGTGTTATCCTACCATCTATATTTAAATGATTTACAGTTCAAGACTGTAGCAGTCTTCATCTTCAAGCCTTGTCAAATATTGTGATTTTTTTTTTTAATATCACATTATTCTTAGTAAATTCATAATATTCTTAATATGCCTGATGTTTGCTTTGTTCGCAGAGACAGGGCTGGCATTACAATCATAATAGCAACTCAATTTTTAATTCTTATTTAAATTTCCTGCCAAATGATTTGTCATTTCTGCAGAATGACAAAAGGAGGATTGTTTACAGTTAGAAATTACTGAAATGGAGGAAAAGGCATATATGTTTTTCTTATTAGCTTTTTAATAACATCTAGGTAACATAAATCCTAATTTGCATTTTGGCAACCTGGTCTAGTGGAAGGTGTCCCTGCCTGTGGTGGGGGAGTGTGGAATGAGGTGTTCTTTAAGGTCTGTTCCAAACCATACCATTCTGTGATTCTGTGATGGATTAGTACTCTGGGATTACTGATAATTGAGTAAAGACCATGCAGATACACCCTTTGGTCACTGTTGCTTGTCTTGTATTAAATACTGTATTGGCAACAGAAATCCCTTCACATTTATTTCCCCCTCATCCTCTTTTCCATCAGCTGCTTGCCATTCATCATTCTTCTGTTTCTCCCTTCTTTATTTTTCTTCCCTGCTTTTTAAATTGCAGATGTGGTTGCATGTTTGCAAAAGACTCTTTTGACATTCTCTTTCGTAGAAGTAAAAAGCAGCAAAACTGATTGGTAACAGATAGTGTTACAAATGCTTTCATTTCAACAAGGGAATGGGGGATGAAGTAGGTCTGATCAGGGCTGTCCAAAAGAGGTGAATGTTTTAAGGACTTCAAGGATATTAATATGAGAAGACTTTAAAATCAATTAAAACGTTCAGTGGAAAACTCAGTACGTGCAGGTATAAATTAGCTTTGACAATGTGTGAGTAAAACTTGCATTAATCAGATGATTTTAAGTCCTCCAGACACTGAAGGAGTATGAATGGTCTGGCTCAGTGTTTACAGGGTTTTTTATTCTTATCTGACCTCTTGCTGTAGATTCAAAATGAGTGAAAACATAGGGAAAGAAGGTTCTGTTTGCTAAATCATAATGTCATGGAAGAATCAGAGATCACACAAAAAAACCCCCAAAACAATCTTAAACATTACTTTTGGTGCCTGTAGTAAATACTGGGTGGCATTTTAGTTAGAATATATAAAATAAGTGATGAATTTGGGTTGTAAAATATATAACTGTAATCTTATGTCAATGTTTAAATAAAAACCACAACTTAATCTCACTACACATCTGTTGCCAGGTAAGTATGTTTATTTTTGTGGTGAAATAGTTAAGAAGTCCAGTTGTTAATTAGGTGAAGTACTTGTGTTATTAGATTAGTTATGTTCAGTTATTTCTGTTAATGTTTTTTTCCTAAAATTGCCTCTTCTCAGAGGACATAAAGTATTTCTGCTGATCTGAGAGATTACCTAGAACTGTGAGCATAAGAGACTGATGAGCAAAGAGATTTATAGTATTTAATGAATTATCAGAATGGAGTTTTGAAGTGTTTTACTACAGATTTATGAAGTTGTGTATTTTCTTTAGATACTGCATATGAAAAAAACTACCCTGCACAGACATATGTGCAGTTAATGCTGTTAATTTACTTTCACCAATGTGTGACATACACCAGTGTGTACTTTACTGGGTTATCTTTATTTTTGTCTTAGTCAGTAAACTTGTATTTTCATACAAGGTTAGCAATAACAAAATAGGCTCTCAAGTATTTGAATATGGCAGCTCTTGAAAGAAGTAATAAATATGTTTTTCTGCAGATACTCGTTAGGTTTGTTTTATGCTGCCCTGCCACTACAGCAGTTATGTTCATAACTTGAAATTCATTTGAGTTAACTCTTAATTTTTTTCAAGGGGAAAATATGATTTGCCAGACATGTCCAAGTCATGTAGTTGTTTCATGTGGCTCCTGTATTGTATGTGCTGAAGGTCTTTGAAATAGTAAGAATTCTGAATTTTTTTTTTTTTTTTTACTTAAGGAAAATAAAGCGATAAAAAGAACACAGCAGAACTTTCTGGTCTTGATGGTGGTCTTTGTTTTCATCTCTTTCTAGATCTGTTAAGCTTTGATGATGTAATAGCTACCTCAGATAATCTGTCACACCCGACTGCGAACCGGCCCAAGATGCCTGGTAGGAGGCTGCCCTCACGTTTCAATAGCAGTCCTGTGAGTATATTGGGGGTGTTTTTGTCCTAGTGAACTACTAACTAACTTCCCAGGAAACAGGACTGCACTGGGAAACAGTCCTGTGAACCATTTACCCGAGAGCATATTGCCACAAAGGTTCGGTTCCTATAGACTGTGTCTAGAGGAATAACCATTCCCAGCAGGGAAGTGAATGTAAGAGAAACAACAGGATTGAGTTGCTTGCAGCTGGAGGAGTCTTTCTGTTCCATGGGGTGTTGCTGCAGGAAATATTCAGCTCTTCTGTCATGACTGATGGTGGAATAGGTGTTGCACATACACACAGTTTTGAAGGTGTCTGCAGTGTCTTACAAGGCTAGCAAATGGTCACTACAAATTTGGAATTTAATGTTGCTGTAACGTGAGACTTGTGATCTTACATGCTGATGTGAGATTGTCAGACAATGAGAAGCATGTGGGGCCAACTCCTTGAAATCAGTTTTTGTCATTGGGTGTTGTACAGTTCAGTTATGCCAGTTACCATCTGTAGTCACCAACCATTTATGTTTTATGGAAACACCTACAGGCTCCCCAAAACATCAAGGACTTTGGTATTGCAGATATGCTTGAAAACCCTGCCCAAGATTCCTATTTTTAAATTTAACTGAATATCTTCTAGTCTAGCAATTTTAAATTTCATTACTTATTTCCCCTTTACTATTGAATCTTTAGAAATATGTGACAGTTCTGGTTTTTTTTAATTTAATTTTAATTTTTTTTAATTCTGAAAACCTTTTCATTTTTTGTGAATGGTGTACCAGGGAAGTCAGAATGTGAGTCCAGAAAAAAATCTGAAGGTGCAGAAAGAAGAAGAAAGTGCCAAACCAAAGCCAGTTGAAACAAAAAAGGTATGATGACACCAAGGAGCTAGAGGAGTACCAGGCAGCTTGGTGTTCTGTTCATTTTGCTTGTGTTTCCAGTATAGGTTGATGCAATGACCTAAAGGCAAATGATTGTATTTAACTGCAAGTGAACTGTGTCATTTAGTATAAGTTCATAGTAAAAACTTTAGTACGAAGTTCATTTATCTTTGGTATAAAGTGCATCAGTTCTGATGAGAACTGTTGTATCAGGTGGTATTTCCCAAGTAACTTCCAGTTTTGCTCAGCCTTTGGTCTCCTGACAGACAGAACACCTAAGCAGATCAGCAAAGTGCACAAAAGTTTATTTATAATGATCCAATGGGCTCCATTAAACCACATTTTTAAGTGTAGAGAACTGGACTGTGAGTACTTTTTTAGTGCCCTCAGGAACCTCGGGGAAACTCTTAATTAAGAACTATTAATTATGAAATAACTATTTTGTGTATTACAGTAGTACCTTTGAACTGGACATTGTTTTACCTTTTAGATTGAATATTAAAGAAGCTTGTGCATGTTTAGCTCCCACCCTGTGTGTTGTAAGTGGTCAGTTCATAAAGTTTTTGTTTCTTAGCTTTCTACTAATTTATTTTTTCAGCCATCTGCATTCAGCCCAATTACATCTTCATCTCAGAGACCAAGTTCTGTCATACTTGACTTTTTACCTGGAGACATCCAACTTAAAGGAGAAACTGATGATGAAAAAATTACTATGGAAGAACTCAGGACTCAGATTAATGATTTGATGGGTTTAATAGACGCACTGAAGAAAGAACATGGGTAAATATTTTCTTTCTCGTCTCCAAAGGGATATATAGAGAATCTTATAAATGTCTTTATTGCCAGAATTAAAAGTAAGAAAATTATTGTATGATAATATATTAATATTAATTTAGAACTTTTCTTTCAAAGTTGATCCAACTAAATGTCCTAAATATGAACAAATGTGATGTCAGAATATTTTTGGAATTTGTACACATTTGCACTCCTGCATTTGCTACAGCTTTTTGAAAGTGCTTCTCAAACAGTTTATGCTTTCACTGTAAGGAAAAGTAGGTAATTTTTTGTGGCAATAATGTAATAACGTAAGTACCTGTGCTGGCCTTGTGTAACACTGTGCACAAGTGTTTGCAGTATTGCCATGACTGTTAGTAGAGAAAGATATTCAAACTGGTGATCATGGTGACTCCACCGTGTACGATCACAATTCTTAGCACTTTCTTGATTTTCTGTTCTAAGTAATTTGTTCTCTTTGTAGAAATTGCCAGGTTATTTTACCTTAAATTCAACTTTACAGGTTACATAACGTTTCGAACTTTTAAGTAGCCTACTTAAAATTGTGATTAACAATTAGGAATAGGTGCATTGTGATAGATAAGTGTTGGGAGTTGGTGGAAGCTCGTGGTCCAACAGATTTGAGTAACAATTCACTAGTGGGCATGTACCTTCATATCTGAATTTCACTTGTAAAATTTAAACAAAGCCTGTGTCCTCAGTGATGTGAAGATTTTTTCTGCCCCTCTCTAACTTGTATTTCTGGTATCTTTACTATTAGGAGAGAACTGGAAAAACTAAAGAAGGATTTGGAAGAGGAGAAGCTGTTGCGAAGCAATCTGGAGGTAAAGTTACCGGTTTGGGAAGGGGTGGGTAGTTCAGAAGTAGGCATTGTTTTGGAATTCGATGTCACAGGAAAGTCTCAACAAACCTGTTCAGTCTTTTTTTGCATTGCTGTGTTAGTGTGTGGTTGAATGAATCCTTCACAAGGCAGTTGGATGTATATAGAAGATCCAAGTTCAGCTTTTGTTACCTGGAATATTATTTCTAACAAAGTGTGTGGGTGTTGAGGTGTGAGTTCAGTTTAGTGTTGCTAGAAATATGTCCAACTGGACAGGTAGTACTTTGCTTTTTTAAGATTGAAAGACAAATTTACTTTAGGGAATCAAAAGAAAAACAGGGCAAAAGTAAACTGCTCTAAATTTTTGATGAAGTGTCTAAATATTAAGTGTGGATAATTGGCCAAAAGAACAGAATGCATCTGAAAAATTTCCTTATGAATGAACACCACTCCTCAATTCATAGATGAAGACCACTGCCTGCATTGCAGTATGATGCCATTAAGTAGTTAATAGGATGAGCTCATTGTAGGAAGTTATTTCAGTCTGGTACGAAAGGGCATTTTGTTTGTGAAGTAGTGCATCTTACTGACTACAAAGCTACTTTTGACACTTGAGAACAACTTCTGGTGAGTCCACTTTTTAACGTGTCTCTAAAGCAATCAATGCAGTTGCCTTAAATATGCACTGGGGATGAAGAAGAGGTAACTTCCAGGTATCCCCTAAGTGCATTTGAAGAAATACAAATTGATCATGGCACAGTGTTTTGTATGAAGGCTGTTGTAGAAAGTTACTCTGAGGTGATGATGCAGCATCACATTGGGACACATCAAGTGATTCCATAACTCAGCTTTGCTTTGTTCAGAGTGAGTTTATCTGACAAGATGTACCAGAACTGTAGGCAAATTCTTAATGATTTTCTGTTCCTGTTTGTTTAGCAATATGGTATTACCAAATCAGCTGTAAATATTGAGCTGTTATATGCAGTAATGTTACAATATTATTAACTTCAGTGTATTTGAAAATGTTACAACTTTGGTGAAAGCTCTGAAGACTTTCCTTTATTGCTACTTTAGTGCTAACTTTCTTTTCAAAATGTCCATTTTCCAGCTTGAAATAGAAAAATTGAAGAAAGCAGTGATGTCTACATGAGAGCTATGGACTCAATGTTTTTAACTCACCAGGAATTCAAAGCTGAACACAAGGAGAACTGACTCTTATTTCATAATGATGGATGCTGTTGTTCTACAGTCTTAAAGAAAAAATATAGTAAAAAAAGGAATATAGTCTTATATTCAGAGAGATAAGAAAACAAAAAAGAATAATGGTGTAATTTTTTTGCCAATATAAAAGAGGCCTTATTTCTTACTGTGCTGGAATTGCAGACCTTATTTTTTTGGTTTGCTAGAAAATACTACTGAATCTGTATAGAAAGGAGAGGGAATTCTTAATAGATTTTTATGGAATACCTGTAGCTTAATTTTTAAAGAGATGTATACTATAAATAGGGTGATCTATCTTTACAACTAATCTGTAAAATAGTCTATTGGGAGGGGTGGAATAACTGTATTGTAATTGTAGTCACTACTTTTCCCCTACACGCAAAAGGGAGTATATGATATTTGTATAATTTTGGCAGTCTCACCCAGGGTTATGCTGTTGTGCCTGTCTGCAGTGAGAATATTAATACTATGCTGTTTATAAGTTGAGTAATGAGATAGGAATTTGTTAGTGCAATGAAGCAGGTGAAACTCCTATGCATTGTAGTGAGAATGGATGATCTAATCCGAGTAGTTCAGCAGAACGGTTTGTCACTTGCACTATTGGATTAAAAAGGGACTTAGGACTGAATCATGACATTATGAAAAAATCAGTTTGTAAAACCACAAAATGCAGGAAATACAGAAAAAAGGCTTGAGTCCAGTCTTAACCTGATGTGCCTGAAATACTCCAGTATACAGCATGGAAAAGGAAACCTTAAGTCACGACGTCTGTGTACCTGTGTGTCTAAACTGAAGTCATCAGTCTTTGTAATGGTTCAATATGCATCTTGATCTGTTTTTACAGTAGTCAGGTTTTGTTTATAACATGTCTCCAAATAAATCCCTTTGGAACTTTGATACTCTCAAAAGGTCTCAATATTTATATATTTATGCCATGACCTTTCTCAGTATACTGTGTACCTCTAAATTTAATAACACCTTTGTATTTTAATGAGTAATTGGAACAATTGCTTTGACATGATTTTGCTGATGTCCAAGACAGAGTCTTTATTTTATGGAAAACAGTTGAGATCTTGTGGATTACCATTATCTTTAACCCCTGAGCTCAGCACTTGCAGCAGAACAATATACAAATAATATGCAAAGTGGTGGGAGACAATGGTATTTATTGCTGTGTTTGTTTGATTAAAGAATTAAAAAACATACAGCTTTAGAAAGCCAGTCAAAATGCATTAATTCTGTTAGTAATCAGCTCATCTCATTTTGATCTGCTGTAATTTAAATGAAAAAAAAGTGTCACATAGTTTGGCAACTTCACCAATTAAAGAAGTAATTAAACTTCTATTCATGGGAGTAGTCATACATATAGTAATTATTTAGTATGTCACTAGCTCAAGTGACATGGAAGTGTTGCTTCTTGAGAGTGTACTTTTTCCACAGTTGATGCATCATAAAACATTAAATGTCAGAAAGTCATCTGGAGGATGTTCATCAATTGCTGATTCAAATAGTTAATGAAATTTGATTAATATACTATGCAGGTATTGAGGAATATTTGCTAGTCAAATTGGTAATAAGCTGATTCAATATTAATGCTTTTAACTTCGAATTGCCTAAATGCACCACAAATGAAGGGTTGAGCCATGTGTTTATGTTGAGGAATCATGTGCAGCAGCAATGCTTCTCGTCAGACACTAAACCCTTGCTTGGAATTCACCCCGAAAGCAGGTGATGGAAAGCAAGAATTGAACCTAATGGAATACTCAGTTTTGTTATACAAGCTCTTCGCTGTGGTTGGAGCACGAAACAAATCTTGGGATGGATTTGCTCTGCAGAAGTTGTGCCTCTGTGTGAGCTTGTAGAGGATGAACAGAACAAGACAATCAGTTAAAGCCACAAATGGAAGGCATTTGTTATTTAATGGCCTTTGTTTGCTATAGCAATAAATGACCCAAGTGCAATGACTTGATTTAATGAACCCTTCTTTAAAAGTCGCTGCTATGAGTATTTTTAGCCATAAGGAAGTTGCCCTGATATGTGTCTGTCCTGTCTTCAGCCAGTGTTATGTACTGCGGTGGAGGGGGAGAGGGTAATGGTTTTGAAGACATTCCACAGTACAAGTTCCTACGAGCTGTGTGCTTCACTGACTTTATACTGGTGCTGTAAAATGATGCATGCTATCCAAACTCAGCAAATAAAATCAGTATAAAAACCTGTTCAAATGTCTTCTCAGTTCTGTTCAGGAATGATTTTGTATGCTAGTAAATCCTTTGCAGGAGGAGTTGCGGGGGGAGGGCAGGCCAAAGTATTTATACAGTCTCCATTTGAGGCTTTCAGATTTTCATTTGTTCACTGGGATGCTCTGGTTCCTGACTGTCAGGATGGCTTAGGATCCAAATATTTGGAAAGCTTACTGGGCTTTTTGCAAATGTAACTTCTCAGGATTTCTTCTTTCTCTCTTTTTTTTCCCCCCTGTTGGTTCATATTGAACTGACCTTAATGTGCATCTTCAGAGCCTCTTTTTAGGCTCCCTGTTCCATTCAGTAACATGGATGAATGCATGAAGCACTTAAGTGTATAGTGAAGAACTGAAGACTGTGGTGTGGGATGTTTAATAGGGATACATATGAGGGTAAAGGTAAATGAGGAACAGAACAACAAAAGGGTGTTTTTAAACTCTTAAGGTTTTTATTCAATCTTAACAAGATTCTCTAAAAAGGTTTTGTTTGCATACAAAGTATAGTAAAAAAAACCAAACACACCGAAATTACAGGTCTACTTTTTTGATTTTTTCCACAAAGATGACTTTTTTCATTAACGTTGCTTCATGGTAGTGAAGTTTCTGATGGAAGCCTGTGACGTCATGCAAGTTTCAACTTTGAGTTGTGTAGAAAAATATCTGTTGAGCTTTTAAATAAATACCTTGTATTCATTAAAGTCATAAATTTTCAGAAGTCTGTTAACTCTTTTCAAAGGGATGGTAAAAACAGGTTTTCACAGCTGCTTTTGGCTGCTGTTAAAGTTATCTGAGATGTTTCTGATCTCCGAGAAATCAAACAGCACAGCATTGTGGCAGCTGATCGTAGATCTTGAGTAATTGGATTTTGCAAGAGCTGAGAAGACAAACCACTCCCTTTGGGTGTCTGGGCACACACCTCCCAGCCTGAGGAATGAAAACAACCATGACCAGCTTGTAAAGCCTCAGACTGATACTGCTGGTTTAGGGTTTGGAGTGCCCCCCTTGCTGGAAGTCATGGTTTCAGTCTTTTTCCAAGCCCCCTGGGAGCACAAATTCAGTTATTCCTCCTGGGAGAAGCAGGTTTGCATCTGAGTGTTGCAGGATGCTGGTCTTTGTGTCCTTCAGAGGACTATTGCTGAGGTTGAGGAGATGTTTGACAATCAAGGAGCATTCAGTTTTGCCATCATAAGGGTTCAGAGGGTATGTAGAAGCACAGCTCCAGGTGACATGGGCTTTTAAAGCCTTTTAAAACAGGTGTCCATACTTCAACATGATTGGGTTTTGGCCCTTCTTACTTAGAGGTATTTTTTTAAATTCATCTCTACCTCCTGTTGTATCAGGTACAAGTAATTTAACCTTCCCAGGTGGGTTGTGTTGGCTGTGTATGATTGTGCTTGGCTAAATTCCTACTTAGTGCTGATGTGAGATGTGAGACTGGCTGTATCAAAACAGAACAGTAAATAATACCTACTTTTCAGCTAAATTGGAGACTTTCCTGTGGCTGAGGAATGTTTGGATTTGTGGTAGCAGACAAAATGACAGTATCTCAGGAAACCCTGTAAACATATTGCAAGGATGTGGAAAAATGTAGTGACTAAAGCTCTTTGAAAGCAGCCTTGTTAGTAGGAAGAGCTTTAGGAATTTCTCATCTGTTACAATAAACTACTTGCTGTATGTTACTGGCTGTTGGGAATCTGGCTGTTGGAGGTGAGGTGATATTTAGGAAAGCCAGCAGTGGCCATGGCACGAGGTTCATCAGACAATTGTCACCCCTTACAATCGGGTGTCCCTAAAGAAAAGGTTATTACTTGCTCACTGAGCTTTTCAGCTGTGCTCCTGTCAGCACTGTCATCTTGGATTTATAAAGGGTGATGCATTAACTTGATAAGATTTTGTTTTGGGGTGTTAAGAAGGTCTGTTGCTCAGAGAAGTTGTGAATGCCTCATTCCTGGAAGTGTCCAAGGCCAGGTTGGATGGGGCTCTGAACAACCTGGTCTAGTGGAAGGTGTCCCTGCCCATGGCAGAGGAGTTGGAACTGGGTGATCCTTAAGGTCCCTTCTGACCCAAACCATTCTGTAGTTCTGTGAAATACAGAAGAGCAGAAGCTGCCTCCTCCACCAGGAGGAAGGGTACCAACCACATGGGTGTGATTCATCAGTGTGGACTCCTGGCAAAGGTGGCAATCTGGCAGTTCTGTGGGTGTGTTTGTAACTTGTTTTGTCATTTTGCAGTGCAATACCTTCATTGTCATCTGCAGATTCCTTAACATTAATCCAGTCAGGCAAGACAAGAAGCAGCTGGTGCCCAAGGTTATTTCTTCATGGGAAAACTCCAGCTGAATCAGAGCACCCAGGGAGCACTGGGTAAGGCTGTGAGAGTGAGACTGGGGCACAATGGCAGCAGATGAATGGTTAGACAATCACCTCTGATACCTTGATGATCTCTGGCTGGGTTAACTTTGCTTAATGCAGAACCCAGACTTCTGAAAACGGTGAGTACTATCACAAAACTTCACTATTCCAGAACTGCTTGGGAATTATCTGTGAAATTGGTTCATTCATAATCTAAAATGCATGTAATTGCTGTGGCTGTATTTACTTTGCAATTACTTCATCTGTTTTACATTCTCTTTGCATCTTTGGAAATAATTACTTAACCTCTGATTTTTTTTTTCTTGAAGTTTTGTAATTGGTCTCTAATCACGGTGCTGTAACTTTTAAGAAAATCTGGAGTTTTCTTATGGCTAAAGTTAACTATAACTCTTCTCAGAACTTGCTTTATTTAAATTTTTTAAGTGTGATTCCTTTAAAAATACAACTAATACCATTCTGGGAGAATTAAGAAATTTACTTTTTATGCTTGGATGAGCATGCTGAACACTCTGAAGTCTCCTGCTGCAGCCTCAAATTGCATGGTAGCAGTGGCAAGTGATCATGGCCATTCAAGCCCTAAAACTAATAGATTAGGTTCTGTAACAATGGATTTAGTATTTTTATTAAATGTTAAATACACACAGTGCAAGTTTTTACTGTTTGGGAAAATATATTTGTCCAGCTAATTATGGCAAGGTCACTATAAATTTTAATTTTGTACAACATGAGCTTGTAACTTTCCCTGTAAACTTAACTATAGTTTGTCATGTGGAGAGGGAAGAGAGGTGACTCCAGGTGATGGAGAACCCTTTAACCAGAGACCCTGGGTCCACCAGTGTGGGGGTGTAGCTACCACATTTGTCACTGCTTGGGCAGAGCCCTCTGGTAGCTGTGCCCATCTGGGGCCAGACTGCCATGCAATGCTTCCTGCCAGAAGTTAAAAGCAAGAACATGCTTGGGGTAGAGTCAAGGAAGATAGTTTTGTAGGATTTTATGAAATACTTCAGTTTTAAGCCAACAAGAGTGACAGAGTAAGGGATTTGAATTTGAGGCTATGATGCATTAACCAGCATATGGATTACTTTTTAAATACATGATCAGTTTACCTTTCTTTTTACTGTTTTAAGAGGCTCTTTGCTCTCTTGTAACCACTGTCCCTCCACTCACTCTTTGCTCTTTCCCTTCTGTTGAGGGCTTTGAAATGACCTGGAGGAGGATCAGCAGCTGGTGACGGTCTCCTGAGCTGGGTGGGAGAAACCTGTGGGTGTGGAAGTGTCTTCTCACTAGAAAATCCTTTTCATGTGAGAGAGTATTGACAACTCAGCTGCTCGTGTACCTGTGTCCCGACAAAACAGAATCCTCTGGAAGAGAGAATTAACATGTTTACAGCTGCTTAAAAAGTCAGGCATCAGTGGTAGTAGACAGTTTATGAGAAGAGATAAATTATCCTCTGTCTGGAGTGCCATAATTGGATGCTTTGGAGGAGGAGGACTATCTGTATATGCCTTCATGTGGCCCTGTGTCACTACATCCCTGTTTTTTCCTAAAGTGGCAGTGACTTGCTGCTGTATTACTTGTTTTGCTCTAAGCTTCTGTTGCTGCACAGTGGTTTCCTTGGCGGATTCTTGCATTGGTGAGACTGGGAGGTTTCCATGATGAGTCAAGCAATGCAGCTGAGCGAGATCAGTGTTTCACTGGCAACACGGGCCAGTATCTCTGTGAGCCTGAGATACCTGGAGGTGTCCCAGATTTCTGCCTCACTCAAAGGTAACAGCCCTGGGTGGAGATCCATTGGTGATTAAATACAAAATGAATGTGAATTAATTAATGGTGAGGCATGATGAGCTCAAGGATTGTAGCTGTGAAATGGAATTAGGGCTACGAGCATACAATCAACATTAATGACTGCAGAAATCGGGAAAGAATTTGATACAACCTTTTGCCTCAGACCTGTAGGTGTTTCCCAGCCACCTCCCCTTCTTTGGCAATATTGATCCAAGTATTTTGGTTCACTTCTCCATATCCATTTTGTTTCCTAATAAAGCTAATGGCTTGTAGCTTTTAACCCAGAAAATGCTTTTCCAGTTAGCAGTTGAATTCAAGAGGCTGTCACAAGGCTCTCCTTTAGAGCTAGCTTAGAAATTCAGTGCATCAAGCTCTACATTTATGATTATTTCACAGTTAAGTAATAAACCCACAGACCTAAAAGCATAGAAAGGTGTGAACAAATGTCACAGATGAAAGGGGCAGCCAGCTGTGTGCCTGGGCCTTTGATGCTGTCAGATGGTGAGAGCTTGGAGTCTCCTGGATGGGAGAACACATCTCTGCTCCATCAGTACAGGACCCTTTGTACTTCTGATCTACATCATCTGTGCTGATCAGTATGTGTCAGGGGAAAATTGAGTGGGTCCTATCAAGGCATGGTGGTTTGATGAGCTTTTCCTTGTTGCCATCTCCTGAAATCTAGTAACCATCCTGCTTTGCAGCTGAGCATTTGTTTTGTGCTTTAGTGTTTTCGCTCACTGGTTTTATGTTTTTTATTTTTTAGTAAATGACCTAATCTACTTATACATCCACTGATAGAAGATCAGTGTCTCAATTCTTTTGAATGCAGAGCAGCTGTTGCTTTTGCCTTGGACATGTAAAGCATGTAATAATCAGGTTTGATCTAAAACATTGTTTTTCCTTAATTTCTTTTACTGAATTATTTTCCTCCAACAAATATGCCTGTAACAAGTTGCATCCCAGGATGTTTAGCTTCTATCAAGGACCACAGGAAGCTTCATGGAGGGACCAGAGGTCTGAATCCACCTGCAAAGGAAATAACTCTTTACTTGGTCTGGTCCTTGTTTATTAGTTTTTGATATCCAAGGCCTGAGTGCCCAAGTTTCTTACCTCATGATGGGGCTCCTCAGGAACTGCCCAAGGAGAGCAGCAGTGTCGAAGTGGAGGCAAGGCTGTCTTGAATCACTTCTAAAGGGACCCACAGGCTGAACTGCTTTAATAAGCTCTCCAGCTCTCGGTTTACAGTAAATTATTAATGCAGTAACTTTCAGTGTTGGACAGATTTTATGTCTTTTTTTCTTTTTTTTTCAAGAAAGGGCTCACAAATCATTCTCAGTAAAGGTAATAAATTATGAATGCCCCAAATCCACCTTGCAAGCCCAGTAAGGACAGTCTTTGTCATAGGTTTATCTGCTTTCAGACTGTGTTCAAAAAGTGGAAACAGTGGTGTCTAAACTTCTTTAACATGTTTCTTCCAGGAGGAAAGCAGCAAATGCTCAGCGATGGATGTGAGGGTGGTCTGCTTCCTGCTCCTTTGGGCTGTGCACTTCTTCCTGGCCACACCACACAGTGCTCTCAGGGTGAGTTCCACTAGACCAGGTTGCTGAAATCCCCATCCCACCTGACCTTGAACACTTTTAGGGATGGGGCAACCACGGCTTCTCTGAGCAACCTGTTCCAGTGCTTCAGCACCCTCATCATAATTTCTTCCTCGTCTGGTCTAAATCTACCCTCTTTCAGTTTAAAACCATTACCCCTTGTCCTGTTGCTGTAGGAGAAAATACTTTGAAGTATTCAGTATGTTCAGTATGCCAGATGCCAGTGAACCTCCAGCACAACTCCTGCAGTGCTAAAAACCTGCTATTCAGCTTGCGAGAACCAGGTTGCTCAAAGCCTCATGAATCCTAACCTTGAACACTTCCAGGGATGGGGCAGCCACAACTTCTCTGGGCAACCTGTGCAAGTGCCTCACCACCCTCACAGTAAAGAATTTCTTCCTGATACCTAATCCAAACCTGCCCTCTGTCATTTTAGTGCCATTCCCCCTTGTTCTGCCACTCTACCCTTGTAAAAAGTGCCTCTCCAGCCTTGTAGCCCCCTTTAGGTTTTGGAAGGTTTGACTGGTTGTAGATGATGGCCCAAGCAACGATGGAAGCTGTTTTGGATTGTGTCAGGCTGTACAACACACAGTTCCAGCAGGTGTTCCTGCCTGCAGGAGCTCTACACACAGACCTCGGGGCTGCTCCCCAGTCCGGAGGGGAGCAAAGCAGATATTGGTATTTGTACAACTGTAGCACTATCTTATGGCAAAAGTCATATAGATCACATCAGAAATTCATATATTCTCATCAACATGAGAAATACTGGAACCTAACAGAGGCTTTTTGACTGAGGAGTAACTGCTGGAGTTGTGTGATCCTCAGTGTGTCATTTCAGTAGAAGGGTCCAACTGAAGGTTTCATCTAGAGAGACAAACTCTAAGTAGTGAATTCTGAATTGGTCTGTATGAGCAAGGGGACATGAGCTCTGCATTCTGGACTCAAAAGGACTATTTCCCCTCTTTGTGGTTTGTACCAAGGAATCATCCTTTAGTTATTTATTTAAATATTCAGCATATATTCTACTTCTTATTTTTCAGGTTCTCGGTAGGGAATCAAAGACTGGTAATGAGCAAGGTACAGTGAATAACTATGTATCTTGTTTAATTCTTTGTGAGTTGTTATCAGTTATCAATACTTTACACCACCCATACTCACCTCATGGACCATGAGGACCATGAGGTCTTACACCTTATAACAATATCTGCTTGATTTATTTTTCAGATGCCTGTATAAATGTCGTTCCCTGCCAAGACAATGGAGCTATTTGTATTCAGCCTTGTTCTCCCTCCTTCCATGGGGAGACAAGCTTCGTCTGTGAAGACAGAAAGTGGCAAATGTTGTCTGATGCCTGTGCAAACTTGGATGTTCAGTCCCTTTTTCAGGTGAGTTAACTGTTATGCACCTTCTTTGGCCGATGCTCATAATTTGCAAAGACAGCCTGTCCCTCCATACCCTCTCAATCTTGAGCAAAACTTTGACTTCATGGAATCACAGAATCATTTATGTTGGAAAAGACCTCTAAGATCATCAAGTCCAATCATTAACCCATAACAATTCATTAATACTGTGTTTATGACTAAACCATGTCCCAGGTGCCACATCCACATGTTTTTTGAACACTTCCAGGGATTGTGATTTCACCACTTTCCTAGGCAGTTTGTTCCAATGCCTGACCACCCTTTCAGTGAAGAAATTTTTTCTAATATTCAATTTACACCTGCCATGGTGCAACTCGAGGCCATTTCCTCTTGTCCTGTCGCTTGTTACTTGGGAGAAGAGACCAACCCCCACCACGCTACAACCTCCTTTCAGGTAGTTGTAGAGAGCAGTAAAGTCACCCCTGAGCCTCCTTTTCTCCAGGCTAAATATCCCCAGCTCCCTCAGCTGCTCCTCATCAGACTTGTGCTTTTGTCCTTTCACCATCTTAAATCAAGTGAAAGGAAATAAACTTTGGGAAATCCGTGTGTGGAAACATAATTCAGAAACAAAGTTGCCTTGTTCAGTTTGTTGATGTTCCTCATGTGGATCTCAACCAAGACAAGGATACACCAGGATGAACCTGAGAAAAGAGCAATAGCAATATCTGTAATGATCAGATCATTTGTGGTAAATTCTCCTCAAGGACAAAATAAAACTTAAATCACTTCAAGAATAAGGCACTACATTTAGTTCTTGCCCCTCTTTTCTTGTGTGTTGTTCCAGTACAATGTTTTCTCAGGTGAGCTTTGGTTCTGGATTTCAGTCCATCTGGCACATTCCCTGCACACCCAGCACTAGACCTCTTGCCTGGTTGTAACTGAAGCTTCATTTTCATTCTGTTCATTAATTGTCTCAAATGTGTTTTCCTCCCTCCAGAGGATATCTGAAAGTGGACTCTTTCCATGCTCTGGAGGACATGTTGCTGGAGAACATCTTCCTTTTGTAGCAGGAGGAAAGCCAGGGCATGAGAAGCCTGGAGATGGGCCAAAACATTTTGGTGCTGATGACCGTGGGAATAGGAGCTGCCAAGCTGATTTTTCGTGCATCATCCCAGATATCCTGTCTTCACCAGCCATTCCAGGAAACATAGCTGATATAGTGGATTTGCTGAAGAAGATTTCTCTGCAGTTATCAGAGAATGTCACTAGAGCAAAAATGCAGGTATTTACTCTCGTGGGCTTTGGGAGGCGCTGCTGAGGTTTCCAGAGCATCTATACAGTATTTTGTCCTTATGACCAAAAATGTCCAATGAAGTGGTGGCTGCAAGTCACACAGAGATCAGCTGGAAAGAGTTTTCAGAGTGGGCCATTGTTTTGTTGTCAGAGAAACTGACTTATTCACATGTGATGAAAATATACTGTGGAATTAAATTTCTTTAAAAGCAAAAGTTTTCAGGACCTGCTGTTGAAGCTGTGGAATAGCAGTACAAGGAAGAATTAATTTTTGAAGTATGACACTATAGGAAAGGCAGCTTTGGAGATGCTGACCTGCAGCTGTGTTGTCATGTGTTGCACAACAGAAACTGGTATCTTTTCCTGATGAACTCAGAAATCAGAGAGGTGGGGGAAGAAATACAGGAAGGGTGACGTAAATCAGATCTGCACAGTGGGTCAGTGTCTGGAATAGAACTAGAGTGTCCTGATTTTTTGCTTTATGTTTACTTCTCCAATCACCTTTTGATCTATGATATGAAGAGGATAGGACAATTCTAGTAATGAGATGTTTAGATTTGACTGGGATGGATCATGGGGAGCATGTTCAGTGTCAGAAGGAAAAGTAAAAGTCACTCATGAATTAAATGAGCCTTTTGGGAAGCTCTGCCAGTGGAATAATATTTGGTTTCTTCTAATATAAAAAAAAAAATATTGTTTTCATGTTTGTTTCAGAGCTACAGCAGGATAGCAAACCATATTCTGAACAGCTCCATCATTTCCAACTGGGCTTTTGTAAGGGACAGAAATGCTGGTTCAGAATTACTGGACTCAGTGAATTTATTTGCTGGGAAGCTTCTTCTAAGGAACGGGTCGGAAAGTGTGCAGGAACCCTTCATCGCTACGAAAGGCTACAGCATACACAGAAACACTTCAGGAACGAGCTTTGATTTTTCTTTGGAGTTCAACAACACGGGCAACATCACTGGGCACATGGTGATCCCAGAAGAAGAGCTTCTGAAGTTGCCCAGGGCTTCCAAGGCCATCAGCATCGCGTTCCCAACGCTCGGGGCCGTTATGGAGAGCACCCGGTCAGACCCCGGGTTTGTGAACGGGATGGTGTTGTCGGTGTCGCTGCCGGAGGAGCTCCAGCGGGTTTCGCTCACCTTTGAGAAGGTGAATAAGCTGGAGCAGGTGGAGGCCCAGTGTGTGGGGTGGCACTCTGCCGAGCGGCGCTGGGACAGCCGGGCGTGCAGGACGCAGCTGGACACCGTCAGCAGCGTGGTTTGTGTCTGCTCCCACCAGCGCCGGACCTACAAGTCCTTCTCCATTCTGATGTCCCCCGCGACGCCGCGGAGCATGGCGCTGGATTACATCACTAGGGTGGGCTTAGGCCTTTCCATTCTCAGCCTGGTTCTCTGCCTTGTCATTGAGGCTGTTGTCTGGCACCACGTCACAAAAACTGAAATAACCTACATGCGCCACTTCTGTTTGGTCAACATCGCTGTGTCGCTGCTCGTTGCTGATGTTTTGTTCATCCTGGCAGCTATTGTGCACAATACAGCCCTGAACTACCAGTTGTGTGTAGCAGCCACTTTTTTCCTTCACTTTTTCTACCTTGCCTTGTTTTTTTGGATGTTAACACTGGGCCTCTTGATTCTCTATGGATTATTATTAATTTTTTTTAAGGTAACGAGATCTGTGTTCCTGGCTGCAGCATTCTCTATTGGATATGGATGTCCCTTGGTCATATCTGTCCTCACTGTTGCCATCACTGAACCAAAGAATGGATATTTAAGGAGTGGAGCCTGCTGGCTCAATTGGTATGAGACAAAAGCCCTTTTGGCCTTTGTTGTGCCTGCTCTGAGCATCATTGTGGTGAATCTGGTGGTGGTGGTGATGGTTGTGGTGAAGACTGGGAGGTCCTCTGTTGGAGAAGGCTGCAAGTCACAAGATTTGAGCAGCATGATCCGAATCAGCAAAAACGTTGCCCTTCTGACTCCTCTTCTGGGTCTCACCTGGGGGTTTGGATTGGCCACGATTCTTGACAGCCGATCCCTGGCGTTCCACATCACGTTCGCGCTGCTGAATGCTTTCCAGGTAAACTCTGGGAGACCAGGAGTAGTATGTGCTCAGATTTTGAGCCTGGGATAAAGGTATCAGGTCAAAGAGGGACTGGCAGCATGCATTGTGCATGAAAAATAGGATCTAAACCTTCCTTTCGACTCAGCCCCTTTACATAATACATGCACGAGGCATCCTGCATTAGAATAGTAAAGGTAGATGGGTAACGGGGCAAAATAGTTGGTTTAAAGTGTGTTGAACAATTAAGAAGATGAATTTCTGTTAAACATAAAATATACCAGTTAATGTCCAGTAACTGCAAAGATGTCTCATCCTTATCAATTAACGAATACACAGAACATTCTCATTTACTGTTGAAGATGGCCCTGGCACAGGTTGCCCAGGAAAGCTGTGGATGCCCCATCTCTGGAAGTGTTCAAGGCCAGGTTGGATGGGGCTTTGAGCAACCTGGTCTAGTGGGAGGTATCCCTGTCCATGGCAGGGGGGTTGGAACAACATGGTCTTTAAGGTCCCTTCCAACCCAAACTATTCCATGACTGATTCTATGGTTTTGAATAACTGATTGGTGTTAACATCCAGTGTTACCTGACACACTGTTGTACACCTGGTCTGTCTTAGCTCTTCTTGATTCAGATTGTAACTGAGTGGGCTGAGAAAGTCCTGGTATGTAACCCATCAGTCCAGTTTGTAGTGAGAATTAACACAGGTTGTATATCCATTCCTGATGTTCCCAGACAGCCCATATGGCCCGGGTGGATAAACCCATTTTGTGCATTGCTGTTACCTGAATGACAGCAGATGAGGTCTGTCCTTACAGAAATGACATCTAGAAGCACTTAAGAAACATCATGTGGCTATGCTGGTTTTGTTAACTGGTTTTGCAATTTCTTAGGGATTCTTCATCCTGTTGTTTGGGACACTTCTGGACAGAAAGGTACTTATTCTGGATTATATGAACATTTTCTACTCTCTGAGAAACCATTCCCTTTAATATTTTTAATTTAAATCTACAGACAAGAGAAGCCTTAAGGATGAACTGCCTTTCATCAAGACGGAAGTGGGGTCTAGAAAAGGTAAAGATTATTTTATTTCCCTGTTACTGTCTTAATTTACCAATTTACACACCTTCTTATTTGTATGTGAAAAGAATGGAACCATCCACTGCATCTTACCTAGTTTAACATTTTTCTAAGGCAAATGCTTGCTGAAGGAAATACAGGTATCTCAAAAGCATGTTGAGGATATTAAGCTCCTAAATATCAGAAGTGACCATTGATCTTTTTTTGTTACTGCTACATGACCTACTGCTGTTGTTACAAAATTAAAAATGGTATTTTATTCTAATCTCTTCACCTGTAGATGTCCAAGCCCTTTAGATACACAATGCCAATGACATTTCCCCCCCCCCATCTGTAAATTAGATTTACTTTAAGGTTACTGAATAAGGAAGGAACAGAATTAGGAGTCCAAAATCCCAATGTAATGACCTGGTTGCTTCCTTCACAAAAATGTGGATCTGTATGCCAGCAGGGCTGCTTTAGGATGTCAGAGGATCGTTCTGCTTTCAGCAGATGGATGGAAACCATTCAGAGCCCAGACAGTGTGTTTGCTGGTGCTAGTTGATGTTGTGTACTCACGAGAGCTTGAGGGCTTTTTAAAAATCAGGGCAGCTCCTTAAAAGCAAGTGTTTAAACCTTAAGGAAACAACTGTGTTTCAGCAGCTTCCTAGGAAAACCTTGTCAGAATTGATGTGTTGGCATCACTGAGTTGGTGCTTCCTACCTGTACTGGAAAACTTTTGTCTGTTGTTCTCAGATTTCTTTTGGTACCAAGGCTTTAGTGGTTTTACCCTGTGTTTATGAAAGGGAATCCTCTTTAGCAGTCTCACAAGAATTATCTACAGTACTCCTGCTGTCTGCCAAAAGAAACTGTGTCAGTTCAGTTTGGACTTTGAAAAAATAATTTCCTTGCTTTTATCCATTTGTGATTCTAGTATTGAAAGCTGCAGAGGGTCTTTCACTAACAGTGTGTGCAAACATACTTAATTTATGAGGGGAAATAGAGGGTTTGTGGAAACTATGGCTCCCTTCTGATATCAGCATTTGGGTTGTTTGGGGCAGGAGAGGCTGCATGTTTGTGGAACTTCTAACTCCTCTGCATCCTACCTCTCCAATTTAGTTTTCAGTTGCATCCAGCCCTATGTGCTAAGTTTAAATGCATTGCAGAAGGTTTTCTCTTAAAAAAAAAACCAAAACCAAAACCAAAACAACTAACCAGTGAAAAAAAAATAAAAAAACAAACCCCAAACCCAATAACAAACAAAACCACCAAGCCTCAAATTTCTGCTGAAGATTTTTCCTACCCAGCAGAGGAAAAAGAAAGGATGTGTTTGTGGCTGCCCCAAATTTAACAAACTGAGATTACATTTCTTGCTTATACAGATTGAGGATCCAAACAACAGTGAAGGTGTTTCACATCTTATCAGGCTTTAGGTCAGGACTGAAAGTTTGAAAGTTAAAGTTTTCTCAAGTCACCACCAATATAACCTTCTGGAAACAACAGTTCTAAATTTCACTAGTCCCATGACTCAGCAACGTTTGATAAAAGTATTAAGTGATCTCACTGGGCAAAACTTGGTGTGGAAACTGTGGCTGCATGTGCCTAAGAATTTGGGTTGATGTTGTCACTCACCTGGGTGGAAGAAACCATGTGTAGGTGTTTATAATGGCATAACAGAGGGGGAAAATATTAGTCATCCACTTTTGTAAACTTGGGTGTAAGCATGGGGTTTGACTCATGAGAGCTGAAAAAGTTGGTCACACCTGAAATAATTGTTATTTAAAAAAAAGTAGTCTCATTTCAGGGAGTTTCAAAATCACAGAATCATAGAATTGTTTAGCTTGGAGAAGACCTCTGAGGTCACTGAGTCCAACCATTACCCAGCACTGCCAAGTCCACCACTAAACCATGTCCCTCAGTGCCACATCCATGTGTCTTTGAAATCCCTCCAGGGATGGTGACTCCACCACTGCCCTGGGCAGCCTGTTCCAATGCTTGTCAATCCTTTCAGTGAAGAAGTTGTTCCTAATATCCCATCTAAACCTCCCCAGGCACAACTCGAAGCCATTTCCTCTTGTCTTATGACTTGTTACTTGGGAGAAGAGACTGAGCCCTGCCTGGCTAGCCAATCTGCTTTCAGGGAGTTGTAGAGAGTAATAAGGCCCCCTAATCCTTCTTTTCTCTGGGCTGAGCCCCCCCAGCTCCCTCAGCTGCCCCTCACATGGACATGCACTCCAGACCCTTCCCCAGCTCCACTGCCTTTCTCTGGACTTGCTCCAGCACCTCAATGTCCTTCTTGTAGTGAGAGACCCAAAATGGGACTGTGTGTCTGGGGGTTTAATGGTGGAGATATAATACATCTAGAAGGGTATGCAGACTTGTTTCATGTTCCCCCAGACTCAGAGGAGCCTTTCTTCTGGGTCAGATTTTAAGTTGACCATCCTGTGACATTTCTCACAGGGTGCTGAAGCACCTTCTGTTTGGAGTGGACCCTCCCCCTCCATGGATGATATCTGTAATCTGACCTGCTGATTTTTTTTTTTTCTCCCTAGTCCTAGCAGTGGACAGTTGTCTTCAGTGGATCTGACCAGCGAGAAGAAAACGAGCACTTCTTGCACAGAAGTCCTGGTTTGAGGTGAGCTGAAGTGTCTGACCAGCTCGGAGCATGGACAGCACTGTCTGGGAGCACAACCACAGGAAGCATCATGAAAACCAGAAGAGAAAAGACCTCGAACCTGCTGTCAGGAGCAGGAAACCATCAGTGTTGCTGCAACCCTTGGAGGAAACATGCTGATACATAAAGCTTGTTTCTCACCTTTGTGAAAACTGCTGTGAGGAGAGTTTGTCCTCATTTGCCATTTCAGTGCTTCAATTTCTTTCTTTTTTTTTTTTTCATGTCAGTGCAATATGGAGCTGTACAGTATGTGGAACTGTTCTAAAATTATTTAATTTTTAATATGTACAAATGTTGAGCATTATCTAGCTACTTTTGGCTGTCTTTTGAGCAAAACCGATTCTATTTGGTGTCACTGTGTTCATCATTTCCATTTGTCCTCTCAGACTGATGGATAACATAACTTTATTTCTGCATTACAGCTGTTCTCTCCATCTCTGTACCTGTGTGTCAGAGCAATTGTACAAAACCCTTTTCTAGTCTGTTAGGACAGAATTTTTGTTCTTTTTCCTGTCCTGCAAGGCAATGACAGAGACAAATAATAAAGAGGACTCTGCAAATAAATCAGTTTCCTTCTTTAAATGTGGGAAAACAAGCTTGGAATATTCTTCAGAGTTGAATCAAGAGTTGATGGACATCAACTAAGCAAGGAAATGATTTTTCCATGTGAGATGGAGTATCTGGTTTCAGTAGAAAATCTGTCCTTGGTCTGAGAAACCCTTTCTAATGAAGGCTTTGATAGAAACATTATTGTCTGTTGTCAGGATGACTTGATGGTTTCAAATGGAAATAAAGTTTTGTCATTATTACTAATAAGTGGTACTTATCCTTCTCTACCAAACATGTAGATAAATGCCCTGTAGTATTCACTGCCGTTACTCAAGTCAGAAATCACTTACCCCCATGTGGCTTCACGTACATTTGAGATATAGAAGTTTTAATAAAAATAATAGAGTTTAATGTCATCAATACACCTTTACTGAAGAGGGATTAAAATGCCCTGGCAAATGAACTGAGTAGTGTGGGGTGTGTGATATGTACGATGGAAAAACCCACAGCCAGATGTCCTGGTGGGAGAGGGTGGAGGGCAGAGCTCTACTCTGGGCCATGAGACACTTCTTTTCCTCAGGGCTCTGTTGCTGACTCTCCTCTCTTCTTTTCTTGTAAACTGTGGTCTTGTTACAAGAGTCTGTACTGTATTTTTACACAGTGGAGAGCTTTAATCAATTAGAGGTAAAACTGGGCTTATGTGCTGCTGTAACATAGATCTAAAAAGACCATTATCCCTAAGTCTGCTACTTGGTGTCAAGGAACATTTTCTTTGCTGTAGCTTCCTTCTCTGCTGTAGCTTCTTTCTCTCCTTGAAGCACTGAGAGAGTTTTTTCTTTCTTTCCCCCCCCCCAGGAAGTTACATGTATCTTGGGGTTGTCTCTGTTAAACCTTTTTTACATCAGTAGCATCTCCCCCAAGCCCCTGAATGTCCTTCTTCAAGTATTATCAGAGCTACCTCAGTGCTCCTCATACTTGAGGGGATTATTGCATTGTGGTGTTGCACACCTGATTTATTTTCTGTGTTTTAAAAAAATAGATAAAAGACTGGCACGGGATAGGTAGTGTCGGGTGAAGGTGTTGGTCAGTGTTCAGTGGGTGTCCTTTGCAGCTGTGAATCTTTACACAGGTACCTTTATTCCCTCTGAAGGAAAGGGGCCAAGTTGTGCATTTGGCAGCATGGAGAAAGCAACCTGCTGTGCACCTGAATTTGCTACCATGGATTTAAAAAGAGTTCCATTCCCATCACTCTTCAGGATCACATTTAATTCAACTGGATTTTTTTCTTTTCATTTGCTACACTGTTAACAGGGAAATTGTATTAATGAAATGTTTGGATTTTTCCATAACACCTGAAAATTTAAGAAAACTTACCTCAACCTGGCACCCTGCCCTCCTCTCACGTGCACAAACACGCATGTTAAAAAAGTCTGTTAAAACTGTGGATTTATAGAAGGTCTAGGATGAGACCTTATACAAACTTCCTCCAAAATCCCTGGAAATTCAGCAGAAGTCTTGCCTGGGCAATAGCACCATGAAAAAAAAAAATCTGTTTCATCTGCTGTTCATTAAAGGGTGTTTGTATGGTACTTATTTTCAGCTGCTGGCACATATCCTTGTTTTACCTTGTGTTTTGTGACACCTCATGTTTTATTTAAAAATAACTGGTGGGAGTGGGGCCTTACAGAGAACCAGGTAATGGTACAGGATGGGGATGGGCACGGAACTTCTATTTTTAATACCCTAAACTTAAACTGACCAGGAGCATTTAATGAATAAATATATTTGAGAGGTGAAAGCTGTAGCTGTTCCTTCATGGGCTGAAAATTGGTATTTCTCTAAATGCCATAGGCTGAGAGTCCAGTTCTAATTGCAGCTGAGGAGAGGGAATCACTAAAGTTGGAATTCTACCTGTTTCCCAAATTATCTGTATAGAAACAGCTTAATAATGTCAGTGTTGTGTGAGACATCCCTTGATGTGCAGGAGCTTGTTTTGGAGCAGTTCCATACTGCCTGCCAAAGTGCCCTTCTTCACAAAGTGTCACAATTAATGGGACATCCCATTTTTTTTGCACACATTTACAGCACTGTTTGCATGGCCAAGTATGTGACTACACAAGCAGGGTCTGTAGGATTATGTTCTCCCAAAGTTAAATCTCATTTCTGGGGGAAAGCATAGTTTGGAACATGGAGCCCTCTTTCACCTCCTGCCCCACAGTGAGGATGCTGCTGAAATCCCCTGTGGATGTGCTTCCAGGAGTGAGCCCCTTGAAAGCACTGCCTCCTTCTCTGGCTCCAGTTTCAATGGTTTTGTTGAGGCCAATAGCACTATGTGAATGTATTTTTAGAACATCTGCGAATACCATTAGGTCAAAATCATAAACCCAACAGCATCCCTCCTCCCTGACCCCCAGGTCAGATGTCCCGTTTGTATCCTGAAGGCAAGATGATGCTGATTACATAGTCACATTTTCTAACATATTCTGCACTATAAAGCAGATTATTTTTTGGTTTTGTTCTCCCAAGGGGGGCATATCAATATCAAATTGATATTGATGCACAGGAAGTTCCACCTGAATTTGAGGAAGAACTTTTCTGTGCAGTGACCAAGCACTGGAACAGAGATCAGAGAGGGTGTGGAATTCCCCTCGCTGGATATTCCAGAACCATCTGGACACAATCCTGTGCCATGTGCTCTGGATAATCCTGCTTGAACAGAGAGATTGGACCAGGTAACCCACTGTGATCCCTTCCAACCTTGCCCATTGTGTGATTCTGTAAAATGCTATTGCAGTTGATTGGAATTTTAACTTCCATGGTTTTGCTCTGAACACTGTGGTTAGAGGTATTTGTCCTTCGTCTGTGCACAACACCAAAACCTTTCTAATGGTGTAAAGCTTGTAAACTTATTCACATGAAGTCTAAATTTCGGGTCAGATGTCGTTGGACACTGTGTTCCTTCAGGCCTCTCAGGTTCCTGTTGTATCTGTATCCAGTGACACCTTGAGGCCAGTTCAGGCTTTGGGAAAAGGTGCATGACCCTTCTGATTTTACAGAAATAGCTCATCTGTCACTAATTACTGCAGCCATGTGCTATAGTTGCTCTCTTTCACAACTGGAAAAAGTCATCTGAGGTTTATTTGTTTACTGAACTGTAGCCAGTCAGGGAATGGCACTTTTATTTGCTCAGCAGTGCTGAACTTGAAAAGCCCAGTGCTTTCTTGCTTGCTTAAGCATCAGTCTTTAATTATAGCTCTTCAACCCACACATAAGATGTATATGTACCCTTTGGGTACTTTTGTTTCAGGTTGAGACCAGTAATAAATCATCTGTTTGGGCTGTTTGAGGATTAAGTGTTGAACAATGGATTGATTAGCAAGATCATTCTGACCCTTGGGCAGTGCAAGTTGAGTTTTACAGTGTAGTTCTTATTCATGCTGCAGCCTCTCTGGGCAGGGAACTGGCAGACTATTGCAATTACTGGGCTGTTAGTAGATGGAGCTATATTTAGCTTGAATTTGTCTGGCTTTAAATACCCTTGTTTAAGAAGGGTAAGTTAGTAGTGGGGTGAGTGTTTTTTGAAGCAGTGAGTTTCCTTAGATGTTGCTAAACCAGCTTTCAGTAAACACTAATTACTGTGCTCTGTACAAGGTGTGAAAGCTGTTCCCCAGCCTGTGGAACAGACCCTTCTGGCCTTAATGCTTGATCACTGTCCAGGCTGTTCTTACCATTGCAGTATTGTTAGCAGCAGCCAAACGTGAATTTCTGGTATTATAGGTGGCCATCTCCAGGCAGAGCTCTCTGCTGTGACTGGCTCTGATGGCAGTTGTAAGGAAAAGCAAGGTGGGGTATTTGTTTCAGTAGACTTGCATCAGGGCCAAGCTTTTTAATACACCCCGTTGTTCATTAGTGGTACATTTGGCCCTCAACCTTGCTCTTAGAGTGTTTTTTCTTTCAGAAATACTCCACTGATGTCAGTAGTTAACCCTCACTTTTTGTGGGATAAGGGAGCAGAACTTGACTTGCAGTACCACTCGCCTGTTTAGATCACATCAGATCCATCCCTCTGGTGCCTCTCTGAGCAACCACTGTTTCCACAGTAAATGATCCATTTTTTCCTGAGTAATGGCAATTATTCATGCAATCTTTATTTCTGTCATGGTGTTGCTGAAAAATCTCCCACATTGCTGAGATGGTTGGCTTGGGAGCTCTGGGACAGCCTGGATTTCTTGCTTAGCTTCCGCATTATTACAAAATGTTATCTTAATCCCTGCTCACTGCAGGGAGCCCAAGGGATTCATCTCAGCAGCTGGAGAGGTGCAGCAGAAATCCCCTTGTTATCTCCTGTGGCACAAATGTAGGCACTGCTGGGCAGACCAGGAATAAGGGAGCAGAATAAAGGATTTTGACTTTTTTATCAACAAGCTGTAAAGCTATTGGAGTATAATGTATGTCAGGTTCTGTCAAAAAGATCTATTGAAGGCAAAACTTGAAGGCTGACTTTGAAGTGTGCTGATTAGCAGGAAAATTTCCCCACTGCCTTTAAAATGAGCTGCCAAACCCTAAGTATCCTGAAAATGTCTGCTTTTGGGAAAAGACTCAGTGATAGCTTTTTTAAGCTTTTATATTTTAGGCCAGAAGTAACTGCTGTGATTAACCAGAGCCTTCTCCTCTCCAGTGTGATCAAACCACTTTTCAAGCTTCTTTTGAGCAACCTAGATAGATTAACCTGTCTTTTCCCTTTAAGAAGAAGACTTGTAGTATTGAATTTGTATTGATTTCCGTTTTTGTTGCAGTCAGAAGAATTAATTTAGTACACAAATGCATCCGTCAGGTTAAAAGCTGTGTTAAAGTAATAGGAATTTGGATCTTCTTCCTATAATGAATGTATGTGAAAACCTGCAGGGAAAAGGAGAGTCGAGACAAAAATTTGGGTTATTGAGTCTTAAGCTGCAAATACAGGAACGAAATTCATAACAGTTAGTAGCTGATCTCTGAAAGAGATACAAGACAACTCAATTGTAATGTTGGCAATGAAAAAAGCTACAAATATTTAGATTTTCTGACTACCTCATGGCAGAGGTGGAAAGTCCACTGGCTGGTAGTTCCATGGAGACCTTTGCATGGATAGGCTTTGTCCGAGGGCATTTGAAATGTCTGGATATTGGGTGATGGGAGACAGCAGGTACCTGAAAATGAAAGCAAAGGGTGATGCAGAAGGTCATGATACGCCCAAAGATTGCTCTCCTAGGTAATCTGGAGCTCTCCAATTGTTTAGCAGCAGCAGAAGGCAGCCTCTGTTTAGGATGCTCTACTATGGAGCGTTTATGAGGAATAAACACACAGGACAGGATGCTCCTGATGAATAAATGACTCCTTTTTCTCTAAGGGAATGTTTTCCATTTCGCTGGTCAAAATCCTAAATTAGAACCATAGAATCATATAATGATTTGAGTTGGAAGGGACCTTAAAGACAGAGACACCTTCCACTATATCAGGTTGCTCAAAGCTCCATCCAACCTGTCTTTGAACACTTCCAGGGATGGGGCAGCCACAACTTACTTACTTGAATTCAAATTACTGAATGATAGAGCTGTATAACAACTGCCATGTGTTCCTGATCACTTGGGCTTCTACAAGATCCTTGAAAATATGAGTGCTTTATGGAAATGGAACATGGAGCCAGAGGGGAGAAAGAAGATGGGCTGAGTTAGAAACAATCATTGCTTCCAGCTTTTCTATGGATACGAGTGTGCAGAGGGGTGAAATCACGTGAAGGAAAGCTGTGTAAGTCCAACGAGCCTGACTTTCAGCTGAAATACGCCTAAAATATAATTGTTCTGATGGTGGGACAGTCATGTTGCTGCAGAGACTAGTGGAACTGCTGTTTATCTGTCCATATGTCTCCCAGTGTGTAAATTCACTTGGGGAACCTCAAGAAGTGAGAGGATGTGAGACTGAATCCTCCTTTTCTAAAATCAGTACGGTTGATTGTACCCAAGAACAGCTCCAAGTCTGGCATCCTCTGTGGAGGAGATGTGTGGGGAGCCTGAGACTATAACCTAACACTGGATGGGTTGGACACGGGCTGCAACCCTGAAGCAGAAATGGTCACAGGTAGAACTGCTGAAAACTCAGAATTTGCTCTTTAGAGATTAAAAAAAACCAGTTTGCCACAGGAAAGGTCCAATGCTGGTTTGCAGTCCCAGTCCTGCTGTGTAATTCCCTGGTCAGGATACAGGAAACAAAATGTTTTACAGATTATGTGTTGGCAACATCAAGCTGAATGTAATCAGGGCTGAGAGAATCCACAGCTCACCCTCAACTCATTCAGAATCTTAATGCCTTAATTAATCTAAAAATTCCTGTGTCAAGACAGTAATACTTTAAAATGTGGATCTACCCAAGAGTTTTTTTTACAGAGAGTAAAAAAAACTTTTTACATATTCTTGTATTTTTAAACTCTGTTAGAAAAATCCATTCATGCTATTTGTAATAGTGAAAGTTGTCAATAACTTGATTTTTCATAAAATTGACCAGTCCAATCAATTCCGTGGATGATTGGTCCACACTGGTAGCTGTATTCTCTGACCTTGTTTAACTTCTCCCTTGGTGAAATGGGGTAACACAAACCTGACCTAAGTACCAGAAATTAATATCGAGAACACAACGTGTCCTTTTGTGCTGTAGAATCGTGGAATCATTTAGGTTGGAAAAGACCTTTAAGATCATTGAGTCCCAATATGCTGTGACTGCACAGGACTCAGCATCGTAGAGTCCTGGACCATGGCTCAAGATCCTGCATGATGCCAGAGTATGAGTAATAGTAATAAGAAATGCTAGTGAATCCAACAGCTTTCTCTGGAAAGGGGTATTCTGCAGACATTACATCTGAAGTCACATCTTTCTATGAAAGAAACTCTGTTAAAAATCATATTATTTTCAACTGGTGAACTGTGGGCTTGAACTCTAATTAGCTTGATATGATTTGACATAACTAAATCATTATTTCCAGGAAATAAAGATGAATCGTGTGTCTCAGAGACAGATCTTATGACAATGTAAATAAAAGTAGATAGTATGTACCAAATTCTTGGATTATTTCTTCAGGGTAAACCCATGATTTCCACAATGTTTTACTGCTGTTTTCAGACCAAAGTCACTTCATTGTTGCAGTAAAGATAAACCATGCAACCAAGAAAAGTAGAAAACAAATGTAATGGGATTTGCTCACTTCTCTTGTTCAACAGTGCAGTTATCCTAATAAGTAAAGAAAAACTGAAAGTTTGAAGGAGCAACTGGGGCACTTACTGAAAAGTTTCTTTGCCCTGATGTGAAGAAGCCTGAAGTTTCAGTTGCCTTTTATATTGTGATCGTCTTGGCATCCATTCAACCCAGCAGCTGTACAAGTTAGGAATGAAAAAACATCTTTGCCACAAAATACCCGTTTGGAAAACAACATTTGAGGCAAGTTCTATCTGAATTTCAACTTTTTTTCTGGCCTTTCCTTGGGCCATTCAGCGAACCTAAACCCTTTCTTAGAATCATAGAATGTTAAGGGGTTGGAAGTGACCTTAAAGATCACCCAGTCCCAACGCCCCTGCCGTGGACAGGGACACCTTCCACTAGACCAGGTTGCTCTGAACTCTGTCCAACCTGGCCTTGAACACTTCCAGGGATGGGGAATCCACAACATCCCTGGGCAACCTGTTCCAGTGTCTCGCTACCCTCACAGTAAAAAATTTCTTCCTAAAATCTAACCTAAATTTCCCATTTCAGTTTGTACCCATTACTCCTTGTCCTGTCACTACAGTTCCTGGTGAAGAGGAATCGTACACAACCTTCTATTATTGCAAAATTATTGTTAGTTAAAAATTTTGCATAGTTCTGGTTGTGTTGCTTCTGGTGAAAGGTGACCTGAAAGACACCAATTCTACAAGCTTTGAGGAGGCTTTTACCCCTGAAGTATCCTGGGGAGGGTTGGTCTGTCTCAGGTTGCAGACCTCTGTAGCAGCTTTTGGATGAAGTTTATGATTTTATTTTCTCTAGCAACGTGTTTCTCACTGCATTAATTTTATTATTTTTTTTTAGTAAAGTGCTGTAAAGGTAGAATGTGGTAGATTTTAGGTGGGTGATAGATATTTCTCTGGCTTTATCACCAGACTTAAAGGCATGTGTAGGTATGTACATGTATCAAAATACACTGCACAGCCTTTCTACGTGCAGGAAAAAGTACATCTGTGCGTGCAACATCAACAGAGATTGTGCATGGAATAAGTTATTTTGTTTGTTAACATCTTTATAAGGCTTTGGATAAGCAGAATAATTAAAAATAAACCACTGAACCAATTAAGTGAAATGCCTTTGATAGGACTGAAATGTACCAATTTGTGGCCAGCAGCAAAGATGTGGTATCTGTTAGAGCTTGTATGGCTGTGGCCCCAGAGTCATGGGATTGTTTGTTGCCTACACTTGTTAAGAAAGATGAGAATTAACATGAATTAATTTCATTTTTTTTTCATCAAAGATACAGACAGTAGCTTCTCAGAGGGGCGGAGGTGAAGGCAAGAATTTTTCCCTGAAGGCTGACTGAAGGACTTTAAGAATGGAAACAATGTGGAAGAATATGGAAATAAGAAAACAATATGGAATAAAGTAAAACCAAAACATTTTAATTACAAAGAAGTCATAAATTTTGGTTTAAAAGATGAATATTTTAGAGATTTGCTGTTTTATTAGCAACAAAAAAGCAATTTTCTGGGGACAGCAGAAGGAACCTTTGCCCCCTCTGAAATGGTCCACCAAAAGAATTGAAAGCAATTTCAAGATGAGAAGTCAGTGAAAACCATTTTTGTGTATCTTTTGACAGGGTTGAATTTGAGATGAAAATCTGACTTTGTGTCCTTGTTCAATATTTCCTGACTGTAGCGTGAACCCAATAATGGCTGATCTTACCCTTTTGCTTGCTGTTTCTGCTACTGCAGGAACTTTCTGATAGATTATTCAGATAGGCTGTGGCTTTAGACTTTTCTTGGTGTAGAACTAAAAACCATCTCTGAAACATCTTTTCCTGCTTGGTGTGAGCTGAGCGCCTTTGGAAATAGTTGGTTTGACTCTCTGTCACGTGGAAAACACCTTGTGCCCTTACTCCTGTGTGAAGCCAAAGAGGAAGCCCAGGACAGGGTGAGCATCCCTGTGGTCAGGGATCAGCACCCAGTTAAAAGTTTTGGCTCTTTGCGTGACCTGGATAAAAGCGCTTTTTAAAAAGTCAAAGTCATCTTGCTCAGCACATTCACACTTCCTTTTTCCTGACAAGACAAGCACTGAAGGTGCAAATATAATGGAATCTGTCATTTTAATGTCATAGATTTTCACCCTCTCATCAGTGTGAGCACAGACCCACAGGGAATTTTCAGTGTGAGCTCTGAGCTCTCCATCCCGTGAAGAACCTCATTTATCAACCAGAATCAGCCACACAAAGCAAATCCAAATGATATTTTTTTTAAAACCACAAAATTACATATTTGTAGGGATAATACACACAAACACTTGAACTTCCTCTCTTTATTGACCAGATCCTAAACCAAAGAACAGGTTTTTCATCCCTGGGACTGTGGCATAATCTTAAATCTTCTCTTCAGATATTAACAGTTCCAAAGATGTATTAGAGATCTACATAATCTCAGATCTTAGCAAGGTTCTTACAGAAGTCTGTAAGAAAAATGTGTGTTCTCCCCAGCAAAACAATTCCCATCTCACTGAGCCCAACTCCTCACAGAAACAGTGTATCAGAAAGCATTCATGAGATTATCAAATACAGTCCACTTTCAGTAATTTATAATTGCTTATTGTCTCTCTGTGTGCAGGGTAACAATCCAAGCTCACTGCTAACATCTCCTACACTACCCAAATGTACCAGAAGTAATGCTAGCAAGCCCCCCCGTTTTGTTCAGGATGGAAGAGATGATTTAATGGCATTTACGGCTCTTCTTGCCTGTTCCACTGGGCAAAAAAACTTCCCTTGATGACCCAAAAGATGCAGCCTGTGAACATTAAGCTTCTTACCTTAAATGGTACATTTATTTCACAATATTTATCAAAGAATCTGACTCGTACGAAAAAAAGGTAACAAATTGACCTGGGGAGTTTGCAGGGTTTAGAGACCTGACATCTTCAAATTGAATGATAGACCTTGCATAAATATCAGTACAGGCGATGATCTTAAATTTTATATTTCAGATGATCCCCTTCTAACCCAAACCATTCTGTGGTATTGTTGGTATGAAATTTGTTGAAATATGTTGAAAATGCAGCTGTATTTTACTGGGAACTTTCAGAATGTGCAATTTGACTTTGTATCTTCTGTAAATATTCACCTAACTCTTTAGACCAAGGGTATTGAGGTGGAGACCTCAAGCTACATCTAGTTCAGGCAAAAAGTACACCCAGCCTTCAACCTACACCTTGCCATTCTCTTCCTGGGATTCTCACATGCAGGGTATTGCCTTTTCCCACAGGGAAGTTTGGAGGAAATGGAGTAATTTGCAAATGGGGGCACTTGCACTGAATGCTTTCCCCAGCTTTTTGCAGGGGCTCTTCTGGCCCTCCCTCAGCTGTATGACAGACTGTGCAGCATTCTAAGAGCAAAATGCAGTTGTCTTGGAAAAAATCCATGTCTGTCTTGTCTTACTGCAGGGATAAGCCTGTAAATGCTCCAGGACGTCACTGCATTTTTCTCCCATGGGCAGTTGAGTGAACTGCATATATCTGCTGGTACCATGGGTGGGGGCCAGATGATGGACAGGGAGAAGGAAGAGGAAGGAAGTCCTGGATCATCTGCACAAGAAACTGTATGGCCAGTACATGTGGATTTGTTAATTTTTGGTGTGCTTGTTGTCCAGTATCAGTCATGAGTCTTCTTTCTGTATCCTGGCTGATGTTTAAAATTTCTAAAATTTACAGAACGAAGAGTTTGGATAAAACTGGAGCTCTAGTCTCAATTTCATTGCACCTGTATTTCTTGGAAAAAGTTGGGGTTATTTCAAACTTTTGAACATTTTTATAAACACCTTATAGAAACAGTAAGTCAGCATTCTCCCTGTGGAAGCATGCATTGCTAGATTTACTTGCCACCACAACTCTACTCACGTACCAATGTTCCCCTGGGCTCCTCACTGGTGTGGATTGGGTTGCTCTAGATAAATTCCCTGGAGAATTTGATGGATTTAGCAGTACAGTTGTGCCACAGACTGTAAGTGTAACACAGATAAGAAATGTCATCTGCAGTTTTCCTTCCTGTGTTACGGGCAAACATGAGCAGATGTTTTAGAAGGCCAGTCAATCCTCTCTCACTCCATTTTTTTATCTCTACCCCTTTATTTGTTCCAGGCTCTTCCCATATGGAATAACGGATACTAATTTGGTACCTGTCTGACTGGAGGTTTAACTGAAATTTAGTCAAAGTCTGTCTAATCTAAATAAATGTCCAAAACACACTTTACAGTTAATTCACAACCCTCCCTGTTCCTCCATGCTTGACACATTTATCTCTTTTTCTTAGTATCTGAGTACAATTTGGCTGATTTGCCTATGGCACTAAATGTACTCTCAGAAAACCCCCTTTTCTTAATTATTTTCCTGGATTTTCTGTGCTATTTTGGATTTTATGAAATCCTCTGTCACTGGGGCTGTCTGTTGCGGTCCGAGATGTAATCACGGCTTAGCTGAAAAAAATGTTTAAATAAATTCTTTAGGCAGGATAATGGAAACATCTTCTTGTCTTGGCAAGTTAATGCACAATTTCACCTTTGCACATGTAAAATGGTCTCATCAGCTGAACATTTTATGCTGTTGGTATTTGTTTTCATTAGAAATGTGATGTGTCTTTTCCTGTTGTTGTCTGATTTCTCTTTAGGGGAAAATGTCAGTGTGACCTGATTAAATTAACATTCTTGAGGCAATTTCTGGCTGTGAACTTTTCTCAGAAAAATCACCCATACGTGCTGATCATCCTGAACTTTAGCATGAGTTTGGCGTGCACTAATTTCACTGGCAAATTGTTAATTAAAAAAAAAACACCTTAATTATACTTTGCAAAGCTGTTAAAAGCTGTTAAATCACAAGGGTATAGACAAGTATCTCTTAGTTTTATTGTTCTCTCTGGTGACTTAAGAGTAGTAATCTTAGAAACTTAGAAATCTCAAGGATTCAATCTCAAGGAGATTGAATGGGAAGGAAGCACCCTGCAATTAAATGGATGATATAATACATAAAGAAAATTACTAGTTAAATATTTTTAAAATTAATTTGGGGTGTAAGGAGAAAACATTTCTGTGCAATGCCTGGAACCCTTTAATCAAGTAATGTGAGGGCAAGAAAGAAAAACTTACCTATATCTTTCTACTTAAGACTAGTTGCTTCATGTTTACAATCTGAAGAAAGAAACAAGCCTTATAATGTTCTAATTAGAGATTCAGAAAGAAATAATGTTGCACATCTCAGCCTCACGTAGTTGGGATACTGTAGATTTTAACCAGAAGACCTTTCCAAGCTTAAACAGACCCTCATTTTACTGGGACTTTAGAGGACCATAATGCAGTAATGATTCAAAATAAAGTTATAAGACATCTTCTCAATTGGGCACATGAAAGCAGATGAATGTGTTTCCAGTGATGTACTAGAGGCTACAGCTTTCAGGGCTGGTGCATAGCTGCCAGATGATGAGTTAAATGGATTATCTTGGTAGGGATGGTTTAATGGATGAACTGTGTTTGCTTGTGAGAGGGCAAAAGTAAATCTGTTTTCATGGCATAGAAGGACTAGGGACCTCATCAAAGCACAGATTAGAATAGTTTAGTGAAGTACTCATAAATATTCAGTGTTGTATGAGTGCTGGTTAGTGTGTCATGATACACCTGAGTCTTTTCTTTTAACCTCTTTCCTTCAATAGGAAGGTGTTAGTCATTTACCAGTCCTCAAGGGATTGCCCCCAAAGTTGTGAAAATTCCAGCCATCATTCCAGTAATTACCTTTTCTCCTTTTGGTCCTTTCAGGGAACACTGTTTTGAAATTATGTGTTTACAGTTCTAAAGAAGTTATTTATTAAAGCATTTTTTGCTTCTTGGATGAACCTTTTTTTCCAAGTTCCAGTTCATGTTATGAGATCCAACACTCTGTCTGGGAGCTGCCGGTACCCCAGCAGAGACCATAACACTCCTGAGTCACCATTTAGAGGGAGAGACTGCAAACAGCAAGGGATTTCAAATAAACAAATAGAATGGCTGGAAACGGTTGAGGTGAAGGCTTATCCACCATCCTGGGTTTGTATGTTTTCAAATCTTTTATTCCTTTAGGAACAAAATGTTTTTAGAGGATAGCACTTCAGGTTACACGTTTTTTACTGGAACTTTACTCAGTTGCTATGTGGGACATTAGGCTCTCATAGTGTGAAGACTGTAAAATTAATCCACTGAGTGTAGAGGGCTCTTACTTACATGGAAGTTTTCTCCATCTTTCTGATGGTCTTTATACTGCAATGAGAACATCATAAAAGATAAGTTTAGAAAAAAAAAATGTGTCTGTTCTCATTGACCTTTACAAGACTGAGCCAGGCTTATCTGCATACCATGGCCACGAGTGCTGGTTAAATCCTCACCCTTTTGTGCTGCAGTCACTCAGTGCTCCACCTCTCATTTTGGTCTCTATCTCTTAGTGAATATAATCTCTTATGGATATCTTAAATAGTTGCGATGCCTCATTTGATTTTATTCACCTTGTAACTCTTACTCTGTTCATTTTATCATCTCCCACTTAATCTACTTTGGACTTAGAACATCAATCATCTTGTTAAAAATATATGTGTCATAGTAAAATAATTTAAAAGCACATTGAATTTTTGTATGCTAAATATATGCTTAATATCTTAGATTTATTATAACGTCAGAAAATAGATTCTCTGCTTCTGTGCATGTTGAAGCAATTAAATACCCACCTTTAGCAACAGTTTGATTTATATAAAAACTTTTTGGATTTAATGATAGCTCACAATTTGAAAATAACAGCATTATCTTTGCAATACTTAGTATAGTATAAACAAGAATTAGTCATTAAAAGTTAATTCTTTTGTTTGTGGAGAAAAGGTCCAATTAATACAATGTCTGTTTTAAGAATTAGACAACACTTTTTTATTGTTGTTAGCATGACATATCTTCTATAGAAACAGATGCACATCTGTTTCCTATCGTATTAATGATCAAAAGTCTTTAAAATCCAATTTGTCCTTGTTCAGAACAATTAGACTGCTTTTTAATAGATTTTTTTTTTAAAGTGGAAGAGTAACTATTTTACTGGAAGTGCATTCAAAGAGTCACAGAATCATTAAGGTTGGAACAGATGTTTAAGGTCATCAACCATCAACCTAGCACAGTGACTAGTCAAAGAAGGAGATTTTATTTGCAGGAATTGATTTGGTTTTATTACCTTTAGCATCTTGTGTAATATTGCTTTGGGATGACACAAAAATGCCCCTCAGGATTATTGGAAGGCATTAGTCTAATTGACATCTTAGAAAAGCATAAAAAAAAAAACAAAACAGAAAAAGGGGCAAATATCTTATAGGCTTTAATATTTAAAAGGACAAAGTGCTCATAAACACCACAGGCTGGAAATTAAATATGTCGGTATTTTCTCAGAAACTGATGGATTTCTACAATTGTAGTTCCTCACATTCACAGCTAGCTGTTACAGAGACAAAAGTCATCCTTAATCCAAAAGGAAATATACTGCTTTTTACTGATTTAAGCATCAGCAACAAGCCAAGTCTGTTCCTGTCCTCAGTGATCATCAGGAGAATAAAACTGCACATCAGGTGCATTTGCACCAGAAACTTTAACAGGATCGCAGCACCCCTCTGGCCCTGGTGCCAGCCCAGTATTTCAATTCTACAAAGAAGTTCTGGCTTCCAAAATGGTGTGGCCACATCCAACTACCTTTGGGGAATAGTTCCTGACCCATGGTTGGGATTTGTTGGTAGGGTGCTGATTTGTCTGTGCCAAAAATTCAGCTTAAGTGTAGGTGACAGATTCAGTGCCAGGGAGTAATTTCCCAGCAATAATGTGGCCAATGAAAACAGAATCATCCTGAAGTCTGAAATAAGTGGAAATGGAGTGAGATAGATAATGTACCAAGGACAAAGTAGGTACTTAGTAAATAGTGACAGAAGCTGCACTTATGTTGTTTCCTGAGCTCAGCTTATCTTGACACGAAGGATTCCCACCGTGGACTCAGCACAGACTCTTGTTTCATTACTGTCAAAAATCTGAAAGTTCTTCTAAGTTGTATCATAGAAGTATTCAAAACAACAGGGAGAATGGATCTCTCAGGTTGTGACATTTATAAAACCTCATCTAGGATGAAATGTCTCTCATTGAAAAATGGTGGATAAACTAAGATCATGAGAGCGACTGTGATCTTAGAAACAGGGAATCTCTATTCTTGAAGAAACTGAAGGTACTTCATTTATCTGTGTGACTAAAGGAAGGTTGAAATTATGATGATTCCTCTAATGCAATGGGGAAATAAATGGTGTAACAGGGAAAGTTAGCAGAGCAGCAGGAGAGTTTCAACACAATAACAAATAGGTATGTGTTCAGGCTGGACCTTAGAGAAAGAATTCTAACAATTCCTGAATGAACACTGGGAATAGGCCTATGGTAAAACCAAAAGGAACAAATATCCAGAAAAGAGGAAAGAGAAAGAGAGTACAGAAAAGAGAAAATGATCAGCTCACACACTGTTTGCCTGCAGTGCTGGTGGTGAGATTTCATAGCTCTGAACATTCTTCCTAATGCTGTGTTCCTTCTTCATCTGGATACTTATATAAGTCTGTAAGCCACGTATTAAATGCATCAAAAATAATCTCTAAATATAGTCTTCCTCCCTCTCTATTTTTTAATCTTATATAGATTATCTATATCTCTATTTCAAAAGAAGATATATTGTTTCAGCCAGGACTGGCAAGCACACAGTGAGGCAAATGGCCTTTGGGAAGTGCCAGTGCATCCGTAGGCAGAGCCAAATGACTAGACACTTGAATTCCAGTGAATAGATGTGGGTCAGACAAACTTTCTTCCATCATCCTTTTTTTCTCTGCCTTCTACCAGCCAGTGAGCAGTTTATCACAGAAGGCTTCATAGGCAGTGATAATAGCTTACCCAAGAGCCACTTTTTAAACACTTTTAATGATCCATCCACACAGTATGAACGACTTCAAGAAGGAGAATTTAGGATTAAGGGAATCATAACCTTGCATTAGCAGAGGAAAACAACTGACTTATGTTCTTGAGCTGATCTAGTACTGTACCACCAATGTTGTGGTAAATAAAATTATCTATGTAGAATAGAGAAAAATGACCTGAAAAGTCTTTGCTGGTACTTTCTGTGACGTGGTTTTGCAGTGGTTGGCACACAGGTGCAGAAACACTATTGCCAAGCTGGACACGTTTCATATGTGTTTCTAGTGATGGCATCTCTTGGAGTCATCAAGCAGGGCTGGCCATGTTGTCTTCACCTTTTTCTTCCTTTGGTGGCATGCAGGTGCTGTCAGGAGTTTGAGGCTGACTCCATTTTATTTACTTTTGGGCACCACTTCTGTAGCTGCAGAACCAGTCAGAAGGTCCTGGTGGCAGAGGTGTCACCGAAGTGGGATTCCCTCAGTGAGCCACTGCTGCCATTGCATGTCACACCTTTTGTGAAAGTGCAAAACAGCAAGAGAAAAAGTGGGTTTGTTTTGGAGGAAGGTGTTTCCAGGCTGCGGTCTGCGCTGGACCACATACACAGAGAGACCTCTCATATTGATCCATACACATGAACACACAGCGCTTTGGATTTGCATTTAATGACATCCGAGGAAGTCACAAAATTTGTCAGTGTGCAATAAGTCAGAAGTAGGCACTGTGGTCCCATTAAATGAAGGTTTGTGCTCATTGTTTGATAGCATTTTCTATGGATACAGGGACAGCTGCCTTTAGGTCCCAAAAATTGAAGAAAGTGAAAAATTATTTACATCAAATTCAAATTTTGTTGCCCCTTACAATCAACTGTTTGCAAATGTTATTGGCTTGTTCTTTGCCCTTTTCTCATCTCCTGTGGCCTTCACTTTAGTAATTGTTCAGTCCAGTTTTCTGTATAATGACCCAATCCCCAAGGTATTTCCCAAGTGTCTTCTCCCAGCTGGGAAGATTTTCCTGTTCTGTCAGGATTTTTTCTTTATATCTTGACTCAAGTGATGCAAAATGGGTAAATATTGCTTTACTGATAGAAAATAAGCAGTGGTTGAGGTTTTGGATACCTGTTTAAAATATAAAATGTGACTGTCTTTGAAGTTTGAAAATACCATGAAAGATTTAATGTTAAACCTGCATCTATCACCAACACATTCAAGTGTAGAAAATGGAACGTTTCCTTTATACTATCTTCCAAAAAAACCACTAATTAAGTTGTTCAAGTAACAGTCTTCTGCTGTGATTATATATTTTCTTATTAAGTATACTTTTCATTCTTATTTCCACCCAAAACAAATCAATGACAAAAGGTCAACAACTCCAAGCACATCTCCAATTCCTTCTGGGTTATTGGAGAAACTTACCATTTTTCTTCCCTGCCACCTCCTGTTGCACTGAAGATAACTCTGTTTAGACATTTTTTTTGGTAGTATAAAGTGCTAATTTGATGGTAGAGCCTTCTTATCCCTCTGCTGCATGCAGAGACTTCCCTGCTCCCACACTTGCTATTATGCAGCTGGTACAATTCGTGTTGTCAGGGCACCACAAACATAACCCAGACCAGGAACAACAGTCTCAAAATCACATCATGGCTCCTTGTTTTTATTTCTAAGTAAATGAAGCATAGTAGATAAACTCCAGCCTGACACTTGTGGGACTGGGGAGATGAGGAGACTTGTCCAAGGACTAAAATATGTAACAGTACCCAGGAAGGGAGTGGGGAGAGAGGGGAAAAGGCAAATGATAGACAAGGCTGAGGTGGAGAATTGCATAGGGACTTGAAAAGGAAAGATGTCCCTACCCTGAAGCTTTAAATGGGATCTTGGGGATTATTGCACCCTAGAAGATACTGTTTAAATGAACTAGGATGTATTTTCAGAAACTCCTCCTCTTTCTTTTTTTTCCCCTTTTGAATATCTTTCATCTTCCAGGCCACTTTACTTCAAGACTTTTCTCTCTTGCTTTCACTGGTTTGAATATCTTTCTTTTTACTACCTCCTACCCATTCTTCACTTATTTTCCTTTTCCTCTGTTCTGCAATTGCTCTTTCCCTTCTCTTCAAGAGACTCTGCATTAAAGGACAGAGTTTTCTCTTGTTTTCTGTCCCCAAAGAGCACCCAGGGTAATGAAAGACTTGAAAATATAATTTACACATACAGTTACCATTGGATGTCTCAGCTGGTGGCCTCAGCTGAGTCATCCTTGTGTTAAACTGGCTGATCTGACTGTTACAGTTCCTTGATCCTTGTTGGAGGATCAAGGAACAAGACAGAATCATTCACTGTGGTGAATAAACCAGTGACTCCAGTGAGGACTTGTGGTAACTGTGAAAGCAGAGATTTATTTCTCTCAGCTCCTATTAGGAGACATGTTTTGGGTGGAATTTTATCAAAACCACTTGCTAAAACCACTGCCCTAAGTTAGATTAGTTTAACAAAACTTACACAAAAAGCAGGCAAATCTGTAGTTGAAAAACTGGCAGGTACAAACCCAAGCACTTCTCTCCAGATAAAGATGGACAGGGAAGGGATTTGCTGTCAAAAAAGGGAGCTGCTCCAAACCGTAAATTTAGAGGTTCCCCTTGCTTTGCCTATGGTTCTGCATCTCCTTTATCTATGTTCTTGCTGTTTTTTCAAAACATTAAAAGAGATATAATTAGAGATTTCCATTAGTTTCTGGTTTTGAGAGAATTAATAAGTTCAAAAGTTAGTGTGGAAAACTTGGGCAGTGTAATTATATAGTCCTCATTTCCTTAAGAAACCGAGAAACAAGTCAACTGCTTAACTTTAATTAAATTTTCAGAATTAATGTGCGTTTTCAGGGATAAAGAAATAAAAATGAGTATTTAGAAGGTATCTAACATCAGAAATTTTAATTTCAATTTTTAATCAAAGTGCATTTTTCCATTTTTCTTTTACCCCTTTTGAATGATGAAAACGTTTTATTTTTTTTCTGTTTATTTTTCTGATGCCTAAAGATAAAAGGCTGACAGGTATTTAAATTTTGATGCTTAGTGTTTCACCAACTCCCATCAGGTGAGATGAATCTCGCCTGCATATGTAATTATCTTCATATGCCATAGAATAAAGTCTGCTCACCTGCACTTTATTGGTTGTTTCTTTGCTTTGTACCATTCATGTTTCTCTTCTTGAGAGACTGGGGACCAGTGGCTGGAAGTGAAGGATCCCAAGGTGTCCTCCCTGCTGGAGACAGGCCTTTTTTAAAGTGAGATGTACCCAGATGGTCTGAGTAAGCTGTCAGCAGGTGGCCTAGTTTGAAGATGTCTTTGGCAAGTTCTGCACACCCAGAGGACAGAATTAGTGGCTTGATTGACCACACAGATTTTATATGCCTTAGTAAGAGAAATATATTACTGCATGTGTGCGTGCTAAAGGAGGCATTGCTTACTTTTGCAGTGGAGATTGGTACAGGTTGTTTTGGAGGGACACGTAAGAAAACGTTAGGACTAGTTCTAGTTAGACCTAGTTCTCTAGTTCTAGAAAACTTGGCATTTTTGGAGGACAATTCACTTGACTACTCTGAACTATGAATTCTACAGTGAGGTAAAATGGCCTCTGTAATTACATATTTAAGAAGGAAGGAAAAAACCTGCTGCAGAACAGCAGCTGGAAGGGAGGAATGAGAATGTGTGAGAGCAACAGCCCTGCAGACACCCAGGTCAGTGCACAAGGAGGGGCAGGAGGAGGTCCAGGCACTGAAGAAGGGATTCCCCTGACGCCTGTGGTGCAGAGCGGGGTGAGGCAGCTGTGCCCCTGCAGGTCCATAGGGGAGCAGAGATCCATCTGCAGTCCATGGAGGAACCTGTGCTGGAGCAGGGGGGAGCCCAGAGGAGGACGTGACCCCACGGGAAGCCCACACTTGAAGAGGTTCCTGACAGGACCTGTGGCCCCACGGATAGAAGAGCAGTTTTGGTGCCAGAACCTGCAGGAAACCCACTCTGGAGCAACCTGTTCCTGAGGGACTGCAGCCTGTGGGAGGGATCTACACTGGAGCAGGTCATGCAGAACTGCAGCCTGTGGGAAGGACTCACACTGAAGCAGTTCGTGGAGGACTGTCTCTCAAGATGGGGACCCCACACTGGATCAGGAGAAGTGTGTGATGAGTCCTGCCCCTGAGGAGGAAGCAGTGTTAGAGACACCATGTGACAAACTGACTGCAGAACCATTCCCTGTCCCCAGGTGCCACTGAGGGGAGGAGGGCCAGGAAATCTGGAGTGAAGTTGAACCTGGGAAAAAGGGGGGTGGGTGGAGGGAAAGGTGTTTTAAGATTTTATTGTATTTCTCTTTATCCTATGCATTTTCTGAGCAAGGTATCCCTTTCAGAAGGTCAGCACCATGGAGAAGCTCTCAGTGGTGAGGGCAGCAGGGCTCATCCAGTGTCATATCAACAGGGAAGACCTGGGCACATGCACAGTTGCTCCACTTGGAAAAACTGCCCCAGCAGTAATATTTAAAATGTCATCCAAAACGGTGCAAGTAGATTCAGTGCAGCCAGTGACTCAGTTAACATGTTTTGGCAGCTAGAATATGAGTCCCCAAAAGAGGATGGCATCCACCACCACTGAGCTCTTCTGTGCCTCAAGCTCTGCACTGGCATTGTGTTAATTCGCCGTGTCACACGTCGTAATGTATGACTTGGAGGTTCACACAGCCTTGCCTTCTAATGAGTCCTCACATCTACTTTTTAATGAGAGTATACAAGTGCCATAGGACTAATTTCAATAGACACATCCTGATGGATGAAGCTTTTGGACTCAAATTCCTTTCTTTCATCCCATTGCGTGTAGTCAAGATTTAATCCCTCAAGCAGAGCAGAGAGTTAATTTTTATCTCAGTTGATCAGAGTGGCATTAAAAAAAATAAAGCCGCAATTTATATTTTTTAATAACCATGTGAATAAATATGCTGAACATTTAAGACACCCTGCAGCTGACATATGACTATGTTTGCTCTGGACTGATGTTCTTACTGTTGCACCAAGATTACTGAGTAGTGGTGTGCAGTTAACATGGAGCTTCACTGTGCTTTGTGTCGGTTGTTGAAAATATGTGCTAGAGTGTTGTGGTGTATCAGTAATAGAAATACTGCCATTCTGATTTATTTTTTATTTGCTTTATATTAAATCAATAATCTGTTAGAAAGCTGATTTAAAAATAGAAAAAAAAAATAATGAATGAGCTGGAAGGCTAAGGATATTTTTCCCTGTACCTTTTTTATTCTGTACATTATTTTCCTAAAAAAAAAATCAATAAAATATTCAATTTTCTGTTCTTGCAAGCATGTTCAATATTGGCTTTTATTTCTCTATTTCTCATGGTACATTCCACCTAGATTCATCCAAGCTTCAGGAGACCAGCAACTTAGTTCTTTCAGCCACTGGAACATTTTCCAAACTTTGTGGTTTTCTTTGTCTCCAGGATTCCTGAAAAATTTTTTCAACAACTTGAATCCTTAAGTCTCACATCTTCACCAAGCCTAAACTAGTTCATCAAACACTTCACAGCATTTGAACTACATCTTCAGCCTACCCTGGTACAGTCAAAATCCTGTTATGGACCTTATAAATAAACACAAGAATTGGTTGTTAGTCTAATTAAAATAAGGTAAAAGCTGCTTTTGAATCCAATTAAAATTACATTAATGCACCAATAATCCAAATTGTTCAATTAAAATAAAAGGAGTGGTATTACTAATGTAATTAATAACAAGATCCTGGCTACATTGTCCCCTTACTGTCCCTCTCCTCCAAGCTTCTTTCCCTGCCTTGTTGCCTGTGCTTTCCTGTGGTCTGGCCAAGGGCTGCCATGACAAGATGTCAGTGCCCCAAGTTGCCAGTGTTGCTGCTGATGGCAATGATTTGTATTTTCTAATACTCCTCAACTTTGTGGTTTTCTTGGGGATATTTTATGCTATTTTTGTTAGTGAGCTTCTCTCCCAGCTATCTATGATCCTATACTATGTTAGGATTTTCACTCACACGTGGTTCCTTGCTGGAATTTTGCCATGTGTAATATGACTGAATCTTACCAAATATGAACAATTCCAAGGATTAAAGCTACTGAACAAGGACTTTGGTTAAAAAAATAACCCTCTCTGACCATTTTTCTTATTTTGTTGTTAAGAGTTTAGTGTCCTGACTACTTTGCTGCTCAGGCAAGGAAACCAAGTTCAAGACCAGTTAGCAAAGCATGTCAAGACCAGTTAAGATGGGAGCTAAGATGAGAATTGGCATCAGCAACCTGTTACTAACAATGACAATGTCATATCACAAACACTACCTGCAATCAACTGAGAAATAAACTCAGTTTTCTTCCATTTCTTCCTTTCATGAGTTGTTAGTCATGATTTCTGCAAACTCTGTCCTCGAGATAAGTGATATGCACTAGAAGGACTTTGATTTATACTTCATATCTACTGGTTTTTGAGTCCATAGCAACCGTTGAGTTCTCTTTAAAGAAATTACTGCTTGGAGAAGAATCATGATCCTTCAGTTTCCTAGTGCCAAGGGTTCTGGGTGATGCTCTAAATTACACTTGTACAAGTTTCGAGCTGGCTTCCCACCAAGTCTCTGAAACTTGACTGCTTCCCAGAGAGGGGAGAAAAAAACCAAGCAACCAAAGCTATAGCAAAAATATATATATTTTTACATATAAGACAGATATACATAATGAGATTATATACTATAACCCAGAAACCATCTTTCCCTTTTCCTCCTTTTCAATCGTTCTTTGCCCTTACCGAGTTCTGACCATCCTGATTTATACTGTTCTCTTTAACCCTCACTGAATGATGCTGTTTATTGCTCTGCTCCACGTTGATATCAAAAGGTGGAGATCAGGAGGGGAGGGACACCAGATGTCATCTGTCCTCAGAACTTACCACCTACAAAGCAGCCAGTTTCCTTGGTCTCCTCTTGAGTCCTGCAGGGTATCAGAACATTATTGATTTTGGAGGGGTTGGAGCTTTCCTGATGTCTACAACTGTTTTGGCACACACCATAAGTTTGGAAGACTGCAATTCTTACCTAGAGTGAGCTTTCCTTTTTGAAAATCATGTACTTTTCACCTTTCTCTGGTTCTTCACCCCCTAAATAAAACATGGCATTAACGATGAGCATTTTCTGCAAAGCAGCTTCAAACCAGCTGAGCGTAAAGCACTGTGTCCCTGTTAATTCTGCAGTGAACTGGCCTGGAGTCACTTGGTACACAGGGTTTTTGATGGTGTAGCCTGGATTTTGGGTCAGTTAGAAAGTTACTTTCTGTAGTTTCAGGATTCCTCCCTTGACATGCAGTGCTGGTGAGCTGAAGGATCTGTGTGTGTGCACTGAACTGACTGGGGCCAGTCTGTAACTGAAAACTGGGCTATTCCCAGTTCCTGCATTAGGAAAGGAGAAAAAAAGCTACTTTTTGGTTTTTATGTAACCATCAGAGAGCTGTGTCCAGCCTTACTGTGAGGCTCTGCCCTGGCTCAAAAAATCTCCATATTTCTGGAAATAATTTACTTCCTTTATTTTCTTTTACCATTGTAGGAGAGAACTCTTTCTTCTTTGTTACTTGTAGAATACAATCCTTCCACCTTTGGCAAGCATAGAAAGATTCCCATGAAATTCATGATTTTTTTTTTTAATAAAGCAAAACAACTGTCACAGTCTCTATTTGTCTTTGATATTAAAAATGCCAAGTGAAGCTGCTGTTTATTAAAATCTTTCAGTGACTTCTTCAGACTCTTAATTCCTAGCCCCTGGCAGAAAGGTGTCAGGGTAAGTGTCAGGTTACAAAGCATCTAAAAATGTTCCCTGCAATAATCTTTCCATATCCATGACTGGATTCAGTTTGCTATGTTACCCAAGAAAGTGCTTCTTGACCAGGCAGTTGATGAAAAAGAACTGACTCCGTGGGGCTCAGCCATACAGACTCAGAAATCTGCCTTGGAGAGAAAAATCAGGGATTGATTCCTGTATTTCATCTTTGTTAGCTTCTTCAGACTTTAGATTTTATTTCACTGCAGTGGGGATTGCAAGTCAGGTCTTCACTTTATCTAAAAATTTTCAGGGCAGTGATGATGATTTACACACATGCATTTCTACTACCCAGCCCAGTTTTATAAGTGACTGGTGGAGCTAGAGAAGAAAAATGAACCCTAAAAGATGCTTTTATTATCTCTGTGAAAGCACCTTTTAGGACTGCAGTTCTTTTTCCTCTCTTACCACAAAGTAAGAATAACTTGAGGAGAAAAAGCACCTTTGAGTTTTAAAAGCATTCGCTGTTCTGTGGTGCGGGTGATAAACAGGATTACAACTGAGCTCACAGGAGGGATCCAGCAACATGTGACATGTGCTTTGACAGATTTTGGCTGGGTTTGGCTTATGCCCCTTCCTCTGCCAGTGGTACACTCCCAGGGTCCCTCTCTGAGGTGTCAGTGCTCTTTGGAAAGCTGATTCACACGGACAGAGGGGCAGGTACTCCGGAGAGTGAATTTCGGGGGGTGAGATGGGTGATCGACAGCAGCACCACTGGGAAGAGTGACAGAGGGAGGAACAGCACAGCATCCAGAGTCTGGGAGTCCGAGTTGGGAAGGAGGAAAATGAGGGAGATCTCCTTGTACTGAGGAACAGAATGATTTTCCCCTCTTTCTCTTGAATTCTAAAACTTGAAACACCAAGAGCACTGTGGATTTATGCTTTTACAGATCACTCTGGTCCAGACATTGAAATAAAAGCAGCTGTGGAGCTCTAGGGGGGATGCTCTATACAGAGTTCATTAATAAGGTACGTCCTGTTTCTCTTCCTGTTCTTGTAAGATGCTGAAAGTGTAGCTGTGTACATGCAAAAGATATACAGGTGCAAAATGGCATGCATAGATACACATCTAGGTGCTTATGTTATGTATTTTCACTGTATTCCTCATTTAGGTCCATTTTCATATTAGCTTCACTGATACTTAGTTTCACAGAATCCTTTTGATTGCCATTCTACTTTTCTTCTCCTTCCTGTAGAGTAAAATGTTTCACCATAGGATTAAAGATTTTAGAGTGCAGTCTTTAGAAATGTACCTGAGAAATTCAGAAATATTTTCTGAGAGTTTTGATATTACATGGTGTCATTTATTCCTTTCTTTCCTCTGCCCCTTCTGATGATATTAGAGTCTCCAGGCATATGTGATATAACCAGGAATAATTTCATGGTGTAACAGGACTTGCCAGTGTAATGGCATTTTGATAAATATTATCCTTTTTAGACTGGTGCTTTCTTTAGTCTTTTTGGAATTCTGCACAAATATGGCATCGCCTTTATTAAAAAATGAATTTGAAAGAGAACTGATCACTTGTGCCTTTGGACAATATTAGAAACCTAAAACATTGTTTATTTGATACTGATTATCTGACTGGTATTGATTTTATACTGATAATTGGTTAATTTCAAAGGAAGAAATTAATATCCCAAAGCACTCCCTTACAACAAGAGAGAAAGTATTTGCAGAAACTGTGTTCAACTCCCTTGTTCATAGACAGAAGGGAATTGCCTGGAGTTGTACAACTCCAGACAACAAGTCAGCACAGTGCTTGATGGCACTTTGCACCAAAGAAAATCCAGTTCTTTGAACTTAGCAGAACTCTAAGCTGCATTTAATTGTAAAATAGCCCTGAAGTGCTCACCAAAGAGTCAGGGATCAGCACATCCTTGTATTTGCTTGCAGTTGGAGACTGTTTCTTTGCTGAGCAGGATGCAGCACCCTCTCTGGGTGCCTGGCTGCACCCCAGTTTGCAGTGCTCAACCACCTCAGTCAGAAACAGGCAGCAAATGGACAATTCTAACATCAGTCTCAGCCTGCAGTAGGAGAAGATCCAGCAGAGAGAGTAAGGGAAAGGGAATCAGCGTTTCCGAGTTACATTCCCAGCCTCTGACTCGTTATATGACTGGATGTAGATCACTAAGCTGTTCTAATTAAGTTTATGAGATGGAAAATAGTTGTGCATTACTCCAGACCTTCTGTTTTACATGAGAAAGGAACAGATGAGATTTCATATGCTGGTCTGCAAGGAAGCCACTTGTTTCTCCCTGGGACAGGGTCAGGCTTTTGTGTGTCTCCTGGACACTTCTGTAATGGACAAATGGACAGTGATGTCGAAACAGAGGGATAGGATTTTCTGTGCAATAGGAAACCTCTACCAAAAAGTGTTCTCGGAGCCTAAACTGAAATTGCAGGTTCTGTATCTCATGAGCTGTCATTGCTTTTCTGTTCTTCTCCAAGTGGTCTTATTTTCATGGCTTTTCCTTGTTGCTTGTCCTCCTGTGGTGCTACAATTGGGGTACTGGTTAAAATGTTGCTTGCTGGGTTACTGAGACTATTTTTCATCCTCTCTAAATGATGCTCGTTTGTGACTGCTTTTCATTTTCTTCTAGACTGCCTCTGCTGATTATGTAGCTCCCATATTTGAGTGGCACATGCTTTTTTCACAAGTCAACCTCAGGAAAGCGGGAGTGTGAAATGCTTTATTTGCTGCTGTACTGTTGATGCCATAGAAATAGTCAATAAAAGCTTTGCAGCCTCTCCAGATCCTGTGAAATGTCTGTCTCTTTTATTTAAGTTTGTTTTGACTTAGGTCTATAGAGACAGCCAAGTTCCCTCTGAAATATTAGGAAAGGGGTAGAGCCAGATATTGGGCCAATTACTCTGCTGCAGCAGGTTCACACAGTTGATCTGCTCACTACCAGGACTCCTAGGAAAACTGTTGCAAAAAAATATGGTGCTGCCTTCCCCAGACAAGAGCAAGGGTGGGTGTCCTGAAATTTGTAAACAAGGCGAGCTCAAACACGGATGTAAGGAAATTCTGATGTGTCAGAGGGTTCCCTGATACAGTCAGGATACAGTGGGAATACGGATCTTTTTCTCCTAATAGGCTGGCTCTCGACTTTGAGGAACTTTGCAAAGAGTGCTCAGATCTGGAGATGAATTTTTAATCTAAACAGGGTCCCTGGTATAGTGTGCTTTGCTTCTTGGGCAAGCTGTGGATGCATTTCAGGTGCTGCCAACCTGGCAAGGTCACTGGCAGTGTCCTCTGCTGTGGGCACTGGCTGTTGTTGTGGTGTTGGTGTGTACAGTGCTTTGCAGTTAGGTTGGTTTTATGGACCAGAACCCAAGCAGAAGGAAATCTTGTTGTTGTTTATCAAACGTTTACATTTACATTGTTCTTCATCCTAATTTCCTTAACTGAGTTTTTCTCAGTGCTTCTTGAACACCTTCTATTCACCAGATAAAGTAATGTTTGTATTTGAATTCAAGTTCTTCTGAATTTATCTTACTGCGATCCTCTCATCTTCCTGCACCTAGAGTTCTTGAAGCTCAGGTATATTTTGTGATGTAATATCAAGGCGAATTTCAATATTATTTTTAGTCATTATAAAGCACAGATGATGCCCAGTTCTTGCCAAAGCAGTGACACCAGTCAATATACTACTACCCTTGTCCATGTGTGTTCCCTGTTCAAGGCACTTGAATTTCCCTCCCTTGTGTGCAGCCCTGTTCATAATCTGTCTTGCTTTAACAAGGCTTTTATCAAGGCTGAATTCAACAGATCATTGAATCTGCACTAATCACACCCCTAAAATATTGAAATTAATCCTTAATATTATTCATCCCCCAAAAGAACCTACCTATATCAGATATTAAGGATCTGGGAGGAAAATTAGTTTTTCTGGTCTAATGATTTAAGTTGCTTAACAGGTGAATAGTCTCAAGTTTCATTCTCTGAGAATTTTACTTAACCTCAGGAAAAATTACCTTGGAAAGCTGTGAAATTTCCATGGTTAGGAATAGGCTGGACACTCATCAGTAGCAGCAAAACCAGAATTTATTCTTCTATGAAATCAGACAGGGAATACGTGTTTGCATGACGTACTCTCCAGCCTGTTTTTCAGTCATAAAGGTTGTAATGATCATATGCCACAATCTCATTTCCCAGTTGTCTGTCTTCTACAGGGTGTGACACTCCAGTCACCACTCAAAATTACCATTGAGCATCGTGGTTCTGGGCTCTGGGAAACCACAGAGGGGAGTGGTCTATTAACAGCAGGGGGGTCTATTAACAGCCAGAGTGAGGATGTAAGAGATTTATCTGCCTAATCAGAGATGGCTATTGTGAAGGCTGCTTCTCTACCCATCTCGCTCAAATATACAGCTGTTTTCAGAAGAAGGAATTTTTCCACCTTTTGCATGCCCTAGCAGCTTCAGATGCTACTCCTGGACAAAAATACATATCTGACCACTGGCAGGGATATTAGGAGGCACTACACCACAGAGATCATTATTTATTCATTATTTTATTGAGCTATAGGAAAACAAATCCACAAATATGTTGTATAATCCAGATGACTTCAGGCTTGTGAATGTTGTTACATGCCCTCTGGATATTGAAGGCTAACTGTATAAATTTTGAAAACAATAATACTTGTGGTTTTTCACATCAAAAATTGAAAATATAACAGGCTGCTGAGATGAATCTGAAATTTCAGTTTGATCTCCCTTTTGTAAAGAAATCAGTTTTCCTCTGAAGATGTTATGCTGTGGAAAAAAAGCCCACAACTTCAGGTCTCTGAGTTTTCCATCACCTGCAAAATCATAAGCTGATGTTGCTGGAGCTAAGAAGTTAATGTGTGCTTCACAAAAGCATTGAATGCCTCCACAACTCTTAGGACACCTTGTGGTTTATAATAATTTTCCAAAACAGCTGAACATATTTTTCTTCCTCGGATCACTGACTTGGGAGCCATTACACCAGAACACATTAGTCCATTGTCCCACCTCCTCTGTAGATGCAAATTCATTCTGTTTCTCTTCAGGGGGAAGAGGGTTAGCAATTTGCTGAAAATTGCCCATCAAGTTGAAGAAGGGATGAAACTCAGCAGGACCCAGGGGGTTGCTCTCTACTTGCTCCTCCAGACCTTTCTGTTCCCTCAGGAGAGTAGGGAACTGTGAGAATTTCCATCAGAAGATGGGAAAACAGATGGGCTAGTATGGAAAAGATGGACAGTGGCCAAGTCATGATGTGTGATGAAATATAAATGGACAAAAACACAGACTGGACAGGCTTGCAGCTGCTGAGGTAGCAGTTACTGTGAAAATTTTTTCTTCTCCAGGTGATGTCGTATATGCAGATGGGACCTAAAGGTTCACAGGCTAAACTTTTTGGGGGGGCATGGAAAGTCTCATGCTGCGTCTGCAGTGAGCCAGCCACCAAGGGGTCTACAAAACCCTGAACCCAAATGTCAGTGCCTGATAAATAAGGGAAATAAAATGACAGGGGCAGGTTTAGATTAGATATTAGGAAGAAATTCTTTACTGTGAGGGTTGTGAGACACTGGCACAGGTTGCCCAGAGAAGCTGTGGATACCCTATTCCTGGAAGTGTTCAAGAACAGGTTGGATGGGGCTCTGAGCAACCTGGTCTAGTGGAAGGTGCCCCTGCCTGTGGCAGGAGGGTTGGAACGAGATGATCTTTCAGGTCCCTTCCAACTGAAACCATGTCATGATTGTATGATAAATGACAGGGAATGGTCAAGTCCATTTGGTTGCTTCCACTCAGCTCCTGCAAAATGTCATGCTTTTGGCAATCTGGGGTGAAAATTCCCAGGATTTGCCTAAATCTGAGGAAAAGCATCAGCTGCTCTGCAAGAACAATCAAGATTTTTTCTCCCCTCTCCTTCAGTGCTGTCTCTGTAAGAGGAAGGGATCAGCAAGGTTACCACTATTCTGTGGTCAGCTTCTTTCTTGAAAGAGGTGGGGATGTAGTTTCCTGCCCCTCCTCAGGGTGAGAAGAGCCTGGCTGAACCACAAAGGACATGTTGAAACACCCCAATGAGAGATGAGGAGAGAGGTGAGAGCAAAACTGATGTAGGGTGGGCAGAGCTGCATTCATGAGGCCCAACAAAAATCCTCAAATAATTTTTTCCTTTAATGTCAGGAGTTCTGAGGCTTGATATTGACATTTTATAGTGTCTGGGTGATGATTTTTGATCTTCTGAGGTTGGCTAGAGTTGAACAGTTCCATTTTAAAGAATATATTATTTAAAAGCAGAATTGTTCGTATTAATTAAAGATGAGTGTCTGCAGCACAGATAGAAGCACGAGTCCATTTCTAAGAAGCAGCAGGTTGGTTTCTTTTGTTGTGGTTTTAAATCTGTTTTCACTGGCACAGGGGGCCTTTCATCATGGAATGTGCTGGAAAGATGGTCTGTAGATGAGCTAGATGGTAGGCTGTGGTGCAGTGCTCTCTGCTCCCACGCTTTGGACATTGGAGACCTACTGCTATGTGGAATCACTTGGTCTTGTGAGGCAGCAAGAACAAACCAGTCCCTGATAACTGGATCATTTCCCAGTGCTTGTCCAAGTGTGCCTGCTACAGCAGATGAAGCACTTATATTGCAAAATATCTTTTGAGAGCTTGGGTTATTAATATCTATGCTTATTAATCAGAATCAAGGACTCAATTAAAAGCAGTCTTGTTTTTTGATTCACTTTTTTCCCTTTCTTTTCTTCCTTTTTTTTTTTTTCTTTTCCCTTTTTTTTTTTTAGGCACTGGTGTTTGAAAAGTGCACAGCCTTGGAAAAATAAAGGTCCTCAACAGTACCTGTTTTGCTTTGCAGATCCACTGCTGGGGGTCTGCACTGCTTACTAACATAAAAGTAGCTGCAGGCACTGTGACAACCCACCCTTAAGGCGAAGGGAGCACCTAAAACTCACATAACTACCTGTGAATTTATCATCACATTTTTTAAAATTATTGCATGTTTTTCAAAGTTCAATAGTAAGTCTTACTGCATAGCATTAAAACTGAAAGGAAATAGAAGCACCTAACCAGGGCTTTAATTAGAGATAACTTTTACCTCTCACTGCCCATTGGGACCTTTTCCTGTTTCCACAGCCCTTGTCTATGAAATGAGCTCCTCAAAATACACAGGAGAAGTTTAGGATAAAAATGATGCTTGACAGCAGGAGTTGGGATCCAGCAGACACTGACAGATGACTAACTTTGCTGTGGGGACTCTGAGAAATAGATGTCATCGGACAAATTGAAGGAAGAGATAATTACCTTTTTTTCTCTTAAAAAGATAACAATACTTGCTGGTACTGATTTATCCTTTTAGCTCTTGTCTTTTACTGACTCAGATAAAATTATTCATAACCTTATTGTTTTTAACGTATCATGAGAGAGCAGAAAATTATTTTCTTAATTAGCACAGTTGATAACGTTATCACTTCAGCTGTATTAAGTCCTTCAAAACGAGCTCTACTAACTTTCTATGAGGTGATGCTGGGATCATGGATATCTTTTGTTCCACTCTGCCATTTATCACTTGGTAAATTAGTGTGCTTCTACAAATAATTACAACACTTGTACGTGGTCCACGATGTCTTGTGCTCTCTTTTCAAACACATGAAAGCATTGCTGCCACTGTAACTTTCACAGATTTCTGCAGCATCTGATAATAGTCCAGTTTCTGCGATTCCTACGAAACATAGAAGGCTTTTTCTAATACTAAATACCCTTATGTTTTTCAGATTTTTTTAAAAATTTTTTTAATGGTTGGTATTAATATTTCCTTCATTAGTTACAAAAACGCTTTCCCGACTTCATACCACTTTGGCTGTGCTACATAAACTAAATATACTATATTTTTAGCTGCCTAACATAAGTATAGTGATTGTTTTCTTACTAATTTAGTTGAAGGACTTCAGATTTTGCCTGTATGTGCCCATGTTTATCTAAGCCCCGCGGAAGAAGGCGTAATTGGAGTCTGGGTTAGTCCACTTCCTATTTGTAGCTTCCCAATATGTTTTAGGAGTTCACAGGAGCAATGAGGGTTGGTACAAGGGGGGATCACTGGCATTCCTATTAAAAGAACATTTTGTAGTCCCTGTCACTGACTATTAACTTTTAGGAGCTGTGGATCAGAACATTTATGACTTTTATCAGGCATTTAATACTGTGGCATCTTAAAAAGCACATGTATTAATAAAACCAACAGAGTTAGCAGTTCCGATGTTGGTTCCTGAAATAATTTGTCTGGGAAAGTGGACATCCCCTACAATTGCTAGGATTTGCCTATTATTATAAAAGTTATCTCTCTCCATAGGTTTTTGCCCAACATTTAGATACTAGATACTGATTAGGATTACAGCTTTTCTTGACTTAGAATTATGAGAGAACTAATTATTCTGCCTTGTTAATTGCATCTTTTTCTGTTTTATGTGCTCTAAAAGTGAGATCTGATTCTTGCATAGAGCTTCATTTTGGGGGACACAGTCAATTCCTGCCTAATCAGGATGATGAACATTTTTTAAAGCCATAATCTAGTATTAATACCCTGCATTACATGTCATTGTTAACTTTTTGTGTAAATCAAGTAGAGTTGTTTTTTATCTCCTTATATCTGAAATTTATTATTAATAATCAGTCATTATTACAATAACGAGGAGAGTTTTTGTATCTTCTTGGAAATTTGACAATCATTTCCCTTTATTTTTGTTGAAAATTTTCAAGAAATAATGTGCTCTCTCTGCTTAAAGCCACAATAAGGTGCTTCTTTTTCAGCAACCAGATAGGAGTACTCTGTTACAACATTAACATTTACAAGCAGGTAAAAAACTTAGATTGACCAGAGTAGCAAAATCTTCCATGAGTAGTTGGATCAGAGAGGGCTCCCTCCTGTCCCAGGGCTGTGATTTGTTTGGGAAACCTGCACCTTTTCTTTAATGCCAATTTAAAATCACAATGGCAGTACTTGTGGTTAAGCTTAACATATACAGGAGTTGAAATTTCCTTTTTAAAGCTACTTTTTTGTGTGCTTGTAAGCTGGACACGATTGTCCTTGTCAGCCACCTGATACTGACTGGAGTGGGAGATTCTAGTGTGGCTCAAAAGAAGAAAATGCCCTTAAACACTTTGGTATTTGTATCAAACCCAAATTGTCCTGACAGGTCCCAGATGTGCTTTTCCACTTGCATCACTTCAGACACCCAAATGCTGCAGCCACAGAAGAGTTGTGGCATCATGCAAGCTGGGGGATGGAAAAGCATCAGGATTCTTTTAAAGATCGGGTGGAATCTGGATCAAGACCTGTGGCTATGATAGGATGGAGAGGGTAATCGTTCTGACTATTTTGTTTCCCAGATTCATGATTTAGTCCATCCTTTTGTACTAGATGGTCTCCTTAGACCATCTTTTTTTCAGAGCTAGAGGGACAACAGGATTGTGCTTTAGGTGTACCAGGCCACATAGGTCTGCCTTCAAAATGCGGGAGAGATAGCAAATGGGTAAAATAAGGCAATGCTTTTTTCCTTCTCACCAAGCACTGGCAAGAAGAACTGAGGGGTCTGAATGCCCTAAAAAGCTCCTGATTGTGTGGTTTCAAGCATGGTAGAAAGGTTTTTGCCTTATGCAAGGGTTCCTCACTTTACTTTTTCAGTTGTCCTGGAGGGATATTCCTCAGGGGTGTCTGCCACATTCTAGTTCTCCCATGTCTGGGTTCACTTTATTTCCATTAGTATATTTGACCTCAATGGCCAATTTCCACATGAAAGGAAATGGAAAGAAAACTCAACAAGCTTTCCTACATGAGTCCATTATTTAATAATTCTACTGCTTCTTCATGACTGTAGCAGCCAATTGCTGTTTATAACCATAGCCAGGAAAAGCTATTTGCATTGGAACCCAACACCTAAATAACTCTAAGGAGAATTTATAGATATGAGTTTTCACTTATCTTTAAAATTTTTAGAGTTGCCATCTGTAGACATAGTGTCCCTCAGGATATGAAGAAATTGCTGGGACTGTCTTACTGGTAATTACCAGTGTCTTGGCATTAAGAGAACTGTGTGTATAGATAAAGACAAGTAGTACAGTATACATTAAACACATTGAGCAATGAAGATAATCAGACACAAAAGATTGCCTTGCTTATTTTTTCTGGATTCTCAGTCTTGGGGCACTCTTAGACCAAGCTGGAAACAGGGAGATCCTTAAGATATTCAGGGAAGGCACTTCCAAAGACCTGTCTTGAAAGCCATGATACAATGGTACCTGCTCAGAGGGGTTACTGTGGGGACTGCCACAGACCCACAGATCCACTGAGTTGGAGGGGACCCATCAGGATCATCGAGTCCAACACCTGGCCCTGCACAGGACCAAGAGTCACATCATGTACCTGAGAGTGTTGTCTAAACACTACTTGAACTCCATCAGGCTTGATGCTGTGACGGCTTCCCTAGGGAAGCTGTTCCAGTGCCCAAACATCCCCTGGGTGATGAACTTTTTCCTAATATCCAGCCTAACCCCCTCCTGACACAGCTTTGGGCCATTTCCTTGGGTCCTGTCAGTAGTCCCCACAGAGCAGAGATCAGTGCCTGCCCCTCCTCCTCCCCTCACAAGGAATTTGTGACTGCAATGAGGTTTCCCCTCAGACTCCTCCAGGCTGAACAGACCAAATGACCTCAGCTGCTGCTCATATGGCTTACCCTCCAGACCCTTCACCATCCTTGTGGCCCTCCTTTGGACATTCTTTAATACCTTAATGTCTTTTTTATACTGTGGTGCCATGTGAATAACGATGTTCTTGGATAAAGTCATGAAATAGATCATGGCAGGATGCTTTACGCAATTTTGAGTTGGATCCTACCATGCCCTGGCAAGTGGCAGAGCAGAAATGAGGATGGGAAGATGCATCTTGTGTATGAACAAAAATATCTTCGTGTTTTCCAGCAGCAGATGTGATCTATTGCAAACTGTTCTTTTGTTTTTCAGGCACTTAACTGGACATGAGTGGGATGGCATCAGACCACAACACTTCCTCCCAGGAAGAATACGTCCCACATTATCTCCAGAAGGGAGACCCTTTTGCATCAAAGCTTTCTAGAGAAGCTGACATCATAGCTGGCTTTTATTTGACAGTAATTGGTAATGATTTTATAACTGGTCTTTGAGATATGACTACCTGCTTGTAGCTCTCACAAAGGAAGCAGAAGCTGCTGTGCATTGATGTGTAATTACATATTTCTTCATACTAGAAAGAAAAATCTAGGAGGTAGAGGAGAAAATGCATTAGAAATATGGTGTCAACAGTTAGTGTCAACAGACAATGCTGCTCCAGATAGCCACAAGTGACTGGCAGTGGACCTTCCAGCAAAAAGTGAATAAATGGTATTTTTTTTTCTACTGATAAGTTACTACCTTATGGTTTAATTGTCTCTGAGCAGAAATGAATTTTTCCCACTATGCCATGTGGCCTGTTTTCAAAGCCTCTCTCACATGCCTGTGCAGCAGAGAACATCCTGAGATGTGCTCATTTGAACCTTGCTCAGCTCCTGGCATCATCTGTCCTCTTTTACACGTTACACTGAACAATATTTTCTGCCTAGCACCCTCCCCGGCCTTCTGTGTTGCAGTCCTTCACCATGTTCAAAGTGACTTTGCAAGCATAATAAATACAATTACGTACTGGTTAGTGCACACAGATGATAGCTGGGACTGATTTCTGCATTAAGTATTCATATGCCAAGGAGTCATCATTCAGCAGGAAAAATTTGCTTTAGGGAGAAGGCTGGAGTTACATCTTTTTGTGTCAGTACTTGTCTCAACTCCCAAGGGAATGGCATGAGGCTGTGTCAGGGAAGGTTTGGGTTGGATATTAGGAAAAGGTTCTTCATCCAGAGGGTGATTGGGTACTGAAGCAGGCTCCCCAGGGAAGTGGTCACAACACCAAGCCTGACAGAATTCAAGAAGTGTTTGGACAATGCTCTCAGGCACATGGAATTGTTGGGGTGTCCTGTGCAGGGCCAGGAGTCGGAGTTCGTTGACCCATGTGTGTCCTTCCAGCTCAGGATATTCTATTCTATTCTATTCTATTCTATTCTATTCTATTCTATTCTATTCTATTCTATTCTATTCTATTCTATTCTATTCTATTCTATTCTATTCTATTCTATTCTATTCTATTCTATTCTATTCTATGCTATGCTATGCTATGCTATGCTATGCTATGCTATGCTATTCTATATTCTATTCTATATTCTATTCTATTCTGTATTCTATTCTATTCTATTCTATTCTATTCTATTCTATTCTATTCTATTCTATTCTATTCTATTCTTCTTTATATATTTAGGTTTTGTTATGTTTTATGGCTTTGGTTCATGCAGTTTCTCACAGCGATTTTCTCCTAAAGCTGAGCTAAGGACACGTAAATAACTACACCAAACTGAGCTCAGTTCAGACAGCTGAACACCAGTCTGAATACAGGGTGTACCGTATTCCTTGACATTTATTTCAGTATTGATTCAACCAGAACTTGTTCAACCAGTTCTGCACAAAATACAAGGATTGATCTGTCATTCCTACATTTATGTTTCTCATTCACTACTTTACATCCTTCCCTCCTACTCTCACGTACTGCCTTTCCTCCCACTGATCTAAGTAATCTAATATCTTTTCTGTAATAAAGGTATCAGAGTTATTTTATGATTTCTCTTCTACTTATGCCTTCTGCTAATTTATCATTTTTTTTCCTGCTTATGTCTTTATTGAAAAAAGAATTCAGAGCAGCAGAGGTGGCAGGTGAAGCTGTCTCTCAGTGCTGGTTTTGGTATTCATGTGCTGTTTTCTATGTATCCTCACTTTTCACATATATGTTTTTTCCTGCTGCTCTGCAGAGAGATGTCTTCACTGAACTGTCCAAAACAACCCCCACTTTGGGTCTTTATTCACTTTGTTAAGCAAATTTAGCTTTAATCCCAGGAAATGTATTTGAGTAGCTGCAATGAATCTTTCTAGTATACACTGTGTTGCCTTGTTATGTTTGCTGTATTTAGGGTAGATTTATCCTGTTCAAAAAAAAAAAAAAATACCCCATCAGGTATGAAACAAATTGAAAAACTCAGGTGTAATCAAATTAAGGCAAGGAACAGGAAATAAAAGTTTCCAGTGAAAAGCCAAAAACCAGTCATAAAGGCAAAGACTTCCATGAGCAGTGTGAGGAGTCTGCAATTATAATTCAAAAAGGTCTGATAATCATTTTGATATTGGATTTATCAATAAGATTCCCACCTTCCTGATGTTGTGGACTGGACATCAGACAGCCTGTGGTGGACTCATTGCATCCAGTGGCCCAAGTCAGGGAAGTTAAAGACACAGTTCTGCTGTGTGTGTGGCTCTACACACCATATCCCACACTTAGATCCAGATTTAACTTATTTTTTATGTGCTTGTTTTGCATTGCATTTTACTTGGTTAGTTACTTTACCCTTATGGCCATTACACACTCCAGTAGCAGCTTTCATTAGAGGGAATTATGGTCTTCACATATGCATGTAAATGCTGCATTTGCATCTTCCTTGGACTTGGATCTGTAGAATAAGACACCACCGGTACCTGGCACAGATATTTTTAATTCCTTTTAGCAATCATTGCACTGTTTTTAAGCACCAAGCTGCTGCTCAGTTGTGACATCAGCCATTTCAGCAACTAGACCATTTCTAGACCAGCACAGCAATGTTTTAGACATTGTATATCATACAGTAATGCACATGAAGTGGCCAAAGGCCAAGAGAAGTGCAGAACCCTCCACTCCCCCTCCTCCCTTCTCACCCTTTTGTAGGGATTTGTGTGAAGGAGAGTGTGATAGTTTTTACCAGTAAAGTACAATTTCACCTTATGGCTCAGCCTCTAAGAGAGGAAATTAAACAAAACCGATGGAAGGACCAATGCCAGGTCTTCTGTGTTTGTGAATAGATGGGGCAAAGTAACCTTTAAGCACATTTTTCTTAAAAAAAAAAAATAAAGCTTGACTTGGATTGATTCTTCTCATGTGAGCTGTAGCTCACAAGGCTGATTTAGTGTAGTGCCTTGGGGATGCCACCATTACCACCTCCTGCTGTGCAGGTCCAGATTTTAGTACCCACTCATGTTTAGGTGGATAGCAACATCTTAGTAATATCTTGGACTTGAGAACTTAGAAGGAAATTCATCGTCATTGTTCTCAGGTAAATCTCTGAGTAGCTTTTTTTACTTACTGCAAAAAACCCAAAACAACGAACAACTCAAATTTCCTTTTCCATTAAGCTGATTTCTGGCAATTCAAAGCATCCACATCTATGTTAGGACATAAAGCACTGCTCTGTAAAGTTTTTGGGTGGTAGATAGTGGAGAAGGAAGCTTGCCTCTATGAAGCTATTCACTGACATCAAATTGCACACTGCAAGATTGCTAAGGCTGCAAATTTGCTTTAATTGGCAGCTTTACAGTTAATCACAGCTCCCAAGTGTCCAAAACAGTAAGCAAAACTCTAATAGCTCTTGTGCATAGCTGTGCCTTGGGGTAACTCTGCAGTATTGCAGATTTTACTTTATAAATTGTGTGTGTAATCTACAGAAGATAGAAAACCAAGCTGGAGCATTCAGTTCCTGTAACCAATGAGGGTATGGAGAAAAGGAGGCTCAGGGGAGACGTTATCACTCTCCACGATGACCTGAAAGGATGTTGTAGTCAGGTAGGGGTTGGTCTCTTCCCCCAACAAGTGATAGGACAAGAGGAAATGCATTCAAATTGCACCAGGGGAGGTTTCGATTCGATAGTAGGAAAAATTTCTTCACTGAAAAAGTGGTTCAGCAGATGGAATAGGCTGCCCAGCAAAATGGTGGAATCATCAACCCTGGAAGTGTTTAGAAAACAAGTAGACATTGGACTTGATGATCTTGGAGGTCTTTTCCAATCTGAATGATCCTATAATTATGTGTCTGTGTTTTTTGTTATAACTTGTGGTTCAGACTGAACTTGTCACCTTCAGTTCAGTGGCAGCACTGAACTGTGTTCCCTACTCCTTTGCAGATCCCTTCCAAGAAAATTGTGGCCCCTCTTGAGGATGGCCTGTGTGGACATCCTGATAGCAGTGAGAGGGAAGCCAGGAGGTGGGAAGCCAGGACTGCTATTGCACATCTTTTTGCCCTTGAGGTGTGTAAGGTGCAAATGAGTTTAAAATTTCTTTCAAAAAGGGGAAGAAGCTGCACTGTGGCTGAACAAGGCTGCGATGCTAACAGGCAACTTGGCAGAGCTTTAGGGTCAGACTGGTTCTACAGCTGAAGTATTGCAACTTGAAATAGAAGAAGTAATATTTTTTTGTCTTTGAAGAAAATCAGGGGTCTTGACCAATCTGTGCTAAATTCTTTGTGAGCACATGATCCTTTTTCCTGATTAGTTCATTTCCATGTGTAGTTTTTTTAATTGTCTAGAAAAAAAATAAATCAAACTATGCATGTGGTTTTGAGAATCCAATTCTTTTTACTTTGTCACTTCCCCCACCAGCTTTTTCATCACTGGCTTGATTGATTCTCTGTATGGCCAGGCAGGGTGACAAACTACTGAGTGGAGGCCTGCTGGCTGCCAGCTCCTCTGAAACCCTGTGGCGACTAACTATTGATTTGCAAACTGTTGCTGCATGCTTCCTCAGCATGTTATGAAACAGCTTAATTGAAAAAAAAAATCCTGAACTATCATTTTGGTTTTTTTTTTTTCATTTTCTCTAGTGGTTTAGTACTGCTGTCAGTTGGAGAAACGGAAGCTTATTTCTTTAGTTTACTACTTTTAAACACTTTCCCCTCTTGCTGCAGGTCGTGTATCTCAACCTGGCTCTTTCTCTGCAGGTGTCACTTTTTTAGTTATCACATCCTTGGCTCTTTGTATATATGTAATAGTGCTGCAGTGCCGTGGACTGTTTACCCTGAACTGTTCACTCCTGGAAAAGAGCCTTTATTTTATAACTGAAGAGTCTTTTTCCCCTGTTTCCAAACTACCAGACCTGGAGATTGCACCAGCAAGGTCTCCAGCTAACTGCTAGGAAAATCATTTAATAGAAGGGGAAATGGAGCATTAGATGCTCCTCTAAGGAGATTATAAAGTTTTGATCACTGAGGAGTTAAAAAAGAATTCAGATAAGCAATTGTCAATGAAAGTATAGACATAAATTAATCACTGGGCCCCTTCCAGATGCAGGATTAGGAGGTCAGTGGGCTGGGGCTCTCTGGAACATTGGTATTAATAATTAGCAGTTGCTTTAGAGGCTTGCCTGATGGAGATGTCTCTCTAGACTGCCAGTCAGTTGAAAAAGATTCAGGAAAATGTCAAGTGCTTTCAAAAAGTATTTCAAATTGGATGCTGACACTCTAGTTATCTAAAATATCACTGGAGAGAAAAATGGCAATAAGAGAGAAAAGGATTAAAATACATAAAAAAATTCTCACGACATTGAGATTCATTGACTTAGCTGCAAGGAAGAAAATAATTCATATGAATACTTCTTTCTGCTTATAATTCAGATTAAATTTGTAGAGCCATAAGAGTAGATTGTTCTTTAAATTTAATTAACCACGGGTAAATCAAATTTACTGTGAAAACTTAAGATCAATAATAAGCCAGATTCTGTCCTGTCTGTTTTTTTTAAAATAATCTAGAAAACAATACTGTCAATATAAAAATAAGAAGAGGGTCCAATTAGTGTTGCATTTAATACCAAAAAATTAAAAATCAAAGTATTTTTGTCCTGAGTTTGGTAAACTCTTGGCTCTATGGTTACATGTCTTGGTTATATGTCTTGGTAAGCAGTCTGATTTTAGCCTCTGAGAACCATTTTTCTCTCTGCCTCATGGATGTTCCCAGGTTGGGCTTCTCAATTTTTTGAGGACATGGCACCCTTGCAAGGGGATTGTTCCATTGATGGGCCACGGTAAATAATTAAATACCCATTTAAATACTGGCCTATTAATTACTGAATTACCCAATTAATTACTAAATAATTAAATTACTGAGCTTCAATTCCTGAGGTCTGGCCTGACAGAAGATTCTGATGAAAATTTTGTGGTATTCAAAGGTGCAGTATTTGGAGAGGTCAGAGTTGCTGGGAGGCTTGGAGGGCTGCTGGGGTCTTTTAGAAACATAGAATACAGCTGAGTTTGCCCCAGCAGAGCCATGTGGATGAAGACATCACAAAAGGTGACTTTGCTGCCTCATCAACAGAGGAAAGTTGGCGTATTTATGACTTCTTTGAAGTAGTGTGGTGAGTGGGCCTCAGCTGGTAGCCAAGCGCCCAGAATGACCCTCACAGTGGGATAGGGAGGAAATAGGCAGAGAAAAAACAGTGGAGATGAAACCAGGGTGGAGGTAAAGACAGGGAGATCCATCCCCAGTTACTGAAGTGGCAAACAGACTCATTGAGGGGAATTTAATTTAGAATCATAGAATTAAAGAATGGTTTGGGTTGGAAGGGACTTTAAAGATCATCCAGTTCCAATCCCCAAACTTCCAACCCCCCAAACTTAACATTTAATTATTGTTTACGTAGGGAGAAACAAAGATGACAAACATAAAGTACTTAAGGAGAACACCTTTTCTCACGCTTCTCTGAGTTGAACTCCTGTCCAAAATCTTCCTCGTTGCCATTGTAGGTCCCTTTGGTGAGACAATGTCAGGGCAGGAGGTTGGGGTTTCTGTCATTCTTTGCTCTTCAGTCTTTTCTTCTGTGTTTCCCTCCTTCTTACTTGTCTCCTCTGCTCTGGTGTGAGACTCTATGGGCAAAGGTCCCTTTGGGTTTTCCACCTTTGGGTGTGATTCTTGCTTCATGAAAGGGATGTTGTGTGTGCTGTCCTGTGTTTCCTCAACAAAACCCTCATGCTGAACTTAAACCTGAGTTAGTGAAGAAACATTTTTCTTTATGGGAAATGGAAACCCTACAGTTTTTGGTACCGGTGTGATTAATTCCATGGGTGATCAACCACTTGCAGTGTGGTTCTCTGTGGTTGCTTAGGTGGTGATATGGAAAAAAAGATGTCAGCCAACAAGAAATGGGTCCCTGCTCATGCACTGAATTCCACCTGGAAGTTAAAATCAGATTAATCAGATTAATTTTATTGTTTTTCTTTCTGATTATAGAAATTAATTTTATTGTAAAATTCAAGATTTCATATTAATATCTTAATTTACATTCCTCTACCTCTGATTACAACATATAATAAATTTAAGATTGGTCACACAGGAGTCCTTATGGTTTGTGAGAAAAAATGGGATTGACAATAACAGAGGAATTATGGGATTTCTGTTGAGAACATTCAGTCAATAGTTGTGCAGACTCAGGTGGTGAAGGCAATGCTCTGCTGCAGAGGGGAAAATAGTATTTGCTGAGGGAGGGAGGTGTCTGTAGTCGATGCCTCTATGAGCTGCATAATGACAATGAGATGACCATGTTTCAGAGTAAAATGTCCAGCCTTAGGACCACAGATTTAGGCTGAAAATATCAGGGAATTTCACAAGGAAGATGGGGTATTGCTGTTTTTGAGGAGGCTTCTAATTTGATTGTTATTCTGTTTTTCATTATTACAGGGATCCTTTCAACCTTGGGAAATGGGTATGTTATTTTTATGTCCTCAAAGAGAAAAAAGAAGTTGAGACCTGCTGAGATAATGACTGTTAATTTAGCAGTGTGTGATCTGGGCATTTCAGGTAATTCCATGTCTTTGTTTTCACTCATTTTTACTATCCCACCATCCTTTCTGGCAGCAGCAAGAGGCATTCCTCCGAAAGTCAAGGAAGCCCCAAAGGCCTTTTGCTACTGATATTTCTGCTCTCTTATTTGCATATAAATAACATGGAAGGATGGAAAACAACATTCCTGAACAACTTGATGGGAAGAAATTAACAGTACAGAGGAAAAAATAGGGTTGATTTTATCAATCAGGCAAAACACCTGCTCATCCCAGCACTGGGCAACGTCTCCAAAAACAGTTTCCATGTGCACCCTGGCACAATAACCACAAAATAGCTCAGTATTACAGGCACAGAAAACTATGTTTTCTTGCTGTAGGATGCAATAGAAGGGATCCAAGTGCCTCAAAAATACATGTTTGGTCAAATAATTGGAAAAAGCCAGTAGTCACCAGCCTACCAAAGCTAATAGTTTTCTCTCTAGTTACCACCCTCCTTTATGCCTGGATCAGAAAAATAAGCATTTGTGTCAATCTGTAGAGTAAGAGCAACAGCAGCCAACTGGGAGGATTTTTATTTCAACCCCACAGTCTGGATGTCCCGGCACAGAAGGAGAGAGCTTTGGAAAAGTTTATACAGAGTTGCAGAGTCAAGAGCCTCTGGAGATTGCTGTTTTGGCTCTTGACATGAGTCTCTCACTCAGCTGCTCATGGCTACTTGCAGATGCAGGAGAAGGGCAGGATGTCCTTTAGAAAAGGATATTTTGGATGGCAGGCACTCCAATAAGTATAAAGACCCATCTGATCATGGGATCTCCCCCATGCAATATAAATGGCAATATATTCCCATGCTCACAAAGTCATCTGTCCCCTGTGTGTTGTACACACTGGGAGCCCTGCCCTCAGCTGCAGTACACCGTTTTCCTGCCCTCATCTCTGCCAAATGCTGCTGCTTTCATGCAAATGCCCAAAATAGCACTGAACAATATGAAATGGTGGCTCCCAGTCTCCCCTGACTGATGCCTGTTATGCTCTCATGGTACAAGGCTAAGGATTTGCTCACCCCTGCAGATTCCAGGGGTTTGGATCAGTAAACATGGATTTCTGAAGGAAATACGAATTCAGTAGAAGAAAGATGTTAATACAAATATCATTGCTACCACACAAAAAAATCCCAAGATTTCTTTGGCATTTCTGCCGTGGAGTCACTATTTCCATCTTTCAACATTTAGAAGTTAAGGAGAAAAAAACAAAATGTTTTTTTACTCTTCTGTGATACTCCCATTTCCTTTGTGTCTTTAAGAGTCTGTCTTACATTATAAATCTCATGTTTGACTCTTATGATTGTCACTCCAATGATAGGAAGTTCTTCAGGAGAATTTCCCTAGCTATATATTTTGAATGTTGCCCAGAGAAGCTGTGGATACTCCATCCCTGAAGTATTCAAGGATGGGTTGGATGGGGCTCTGAGCAGCCTGGTCTAGTGGGAGGTAACCCTATCCAATACAGGGGGATTGGAACTATTTGATCTTTAAGAACTCTTGCAAGACAAACCATTCTATAATTTGATGAGTTTAATAGGTATCTCCTAACCACGCAAACTGTAGGTCTCAACCATGCAAATTACAGCTAGTTTGGGAGCCTTCCTAGCATGAGGGCTGACAGCTTCTCTCTTAAGGTGTGTCAACACCATACTACCTTGTCACCTTGCTTTCTTCCATGGGGAATCTCAATCTATCTGTGTGTTTAAGTTTTGGAATTAAAAATAATTGTGATTGGCACAGCCATGTGGCTTTTTCTTCCTTCTCTAATGTTTTTTTGCTAACTGACGATGTTCACCTGAGAAATGTGATGTATTCAATCTGCTGGACTGATTGGAATGAAGATGGGATTTTTTTCCCCCAGGATCTTCACATTTCACACACTTATCTTGGCACCTTGTTCAAGAAACAAGTTCTGCCATGGCCCTGTTTCCTACAGATTTCCACAGGGTGGCACCAGCCCCTCGTTCAAAGCTACATCGGGCTCTTTTTGCACTGACACCGTGCTCTGAGCTGCTCCGAGTCCTGCTGCTGAAGAGAAATTTGATTTTGTGCAAATAAATGTGTTGGCCTTTAAAGCTGGCAATCATTTATGTGAGTAAAGTTGCTGACTGTTAGCATATGTCCCAGACCTTGCCATATTTAATGTTTTTCTTGAAACTTAATCACTGAGGTCAACTTTTGCTTGAAAAATTAGAAGTGCATTTATTCTGCTCAGAGAAAAGCACATCATACATTGACCCAAGCACAACTTTCAGGCTCAGGCAGAACTTTCCTTACAGGCTTAGGCTAAAGGAAAACAATCTCAAAATACTTTGTTTAAAAATAAATCTGGTTTTGATGGGTTTTCAATCATGATGTTTTTGGCATAAAGATGGAGCAAAGGCCATTTTATGCAATATTTGTTTTTGGTAGAAATGTTTTAATTTTCTACTAATACTGAAAACAGAATGTTTAGTTTTATGTCCAGTTTGATGCAAAATGGAATATTTTTGGGAACAATTCAACATATTTTCCTGCAGATCACTTCAACATAATAGAGACTTTTATCTTCTCTTCTATGAACAGGTTACCCTGTGGGAATTACAGTTTGCAAGACCCTCTTTATAAACCAATTCACTGAGCTGCTATGACATTACAGACACTGTGGTTCAGCCAGGGAAATTAGCCCAGGGCAGCTGAGATGTTTTCAAATCCTTGAGGTGCTCTGGCTACTCCTGTGGAGGAAGGAATACAGTCACAGGAATGTGGAGTTCAATATTTAATGTTGTTTGAATATTGCAGTTGAACTGTTCAGGCTTGGGAGCATTTCAGGTCAGTCTGGTAATTAGAAATGAAAGATTTGGAAAATATGCTGATGTTCCTAGATTATAAATTTTTGAGTTTTCTGTTCCATTAACATTGTTTTTTTTTCTTTGTCTGGTTTTTGACCAAAAAAAAATATTAATAATCAGAAGGTAGTGGTAATTTTCTAACTAGAAAATACAAGTTTCAAACTTTCTTATTTTTATAATGCTTACAAAGAATATGAATAAGGTAAATCTGATTTAATGTGAGAATGGAACATTTGTCTCAGCTTCACTTCCTCCATAATGCACCCCTCAGTTTTATAAATGGAGGAATGAGCTGAAGTGCCACTAAGACAGAGCCTCAAAAATATTATATGTTATATATTTCCCCTCTTTTGGGGGAAACTTAGAAAATTTTGCTGTCTGTGACCAGGTGGCTTGTTGAGAGGCACCAAGGAAATGTGTGGCATGGACAGGAGCTGAAACTACTTCTGCAGCTCAACCATAGCAGAATCTTTCCTTCTCATCTAACACTTCACTATATATCATATTGTTGGGCCTTGACAGGTTTGTAAAAGTCCTTTTTGAAGGCAAATTTCTTTATCTTGTGCTTCAAGACACTCAGTGGACAATCCTAGGGATGTAGATTAGATCTGTGCCTATTTCAAGCCCAGACTCACCCATCACCTGTACTTTTTGGATACTGACATGTGTTTACATGTGGACTTGACATATTCTGAAGTTTTCATAACGGGAAGAATTTGCCCATGGTGGGTATCAGAATATTGGTTTACTTCTGTTTCCTGTGGCTACAGCATAGCACCTATTTCCAGCAATTCTGCAGACTTGGCTCATCCTACCACAGTGTTGATGCTATGGGATGTAGCTAGGGCTGTCTTAGGCTTAGTCTTGTGGATGGAGGGCACATGAGTCACAGAACACTTTGGGTTGGAAGGGACCTTAAAGATCATTTGGTTCCAAACCCCTCAAATGGGCAGCAACACCTTCGCTAGACCAGGCTGCTCTAAGCCTCATTCAACCTGGCCTTGAACACTTCCAGGGATGGAGCATCCACAGCTTCTCTGGGCAACCCATGCCAGCGCCTCACCACCCTCAGAATAAAGAATTTCTTTCTAATATCTCATCCAAATTTACCCTCCTTTTGCTTTAAGTCCTCGCATCTGCTGTGCCTGAAGCCTCCTCTTGACATTGAAGTTTTGTCCAAAGGAGAGGGTTTGCCTTTCTGAAAAAGGGTGGTTTTATCGATGATGGGGTTTATCAGTCAACTGACACTCTCTTCTCCTTTTTTGAAGTTGTAGGTAAACCTTTCAGTATCATCTCCTTCTTCTGTCACCGCTGGATGTTTGGATGGATAGGCTGCCGCTGGTATGGATGGGCTGGTTTCTTCTTTGGCTGTGGGAGCCTTATTACCATGACAGCTGTCAGCCTGGACAGGTACCTAAAAATCTGCCACTTGTCCTATGGTAAGACAACTCTATATCTATATATGGAGATAACTATATTATCTATGACTACAGAGGAATCATATGAAGTGTATAGTTTACTACACTGAAATCACATTTAAGTTCTTCAGAATGCTTTTGTAAAATATAGAGGAGAATACATAGATAAGAGAAACACATTTTCATGATCCAAGTAATCCCAGTTAAATTGTTTTTACTGGACATAACATCTTCACTGTTGTCTCTCTGCTGTCTGCTTAAACCATGAGTTTTCATAATCCATAATAGATAAACCATTTTATGTATCAAGGCTAATTAACATTAGCAGATGCAAGTATTGCACATATTTCAAGATCTTATGGACCAATAAATAGAAATATTCCCTATTAGATGCCTAAATTCCTCTAAGATATGTGGCAAGCTATTTAAAACATCTAAGAGATTTGGATGGGCAATAATTCATAATGTGATATCATAGCTCTAATATGGAGATGGAACCTGAGAGGATGAAATGAATTTAGCAATGAAAGCTGTTACCATCATATCCATCAATATTTGTATGTTCTGAATATGATGTGTGATAGGCTTCGTTCTTTCCAGTTAAAAGAAATTGTCACAGTATAGAAAAGATGTTCTTCCTGCTTTGGAAAGGACTAAATTCCCATTAAAACACAGGGAATACTCAAGGTGGCTTTACATATAAGAAACACCTTGCCCATGTGACTTGAGGGGTACACAACAGATTTCTTTATAATGACATAAAATGTCAGTCATGTAAGGTTAAGTTATAAGGAATGTCTACAGCTAGAAAGTGTAAGTAAGCCAGTCTGTGTAACCAGTTAAAGTCTGTGGTACTGTGCTAAGACTTGCTATTGTAGATCCTGTGCTATCATAGATCCTGGCATGCCCATACTTTTTCCTTAAGTGGGAGTGCAGGGAAGGTCTCCTTAGCAGAGTTCTAGGTACACCATTCACATTAAGCAGGATTTCAGTTCTTCCTATAGAAGTCTTATCAAAATAATTCAGTGGCAACTCAAATCATGGACAATTTCCCACAGATTTGGTGAACTGAAGTGAATATTTCATGCCTGACTGCATTCATGCCACCAGCTCTGGTATTTAGCATTGTGTCTGAGTTCCCTGGGAACAGAACACTTCAAAACATTTATGCTCAAGGACTCTGATCATGGTTGTCCATACAAAAGGATGGAGACCAATAAACATAATGCTCAATCTAGGAGGTTAAATTAGACATTATCTGTATAATGACCAAATCAGTCATCAGGAACCTGGTGCACCTGGGTTTTTTTGGCACTAGGTTGCTGTGGTTTGACAATAACTGCAAAAATAATGTCACTCTTTTAATACTCATTCTATTGTTGCTTTGTTTTTCCACCCCTGAGCCCAACAAACCACCTTTCTGTCTCTCAACCATCATACAGGAATACATAATTTGTCAGGCAGTGTTCATTTTCCTTCCAGTGATCTGGAAATGTAAAATCAGCTGTGAAGGGACACTGGTCACATTAAAATTACAGGTGCTTCTTTGCTTTGATCCTGAAATCCAGCAGAAAGCTCCTCAATGTTGGTGTGAAGTGAGTGAAAACTCCTCTGTGAGTCAGGGACTGCAAGCAGGTTGGAGCTTCCAAAGTGAAAGGATCATTACACCATATTTCGAGTTTCTGAAAAAATTACACATTTTTACTTGTTCTATCCAAATCCAAAATGTCGAATATAGGTGATGATGGAAAGCCTGTAAACTGAAGCTTTTTCCACATGGATTAGAGCTGTATGCAAGATGAGCAGAAAGACAATATTCCACACTCCACAGCTCCAGACATGCATTTAATAAAATTAGGCTTAATTAAAAAAATGGGCAAGGATACACGAAAACACCTGTTATGGATACTTCTGACCGGACACTCATGGTGATTTTCTATACTGGAAAAGAATGACAAGGTAAAAATATATCTTGCATATCTCATTCCCTCTGTAAAGCCTTTTTTTAAAGTCACTTAGTTTAATAATTTATGTTGAGAACTGTCCTGAGATTGAACTTTAGCCAGGTAATACATGACAGAAAGAATAGGAAATAATGTAAGTTACAATGTACAGTTGCTGTGGGTGAGCCTTCATACTGAGTAATGAAAAGCTGAATTAAAGTCTTTGTCCTTCATGTAGGTTGAACCTCTATCTCATCTGATCACACACCATGAATACACTGTTAGAGACCACAAAGCAATTTCCAAAATTATTGGACAAGATTCTCACAACTGTTGCTGGCCTGGTTGCTTGGATTGTTTTGGTTTGGACTCTTCTCAGTTGTAAACCATCACAACTTAAAGCAAAGATCTAAAAAAAAGTTAGGTGGAGTCTTTCATATGAGTGTGCATTTGTCTTCATGAGTGTTGTGGTTTGAGCCTCAAAACCAATTTTTCAAACCCCCACAAATCTGCTAAAATGATGAGAGAAGTTTTCAGACAGGCAACAAACTCAGCATGGGGGAGTTATATCAAAATTTATTACTAACAAAATAAAACCTGTAGAAACGAAGAAGCAAATAAATACACAGTATTAATACAATTTCTACCACTCCTGGGGCCCTCCCATATCAGTCCAGAAGAACCTTCAGGGCAGGAGGGGTCTTCTGCATCCCCACCAGCTGCTCGGCCTCTGCCGAGGGCTCCTCCTGGGCTGCGAGGGAGCACTTGCTGCACCAGGTCTGCATCGTGAGCTACAGGGAGTCAAAGCTTTCGAGTCCTTTTCCCCTGCTTCACGAAGGTTCCCCCCAGGAAGTAAGATTTAGGGACTTCTCCACTTCGAACCTGCTTGATTTGGCTTCTCTCTGTCTCAGCTGTAGCATCAGCTGGGCTGCCAGGTGGCAGGAGGGGCCATCCCCTGCATTCCTCATCCTTTGGTTTTTGGCTGTCCCCGTCCAAACCTCAGCAGGGGCACCTCCAAGCTCTCAGTTTGTCTCTTTCTCTCCAGTCTCAGCTCCAGTCGCCCTCTCCTCCCGCCGTGGCAGGGGAGGTGGCAGTGAGACTGCTTGAAGTTTCTCTCTCCTCTGCCTGGAATTCCTTCTGCTCTGCTTCATGATCCCTGCTGCTGCCTCCCACACTCACAGGGGGAAAAACGGTGAGGGAATGTTGTAGCCCTGGCCATAGCACCAGGGCTACAGCATGCCCAGGGGCACCCCCAAACTCGGGGCTCCCCTTGGTTACCTCATGGCTCCAATTCTCTCTGCCAAACAGCTTTTCTTTGGGTCTGTGTAATATGCTAAATTCACAGGGGTACTCTGATTGGCTCAACACCAAGAACACCATCCCTGGAGTTAACCACTTTCCCACTGCAGGGAAAAAACCTTTTTCAAACTAAGACAACGAGGCACAACACGAGCTGGAGGGCCTTGCTCAGGATCACTATTGATACCTGAAAAGAGGCAAGATTAACACTACAGAGTTGTTGTAAAACAGTTGACCAAACTCGTACTTTATAGAATCATAGAAGAATAGAATGGTTTGGGTTGAAGGGACCTTAAAGACTATCCAGTTCCACCCCCCTGCAGGGACAGCTTCCACTAGACCAGATTGCTCAGAGTTACATCTAACCTGGCATTGAACACTTCCATGTGACATGGCATGTTCAATCGTGCCAGATACATCTGGGCATGAGCTTGTAACTCTGGAATTATCTTGCAGGTACCTGGCTGAAGAGACATCATGCATTTGTCTGTCTGGCAATAATCTGGGCCTATGCCATGTTCTGGGCTACGGTGCCTTTTGCTGGGGTGGGGAGCTATGCCCCTGAGCCATTTGGAACCTCCTGCACTCTGGACTGGTGGCTGGCACAGGCTTCGGTGGCTGGACAGGTTTTTGTTCTCAGTATTCTCTTCTTCTGCCTCCTGCTCCCAACTGCGGTGATTGTGTTTTCCTATGTCAAGATAATTTTGAAAGTCAAATCCTCCACCAAAGAAGTCGCTCACTACGATACCAGGATTCAGAACAGCCACATACTTGAAATGAAGCTGACCAAGGTAGGAGCATTTACCTCGGTTTGATTTGTTGTGTCACAGAAGCAGGTTTGGAGACAATAGGATGATGCCTTGAAGGTGGTTCTTGTAGCTTTCTCCTTTGTTGCTGTCAAGATGGGAAACACAGGAGTGGAAACATGATTCTGTGATTAGAGCACTCAAGTCCCTGAGATCATGGTTCACTCTGAAGCTCTATCACAGCTTTCCTGTGTGACCTTACAAGTCATATCATCTCCCTGTGTCCTTGTTCCCCCCCATAAAGCACCCTTTGCTTTCAGGAACAGTTGTAAAGATTAATTTAAGGTGTTCGAGGTGCACAGAAATTATAACAGAAAATAGATAAGGAGCAGATTTTGTAGCAGGGAAATAAAACTTTCAGACAGTTTACGTTCCTCTGTTAATGAAGATATAAACTAAAATCAGTCCTGTGACATTGCAATTGTTTTTATGCAAATAATTTATCATTTAAGTTCAGCCCTGTGATAAAAATACACTGAAGTACTAAGATTAATTTTGCATCTTAGACCATATCCTGTTTTTCCTTAAGATTGAATCTATTTTCTCTTTGGCAATGGTGACAGCCATGAGCCTTGATACTGGTTATTGTGCCAGCAAATCTCTCAAAATAAAGACTTGTGTTGAACAAACCGAGATTCCTTAGCTGTAAAAAATTCGCCAGCCTCTGTAAGCCATGCCAAGAGAGAGACAAGCAGCAACTTTTGCTTGGCTGATCAAATTTTATTACATTTTTTTTTGTGAGTTAAACTGAAAATTATATAACATAGAACAATAAGGGACAATATGTCTAAACATATTAGAGAATCTCAGCTGGTACCTGTACAACCAGTGCTGCCAATACAGCTGGTACAGCTGTACTTGCCTTTCAAAGGGGTGTTTCAATACGGTACTTTTTTGTGGTTATTCAGCAAATTTCCTTTGAAGAACAATGCAAACTTTTGATTTGAGGCTGCAGATTTATTTTTCCCATATTGGAGGGATCGCATAAAACTTCAATGTGATCTGAGTTGAAGCACTAGTAGTTGTCCCTCCTGTCTTGGATCCACAGTGGGGAACATAATGTTAGGATAAATATAAATATGGAAAATGAGTCTCCCTTATAACCCATTTGACTCCAGAGCACAATTTAAAACAAAAAGACTGTGTTTGAGACCCTTGGCTCACATGAACATCACTTCCTTCAGTGACAGACAACAAAATAATGTACAGAAAAGATTATGCAGCATCCAAAATCCTTTTATTTTCTGGTGATTTTTTTTTCCTAATCCTGCTAATTGCCTTATTCCAAATGAGTGCACTTGTACTACTCCCAGTCTGGATGCAGCAACAGCCTGTCAATGGCAGCAGTATAATGGCAGGTGTTCTTCAGAATGTATTATTGCATGATGTCATCTTAAACTATACCAGGCTGTGACTGAGTGCAGACAGGCTGGTTCAGGTAGAGTATATAAATCTCCAATTTTAGCCCCAAACACTTTATTAAACATTTATACTAAACTTTCTTATAGTTACATTTCCTCGTATTATAAGGAAGTCCTTTACTAATTTACTGGGAACATGTTATCAGAACTGAAACATTTGCTGGAAATATGCTTTTTTAGACTATCTACATATCTTAATGGAGTACAAATCCATGATATGGCTTAGAAGAAAGATAACTAAACATTGTACTAGCATTGTCAGTTTTAATTATATTCTCAATTTTCAGAAGATCTTTTTCGCAGCTCTGATATTATCTGTAAGTTATCCTAAAAAAAAAAAAAAGAGATTCTGTGTTTCGAAAGGACTCTCCTCCTTAAATAATTTAAATCCAGTGTCAAATGATTATAATTTTCTGAGATCTCATTAAGTTTCCTCATCTTTAGCCATTTTTAAAGGTCTGTGATAACAGACTCATTAACTACTCTGTGTCAGGTGAAAGAAAAACAGGCACTAGATAAAGATGTGTGACAGATTTTCTTCATATTGAAAATTTACCTGAAGCAAGTCATCATTTTTCTTTTCCATTCAGTGTCATGTTCCCTTGCATTCTGCCCTGCTCTGTGTCGTGCTTCCAGTGTCTCTCTGTGCTGGATAAACCTCCTCCTCTCTTTTCTCCTCTCACAAGGTGGCAATGTTGATCTGCGCAGGGTTCCTCATTGCCTGGATCCCCTACGCCGTGGTCTCAGTCTGGTCAGCCTTTGGACAGCCGGATTCAGTTCCCATTCAGTTTTCAGTGGTACCAACACTGCTTGCAAAGTCAGCAGCCATGTACAACCCAATTATTTACCAGGTCATAGATTGTAAATTTGCCTGTTGCCGGTCAGGAGAACTGAAAGCGAAGAACTCTTTGAAGAAATCAAGGTAATTTCTTCTTTGAAAAGTAGGATGTCTTTAATTACACAACATTCCAAAAAATACCAAACTAAGATCTACCAAGGATCACAGCTCTATGAAGCTTATTTCTTGTTTTTAAGCATGACTTATTTGGGGTATTTCTTGCCATGGGAATTTGTGAAGAGGCTCTAGATGTATAAAGAGAAGCAAGGAGACAGTCCTTACTTTTAGATCCAGCTGCAACTCCATTAATATAGTTTGGAAAAAAGACCCACTGCTTTTAGTGGTTTTGGGATCAAGCCTGTCGTGTCATCATATGATTTTCCTCCAGAAGGTGTTGATGACCTCTATTGCCAGTGAAGTAAATGGAAGAGAATTGTGCTAATTCCTTACATAATTAACCTGTTAATACTATGTCTTTCAGCTACAGAATCAGCAGGGAGAGACAATAGTTCCTTAATCACCCTGTAGGTAACATTCACACCAGAAAACCAAGCCCAAACTCAACAAATCAAAGTATAATAAGGTCTCATAAGAAAACTGCTTTCTATTTACAACTTTCAGGCAAAATTTATGATGAACACCAGTGGAGTTCCTGAAAACACTAATTATGCACTTGGAGGAAAAGTGCTTCTAATTCTGCATTACCCCAGACAAGTACCTTACTTCTATGATTGAACAATGAGAAAATGATGGGTGTTAATCTGGCAGTGTAGACTGACACAAAGGCCACCAATGCCATACCACATATAAGTGACTGCGAAACATTAGAATTCCAGTAATTTTCTTGAAAGGCCTAAAACATATGTTCCTCAGCATGTACTTATTAGAGGTATGAAGGACAACTTTATCATTCATATTATTCCCTTATCACTTCCAGCATTTTTTGACGTGTTGCTCAGAATGAGTCAACATCTTGAGCTTCCACAGCTTCTCATAGCAGATCATTCCATAATCTTGCACTCAGATTTACTTTGTCTGCAGAACATATAGAGTATAAACATGTTTTAAATGTTTACAGTTTACTAAAAACCCTTCTACAGTTTTAGTCAAGTGAGAGACAAATCCAAAGTAGCCTTCTTTGGTGGCTGGATTTGTGTTTAACCTCCAAGTTATCCCTCTTAAGGGGGTTTCACCTAGTCCCTGATGCTGAATGCAAGTTGGCTTTCCTAGGCCTGTGCAGTGAATGAAATGATCTGGAGAAACCACTTCCCAGAATGAGGAACTTAATTTCCAGCTTGGTATGAACAAAATGATCATTGCCCCTTCTCTGTCCCACAGGACATACACCATATCTGCACACAGAGACTCGATGGTGATGAACGAAACCCAGCTGGAAGCATGAAGGCTCATTTCAATACAGAAAATGAAAACCTGATGACAAACAACTCTACTGGCTCAAACTCCTCTTTCTGTAAATTAATTAAAACATGGTGACAGTTTTATTTCACTCCCTAGTCCTCAGTACAATGTAGTTCTTTCCATCTTGACCAAAATAGTGGGATTAAAGATGGGAAAATATTTTGAGTACTCAGAGGAAGAAGAAAGAGAGAAATTTTGTTTTTATAAAAAATTTGTATTCACTTCAGATGCTATAAAATGCCTTTTTTTTCTTTTCTTTTTATGACTAACAGAAGTGATAGCTTGGATGATATATAATTTTCCTCATGGGAAGGGAAGTATTCATAAAGGCCAGTTTTAGTTTGCCAAAGGTAATCTCCCTAAATTCCTACTGTAGTCACTGGAGAACTGGAGCATGAGAGAAAGGATTCCTTAGGAGACAAATCTGAATCAGAGCTTCACTTATCAGGGCTCTGAATTACACAGTGGGGACACATTTGCCCTGATTCTTCCTGGTGAGCAACTCTCCAAATAATTTGGCTACCAGCTTTCTTAAACCCACTTTGACTTCAGTCCTTCAAGATTCAGAAATATTTTGGTTTTAGTCAAGACAAGGTCAGAAGTATTTGTGAGTGGTAACAAAGTCATCTTTCAAGTGCAGCTGCAGAGTAATTTTTAAACATTAAGTGTTGGAAGGATGAGGATTAGTAATGATTTAGGAGAATGACAGTCCCATCAAAACAAAGCTTGTTAAGTTCCCAATGTACTCAATAGAAAAACAATGTGCCTTGTAAAGATCTGCAGAGTAAAGCAACCAAAATAGTTGAGTTGAATCTGTTTCTGGTTTATATTTGTCTTAAGGGAGAGGCATCACTACAGATGAAAAATTAGCAGTCTGATATAAGCACATTTTTTAATGCTTAAAAATAATGATTTTGGTGTTTCTATGTAATTTCTTTGGGAAGGATACGATTCTATTAAAAATAAGCTAATTGCAAATCAGAGAGTCTCCTACACAGATTTGTGACGACTGTTAAAAAAAAGAAAGTTACAAGGGTGACACTTTCTTCTGAGTTGTTCCTTTAAGGAAAGAAAGCATTTGTGAAAGAGTTTCAATTGTTTTCTTGTTTAATATTTCCTGTTTAACATTAATTTGTCCTACTGTTATTTCAAAATTGTGTTTAATATTGCTTTCCTGCCACACTGAACCGAACTTCTTTTGTCACTGATCCATGGTGATGTTAATTTTGTTTATACAATAATGTCATAAAGGTTTAATCTGATGATTGTTGGCATGTCCCAGCACTCCCATTTTGCAGTTGCTATTTTCTCGAATGATATTCAGACCATGTAACAGAAGTAGAATTTTGTTGAATTTCCTAAGCTAGGTAGAGGAAAATTTTCCTTCCTTCTCTGCAATGTTTTAGCAAAAGAAGTTTGAATAAATTCTAAGAGAACTTGCATAGGTATGAGGAGTTGCCACGCTACCTATACAATGTTTTGTGCTAAGTTTTCCCCAGAAGTTGAGTTCTTTCATTTCTGTAGATCTTTCAGCATAAGACAAACTTATTTCTTGGCTATGGTTGCAAGTTGAGGCCATGAATTGATCCAGAGAAGAAGGCATCCTTCAAAATATTTGCAGACTTGGTTATGAAGGCATTAACAACCTTCTCTCCATTTTCTTGCAGATTTTATTATTTTCTTCATCCAGGCAAACTTCTGTTTGTATCTATAGGTGTTTATCCTAACAAAGGTCTGATGTAACTCATGTGGACTGTGGCCCTATAAATGCAAATTAGCTAAAGCAACACTGCTGGGAAGATTGTAAGAATTATCCACCAGTCAGGCCAGATTTCAGGGTAGATCAACTCATAGTTTTTGCATGAACCTGTCCTCTAGTTCAAATTTTGGAATATTTTATCTCTGTTTGTTAAAATTATGTACTCTCTTCAGAATTGCTGTTGAGTCATCCCAGAAATAGATACACACTTGTAGCAAGGCTGCATTTTATATTTGTGAAGGCTGTAAAATATTTTTGGATTCCACTATAGAGAATGTTCTAGATACATGTACTATCCAAAGAGTTCAGAGGTTTAGTAAGCTCTAAATATGAACTTTCAGAATAATGATAAACATGTTTCACATGACTTCAAGATATTTATTTTCATATGATTTAAATATATTTATTTTTTATTCAGTGCTATAATTATTTTCTGTCTGAAAAATCAATTTTACCACTACTGAACAGTATCTTGCTCTGTAGGAAACTCTAGGACTCCAACTTGAGCAGGAGTTAGAGACATGTTTATACCAAGCATGTGTTCAAGTGAAAGATGTTTCCCTGAATCAAGCAAGACATACACACTCTGGCATGCAGTACTGTAATTTAAATGCAGAATCCAAACCCAAGAGCAAATGGATCTCATCTGATTCAATGATAAAAGAGAATTGGAGCACTTTCTTTGTTTACTTCCATATAAAGCAGCTGACACAATTAGTTTGTGCTCTGTTTGGGATCCCGGTGGTAGAGAATAAGGGTCTTATTATGGATTCAAATTTTCAAGGTCAACTTCAAATTGATTTGAAGGTTGTAGCCTGATGGTTCTAGAGATAATAATTTGCCATTGATGCTCAGGACAGAGTTTTCTCCTCTCCATGTGTTGAGGCTGATAATTGATTATTATATAAAACTGAGGTATGTAACCTTGGTCTGAGGTCACTAAAAGACAGTGACTCTCTCAATTTGCCGTTTCAAGAATGAATGTTTTTGAAGTTTCAAACATACTATTTTGTGATCTGAGCTTTGTCAAAGCACCGACATTATAAAACCTACTCAGTGTGGTGAATAAGTAAGGAATACGACTCTGAAGGAAGATTTCTTTATTGCATTTTCAATATTTCAGCCTCCTTATTATATTAAGGAATTTCCACTTTTTATGTATTAACATTAAACTAAGTATTTTTCAATGAAAACAGTGCCATCAAGAATAATAACTGTAAATGAGAATCTTTTATTATGTAACCTATGTGCACATTCAGACTGAGGTGGCAAGAAGCAAAATTGTATCTGAATTCACTCTCTGTGACGTAAAGGAAGTAATTGACACAGGTTAAGACTCCACTTGGATAATGAGCTGACCTGGACAGTAAGATTGTTCCAGTAAGAGTAAGAGGGTAATGAGAGTAATACTCTGTATTTTGAGGTGACAGTGAAATTATGCAAAGCATGTGGATATGGAAACTTCTAATTTGATAATTTTTGGTCATTGATGAAGAATGACTCTAAACCTTCTTCACACTTGGAAATCTGTTGACCATGAAAAAATATAACAAAGCAAACTTTTACGACAAAAAAGGTTGAAATAAATAAAGTACAAAAAGTGTAAGTTATGGTTGTAAGATTTTGGAAGAAAATAGAGAGCATTTGTCATGCAGGTGAATGCAGCTGTATCAAAATTTATTTCTACATCCATAAAGAAAAATGAAAAAAACCCAACCCAACAAGTGGTTTGTTAAAAATATTTATGGCCCACAGTACAAGACTACTGATAGCAGAAGATTTTTGGCTTTGTGGCATTGAAAGCAAAAGAGAAAATTTATACATTGTCATACAAAGAGAGTATGATTAATGAATTGACAGGCACAATGCTAGTGAATTGGGTCCCTTGGTGGAACTTTTCTCTTGGCTGACAGTATCTTTTGGAGGCTGTCCCATCTCCAGTGTGCAGGGTGATCTTGGTCATGAGAAAAAATATGAATTGCTCTGACCAGGCACTTAGTTCTCCTGCAGTTCTATCTTATTCATTTTGTTTGTGTTTCTACCTCTTATTCCCACCAGGGAGCTTTCAGATACATCAACCTGCATTCCTCAGGAAAGCTGCTTTGACATCTTTTTAGCTAATGTTTCCCAGCTCAGAATGTTCCCAGATGAGTCTTGCCCTGAGTAAGAAGCTCTTAACAAATAATGTTCACATAACGCCCATTTCTCTCCCAAGACGGATGTTTGGTTGTTTTCCTCCACATCTGCATCTTCCCAAGTTTCATAAGTCTTTGTAGTTCTTCAGCCTCAAGGGAGAACACATAACCACCAGAAAATAGAACTTCTAGAGAGCTGTTGTTGAGTAACACCATTACCATTACCATGTTTCTATATGATTCTATGTTCTTGAGCCGCTGTGCATTCCATACTGACCTTCCTCTCACTTATGGGCTTTTCAGAAGGACTTGTATTCCTTTTGCTTGGCACACAGTGCATACAGTGATAGGGCTACTTTTGTAACTGCCTGGAAGGATCTTCACTTCCGTGGTTGTGTCTGTTTCACTTTGTAGCTGGTGGAACGGGTCTTGGACCCGCAAGTCAGAACAAAGCCTTTTGAAATATGAGGCTTAGTTACAGGTTTTCATGCTTTCCTTACTTCTGAACTTAAAGGATGTTTCGCTAATTACGAATAATGAGCCTTTTTCAGTCACTGACTACAGTTTTGTGTCTCAGTTGAGTAGAGAAGAAAACCTATGTAGTTTGTTAGAAATCTATTCTTTCTTAAATTCAATCCTAAAAGGGGCAGTATCCCAAGTTAACAATCTCCAATCAGCCACAGTGAGACACAAATTCCAGGCTAATCTTCAAACTAGGCTAGATAACCATTCCTCAGATTCTACAGATACCTCTCCTGTAACACTCTGGCACCATATTAAAAACAGCATCCAGCAGTCCTCTGAAGAAACCTTAGGGTTCTCCCTCAAGAAGAACAAGGACTGGTTCCATGAAAACAATCAAGAGATCCAGGAATTGTTGATGAAGAAGAGAACTGCCTACCAAGCACACCTTGCACTGCCATCCTGTCACATAAGAAAAACAGCCTTTCACATTACATGCAGCAAACTCCAACAGAAACTCCGTGACATCCAGAACAAATGGTGGATCAGTCTAGCTGAAAAAACACAATTGTGCGCTGACACAGGTGATCACAGAGGTTTCTGTGAAGCCCTGAAAACAGCATACGGGCCTACATACCAGGCTCAAACCCCTCTACTCAGCGCTGATGGTCAAACACCTCTAACAGATAAAATCTCCATTCTGAATCGATGGTCTGAACACTTTCAGACTCTCTTCAGTACCAACCGTGTAGTCCAAGACACAGCCATTCAGTCCATCACACAACAAGCGATGAAGTATGAATTGGATACTGCCCCCATTTTAGGAGAAACCCTCAAGGCCATACAGCAGGTGAAAATTGGCAAGTCAGTTGGGGTTGATGGAATTCCACCTGAAGTCTGGAAACATGGGGGCCTTGCACTCCACACCAAATTTCATGAGTTCTTACTACGCTGTTGAGAACTAGGCGAACTACCATCAGACCTTCGTGATGCAGTCATCATCATCCTGTATAAGAAGAAAGGAATTAAATCAGACTGTTCAAATTACCATGGTATTACTCTGCTCTCCATTGCTGGTAAAATCCTGGCAAGAATACTCTTGAACAGACTAATACCCGCTATAACAGAAGGAATCCTTCCTGAAAGTCAGTGTGGTTTCAGAGCCAACAGGAGTACCACAGACATGGCATTTGTTCTCAGACAACTGCAAGAGAAGTGTAGGGAACAGAACAAAGGTCTCTATGTAACCTTTGTTGACCTCACGAAGGCTTTCGATACTGTGAGCAGAAAAGGTCTGTGGCAGATTTTGGAACGTTTAGGTTGTCCCCCCAGGTTCCTCAAAATGATCATCTCACTCCATGACGATCAACATGGCCAAGTCAGATATGGCAATGCACTTTCTGAGCCCTTTCTAATAACTAATGGTGTGAAACAAGGCTGCATTCTAGCACCAACTCTATTCACAATCTTTTTCAGCATGATGCTCCAAAGGGCCATGGCAGACCTCGATGATCAGGACGGGATCTACATTCGATACCATACTGATGGAAGCCTATTCAGCCTAAGGCGACTGAAGGCCCACACCAAGACCTTAAACCATCTTGTCTGGGAGCTGCTTTATGCTGATGATGCCGCCCTTGTTGCCCACACAGAAGCAGCTCTGCAGCGTTTAAACATCCTGCTTTGCAGACGCTGCTGAGCTCTTTGGGCTGGAAGTCAGTTTAAAGAAAACAGAAGTTCTCTATCAACCGGCATCTCAGGAAGTCTTCCAACATCCCCCTATCACCATTGGCGAATCAGTGCTCAAATCAGTCCAGCAATTTAATTACCTAGGTAGCCTCATAGATTGACGGAGAGATAGACAACAGGTTAGCAAAGGCATATAGTGCCTTCGGAAAGCTTCATAAAAGAGTCTGGCAAAATAAACACTTGAAGAAAAGTAGAAAGATCAGTGTTTACAGAGCCATAGTGCTGTCTACTCTCTTATATGGATCTGAATCATGGGTTATCTACTGCCACCACCTGCAACTCCTAGAATGTTTCCATCAACACTGTCTCCGTACAATCCTAAACATCCACTGTTCAGATTATATGACCAATACATCTGTTCTTGAACAAGCAGCAGTCACAAGTATTGAGGCCATGTTGCTGAGAACACACTTGCAATGGGCAGGGCACGTCTCCAGGATGAAGGACCACCGCCTCCCTAAGATCTTGCTTTATGGTGAACTTGCCATTGGCTGCTCAAGAGAGGAGCCCTGAAGAGATGATACAAGGACTCCCTGAAACAACATCTCAGCCTTGGCCACATTGATCACCATAACTGGTCTACTCTGGCCTCCAATCGGGAGGCCTGGAGACACCCCATCTATAACGCTGCTGATGCCTTTGAGAAAGCATGTGGGATCACTCTCGAGGAGAAAAGACAACGCAGAAAGAACCGTGTCTTGCAGAATTTACCACCTAAGGAGTCTTTCTGCTGTGCCTTTTGCAGCTGGACATGCCTATCTCGTATTGGCCTTTTTAGCCACCAGCGTGCTTGTGACAAACGTGGGTAGAGACCTTTCCCTAATCTTTGTTCATGAAGCCCAACCATGATGATGATTCTGACAGAGATATTCAGTATTGAATCAGGTGGCTACAACATCTGGATGAAACATACTGATAAAAGTTTAATAGGTTCCCTGAGTCAGTAAGACCTGCTGGTCTGTATTTTGGACCCAGCATCTCAAGGAAGTTTTGGGAGTAGATCTCTTAAACTTCGTGTAAAATGACAAATAAATTTGCAAAATATCAAGTAAACATTGCACTGACCAAAACCTGGCTGTTGCACAGAACATATTTCAGTCACAGATGTAGATACATTGTGTGGTGTAGAATACATTTTAAATGATAAATGTTTACATTGCATCAAACCTAATCTTACATTAGGGAAAACGTTAAACATTTAGGAAATAGGTATGTGTAGAAAATATATATGAAAATAAAAATGTGAAGAACTTTTTGATTTCTAAAAGGGGCTACGCAGGGGCTTAGCATCCTAAAATCAGAGGCTGATGTGAAAGTCTTACTCTTTCTGCAGCAATCTTGCAAAACACATCAAGAAAAGAATCTTACTGCAGGGTTTTGCATTCATGGAGGCAATCTGCAATCTAAAAATGTTCTTCTGAAGCACCTGAAGATTCTCAACTCTCAGTTAAAAGCCATTCTCTCAAATTCATAAGTGTGTGGAGAACCTGCCTGTCTGCCTGCAGTTCTGGTCCCCAAAACCAAGGGAAGCTTTGGAGAATGTGTAACAGGAAAGAATAAAAAATGACCATGTATTAGCAATGGGAGTTAAGAGGAGAGGATGACAGGGTTAAGCTAACTAGTCTAGAAGAGGAAAGGTCTGAGAGTAAATTATATCAGTCTATAAATAGCTTTAAGGCAATAATAATAATGTAAATGAAGGCAGGGAATTATTCGCAATCTCAGAAGGTGATAGAATGGGAAATCAAATCTGGAACTTAAAGCAGGAAAATCTGTAATGGGACTTCCTAAACTATAGGAACATTCAAGCTTTGGAAGAGTTCTCAAGGGGAGAAGGTAGGCTGTGATTCTGTAATAGGTTATCTAACACACCAACAGAAATTATTTACAACTGGAAATACTTCTAAACAACCATTTTTAGTACTGATATCTGGTTTTTTTGGAGCATTTTCCTAATTTAAACACTGGTAGTATCTCGCCTTGGGACCTATGTGTACTGCTGGAGCAATGACTGCTGACCTCACTGTTCTGACAACTAGGTTGTTTACACTGAAACCAGCTTCAAAAGACCTGTCATAGAGTGAAACTTCACTTCTAATGAAGTAGTTTCAAAATCCAAAGTTGGTGCAATGCAGTGGCATGTCTAGATGCTAAGTTAAACTTTATTATGAAAGAAGTAGCTTTGCTTTCACAGTTATTAGATGAGCTTCTCAGAGAGGTATCATTCTGCAACACTTGCAGTTCAAGCTGAAATAAAGTGCTGTAATTACTGCCATAGACAATTTATTGAAATAAAATATTTTCAGCTATGCTATTGAGCTTTTGAGAATGGGATAATAAATCTGGTACCTCAGTGTGATTAAATGAAAATATACCAAATAACCACAGGGAAATTACATGAGAAAATTACCTTCAGAAAAACATTTATTAGTGGTTTGTGATCTACATTTTCATTCTTAGGAACTGTATTTCTAATAGAGTTAAATTTGCAAAGATACCAATAGACTTTTAGTAATACTGACCCAAAATAACTGCAGTATGATTGCCATCTCAAAGCTTAGGTGTATTAATTGTATAGAAACATATTCCTGCTACTGAAAGTATGTCCTCTTAAGAAATAATTTTCAACTGTAATTTTTTGTGTGTATGTGCTGTATTTATTGTTTCAATTTGTTGGCAGTAGAATTGTATTCACATTTAATGTCCTAATACTGGTCTATGTTTGGTATAATACAGCAAGAAATCACAGGCACGTGTTAGCTACATTTCTCCTCTGTTTAGGGGATCAGATTCCTTCCTGCTGAAAATAGGCACACATCTGCTTGGAAGTCCATGGTCTACATCTCTTTACAGCTTCTTATATAAAATAAGGACCTGGTGTTTCCTTTCTCTTGTGTGTCTCCCACCACAGCAGCCTTACCAGCCTTGCTGGAGGTGCACCTGGTTTACAGTGCCTATGACAGAGGGTCTGGGTCCATAGGGAAGAGAGAAAGAAGGCAGGGGCTGGGCTTCTTTCCCAATTAAGGATGAGATAAACCAGAAGCAACCCCACTGAAATCAGTGTACTACACTGAAATGGTGATAGAAATACAACAAGAAACTGTGATAGAAATAAAACGTCTTTTCAGTTTTATGGGACCTATGAAATCCCAGCTGTACTGGCCGCTGTTTGGGAGCTGGTTCTCCAGCTCTGATGTAGATAACTAGCTTGAGCTAAGAGAATCTCTCTTGCTGAGGGGATCTACTGACTGCAGCAAAGATTTAACTTGCCTGGTAGCTTAAAGATAAGGAAGGCTGAAGGCCACTTTGTCCCTGTTGTTGAGTGATTTCAGCTTTCTCCATGTTCTGCTTCATTATATTCCTTAAAAGATGCACTTGACCTTCCCAATGGCTTACTGGACTACTCAGCTGAAGCATCAGTAATAGTTTGTTGGTGTTGCAAGCAACATTCAAAGCTGTAAGAAACTAATACAGAACTTTCTAGAATACTTATTACTGAATTTTTTGGTATGTTGGAACTCCAAGTGTAATGGAGGATCTGAGTATGGTGATTAATGAACCTCAGAGGTCAGAGCGGTGGGAGAGTTCATAAACTATTACAGTCTTGTAACTCACAGTATAAAATTCAATTGTTTGTGTCCATAAATGTCTCCAACACGTTGTGTGTCAGTGCAACGTCCTGGAACTTCAATCACCAATGTAAGAGAAAATTTATGGAGCGAACCTGTAAATAACTGTGTAAGTTCTCAAGCAGTGTTGCTGAGTTAATATGTTGTTAATATATAACTCTGTGTTATGAAGCAGTTAAGAACCTCACTTGCTGGCTACACTTAACATCAGGGGACACTTTGCTGTCACTGTATTGGAACAACAGTGGTAATTTTCATTTTTCTCTGCCCTTGTTATTCCTCTAAACACAAACCCAGATGGATTACACGACGGGCATGACTTTATTTTCTGCACTTTGTTATCTGAATGTGCTTTCAAATAAAGCAAGAGACTGGATCAATGATGTTACCTGTAGTTTTGTCTCTGGGTTTTGATCACAAAGTTGTATGTTTTCACGTCAAGGCTGCTTTTGGTGCCATTTAAGTGCAAACCATAACCTACATATGTCTGCAGTAAAATGCTTTGCCATGACTGAGGGTAGGGTTAGATTAGATACTAGGAAAAAATTCTTCACTATGGTGAGACACTGGAACAGGTTTCCCAGAGAAGCTGTGGATAGCCCATCCCTGGAAGTGTTCAAGACCAGGCTGAATGGGGCTTTGAGCAACCTGGTCTACTAAAAGATGTCCTTGCCCATATTAGAGGGTTTGGAACTAGATGATCTTTAAAATCCTTTCCAACCCAAACTTTTCTATGATTCTACAACTTGTGTAGCTGCAAAAAAAATGTGTGAGGACCAATTCAGTGTAATGAGAAGCACCCAAGCCTCCACTTAAGGAGTTATTTGTAACCACTCTGATGAAAATTGTTGTCCAAATAAAGAACAAAATACTTTCTCTGCCTCTTTTCCCTTCTCCCCCCCTGACTACAAAGACAGTCGACAGATCTGACCAAGGGATCCTGCAAATCAAGGTTTGGTATTTCCCATGGTTTGGGCATCCTGGCTCAGTGGAGTGCTACTCAGGTTTTAACATGCCCTTCCCTGAGAATGCATGAAAGTGAGATGGTCTCCTACTTACTAGTAGCTTTGCCATGTTCTCCTTTGAGATGTCTGCAGAGAGTTGAAATCTGAGGAGAAGGGTTCATTTACCTTTCTCTGTTCATCAGACAATGGATGCACAATGGAAAACCTTGCCAGGCAGTGCTGGCAGCAGGTACAGAGATATGGGCAGGTGGAGGCTCTTCATCCCAGACTCATCGTCTCCCCTTCAGCAGTAACCTGTCCATAAATCTGGCCAGCCAAGGTTTGGAAACCACAGGAGATTATGTCAGTGCAAAACTGAATGCTGGGTGGAAATGACTGGATATGGCAGTGTTTCAATCCCATTTTAGTCTGTCCACACAGTGAGCTCAGCTAGAGTAAAAAAACATGGTTGCAGGAACTGTAAGCATAGGGACTGAGCTGGAAAATAGTGCCAGGCTGCTGTCAGAAGTCCTGGCACACCATGTCTGTGTTGTTCGTGCATAGCTCCAGCACCCCGTCTCAGGGGAAATGGTGGAACAGGAAGAGATCTGGTGAAGGGCAGCAAAACCCCGTTGAAAAAAACCGTGTTTTTCTGTACAATTAACATGCATTCTGTACAATGGCAGGTTAAATAGACTCACCTTGTAAGAGGGGGAATCTGATGGGATATAGTATGGGCCATAAATAGCATGGAAAGGATGAAAGGAACAGATTTACAATTTCTTTATGGAACAGGAGTTGGAAGGCTCCAAATGAAACGTCTCAGTGTAAAACATCAGGCATGAGGCACGGCAAAGGACATGCTTTGCTCTGGCAGCACATCATTAAGTGGTGGGGGAGCACTCATCTTACAGCAGAATTTGTGCCACTGTCTGACTGCTCGGAGATGCTTCGTGATCACACAAAGGCAAAGGGACAAAGTGACTTTTCTTTAGGAACCACAGGAGCCCTTCCCAGTAGGGTCTGGTCCCACAGAGGTGACATAAAGCATGTTACCTGAGAAAGCATTCAAGGAGTCCTGAACAGATTTGCTTTAATGGCCTCAGAGAGGGATGCTCCTCCCTACATCCTGTGGGTCCAGCAAAACAGAGCACTGAGCTTTGATTTCATTGATGCAGCTTTAGATCCAGGGACAGGTATTTTGAGCCACGGAAGAAGGTGTTCTGTCTTTCTTTGAAGGTCGTGCTTACAAATGGCTTAAAAATAGTTCTCTGAGTGAATGAGGTATTGTTTCTATTAGCTTTCTTTAAAGCCAGAATAAAAAAAGTTGATTTTTTTTTGCCTTTCTTTCATAGTTGTTACTCTGATATCCTGAAAAAGAAACTGGCTTTTGAAAACAAATTATGAGCAAATATTTATTTTTAGATCAGTAGGAAAACTAGGAGATCAGAGGGAGCACCATAACAGATGCACTCTCCATGGAGATTTGGAGATTAGTGAGGAGCTTTCTGCTTATGGTAAGCTTTTTCTGGAGCTGAAGTTGAAAATAAAAGAAGAATTTAATCAGGATTTAAAAAAAGAAGAGATTCTGGTGCATCTAACACCTATATGCGGATGTTAAAACAACAAGAGTTTACAGTTACCAATGAAACAGGGGTTTGAATTCCAGTATGAAATACTGGTTTCACTGTTGTATTAAACTAAGGCTTGTTCTTTATCTGATTTTGATTTTCAGGAATAAAATACTGTGAACCATGAGTACTTCTATGATGTGGGTCTGGAGAAACCCTAAACCTCACAGAGCCGGTGGTTTGGGTCACCCCATTTTGGCTGTAGCTGCAGTCGCCAAAGGTGCAGGGCTGTGGTATGTGGGAATCTGACTGGGCCAGAAATAGACTCATAAAATTGTTGTGTAACAAGAAAAGGAGTTTGTGTGAACCTATCTTTACATTTACTGCCTTTTTTCCATGGGTTCAGAACGTAGAAAGTATGGCAGTGTGGTGAAGGCAAGTTATCTTTTAGGTACCTGATGTTTAAAACAGATGGATATTCACCTTGTGGAAGGCAGTTCCCTTTTAGGATATTTCAGGGCGGTCAACAAAAATGAAGTTTTGCATTAGATTTTTTTCCTCAATTCCTTCTCTTTATTTTTAATTGTCAAATAGAGCAACAATGAAATCAGAAAGGGGAATGACTCAATTGGACAAAGCTTGAAGTGGGTCACTCACTGATCTTGTTCCTCTGAAGAATTGTCTTTTATACTTTGACTTTTCTAATTTTGATTTTGCAATGATGGGTAGGGACAACTTTTGATTCCAGCTCTACTGCCTAAAAATAACTTTTCAGAATTTCTTTGTTCTTAAAATATGACTGTCAGTAGGAAAGCTGTGATGGACTTAAAGGCTGCATACTTCCAGTGGGAGTCAAATGTCAGACTTCAGTAAAATTCTGCACTTTACCTAAATACCTCACCTAAATGCCAAGTATAATAATGATGTTTTCCCCATATTTTATTATGACTTATGAAAACTTTACTCAGGATCCAGGATGGTGAGTAGTGTAGGGTGCACACAGAGCAAGTGGATGACGAAAGTGCCCCTTCCCTCTCATTGGGAAAAAGTATTTTAATCAGGGTCTACTTTATTTCAAAGAATCTTGGTCACATGTCTGTACAATTAATTTCTCTATTTGTCTCTGGTCCAATTGCTATTTAACTGTTTAGCCAAAGTGAGTTGCCATTTTGAAGAGACTGAGAAGTAGAAATTGAGACTCAGATCCATATCTTTCCAATAAATATTATTTTCTTCTCATCAGACTAAAGATGACCTTCATGCAACGAGGGGTCTTGCCTGAGGAATTAAACTGTAACCTTGAAAACTCTACCACAAAACCAAACTTAAACCCTTTTCATATGGATGTGAGGCTCAATTTCTGCTTCTCTGAATGTTATTTTTACTGAATTTACTCTCAATGACCAGTATGTTAAACTACGAAATCAATCTTTGCTGGATTTATTTCCTAGGACAGTTCTTCATTACCATGGTGAAAGAGCAGTCATTTAGCAAGGGATTAATTCATTTAAATAGAGATGAATCTTGCAATACTTAGAATTTCTCCTGGAATAATTGTGTGGGTTTTGAAATCCCTTAGTGAAGTGCCTGGAAAGGTGCTTAGGGTTTTGTATGATTCAATAACCACAGGATGTAGTTTTATGCCTTTCTCAGGAACCTACAAGAACTATGACTATATGAAGAAGAAAATCAGCAGAAAAAATAAAGAAGAAAAAAGAAGAAAAAAAGAAGAAAATGATACTCTAGTTGAAAGCAGTCCATGTGTACAGTAAGGTAGATCTGGTGATAATGAAAAAAAGAAATATTTTAAAGTAGTATTGATGATTATTGAAAGGAAGTGGAATAAATGCTAAAGACATCATGAATGACTCAGAGATAAAACAGTCAGCTTAAATAAGAGAGTTTGAAGCTGAAACTTTGAAGTTTTCTCTTCCTTTTCCATTCTCATCCAATGCATAACCTTCCAGAGGTGTGAAATACGCACTGGGTTTTAGTCATGTGGAGTTTTGCGTAGAAATTAGTAGACATTAGTGCTCCAGTGAATCATAGTTGTCTTTGAGCAGATAGCAAGTCACGTCACATTTGAAAAGAGAGTGAGAAAAGGATGATGCCAACTTCCTTGGAGTGTTGAATTGGACTTGAGGCTTAAAAGAGTGAAATGCAGCACTTATCCTCTGGTCATGTAAAGTTCTCCTTCTTCATGGCCTGGACTGAGGTACACCACCTGCACCTTTTCTACTGATGTACCACTGCTGTGGCTTTGCATGAACAGAGAAACCTCAGAGTACAGGACATGTGATTACGAGCTTAACATTGGATGTACTTTGACTGAACTCTGCTGAGCAGAAGTAGAGGTATGCCAAGCTGGCTTTACATCTGTTTTGCTCTTCCCTTGTGCACAGCTGGAAGAGTGGGGCAGTTTCATGGCATCACAAACTCTTCCAAGGTCAAAATGACTCTCAAAGACAGGCAAGTAAAATTATCTGCAGCACAGTAATATTCTGGCTGTACTCCAACACCTCCATTTTTTCTTGTTGGCTGCCATTGTCTACCTTTATTCCAAAGGCTCCCTCAGTTTCAGTGTCAATTTGACTTGCTTATGTTGCTAGATTGGGCCTCAGTCCATTGGCTGTGCTGTTAGGCAACTATGCAGCTTCCTATAACTCATTTCTCTTCCATCTGTATAAAGAGATTGAGTTGAGACAAACAACCCTCCAGGGATGCTGCTGGGATTGATACCAGAAAGGGCTGTATGGCACCAAGACATTCTATAGCAGAGTAAAAGTCATGTTGAGTATCATAAACTTCTCACGCTTTCGGTGCCAGAGCTTGTGGTTTCCAGAGATTTACTTCAGGATTTGAAGGAACAGAAGGAAGAAATCAGCCTTGCAGTGCAATTTACAGAAAAGCTGTATCTCACCAAAGAATGACAGCAAGAGAAAGGTTTTCACCTGAATGGCTGAGTAGGAAGAGACATCATCAAGCAACAGGTTTGTTTCCACATAGGTAGGCATGTAGGGACCTATATTAAACACTGTCACAGCCCATCTGGGAATATACCCTCAGTCTACCACATTTATTGCTGTTAACATCAGTGACAGGGACATATTCAGGGATGCATTAAGCTCTGTTATTTGAAACATGGATACACCATTCTGTGGGAATACAATGGGCATGTAACTGGAGTTAAGCCTTTTGAAGAAAAAGGGTTTAATGGACAGCTGAGGAATCACTCAGGTTTGGTGTGGGGAGTGCTTTCATTGAGATAAGAAGTCATAAATTCTTACAGTCAAAACACTGCCTTTTCAGAAGGTTTTACTTTGTTCTTCTCCATCTACACTTTCATTTTTCCTGTCTCTGGAAAATTCTCGCAGTCCTCATTTTTCGCAATATTTCATTAATTTTCTTATTCCCCGATCAGACACTAGCCAGGATAATGTTTTTATTACATTATAGTCTCATTTTTGAAATGTTGCTGTCAGCCTGGTTTTTCTAAATAGCTTATGTGCTTTACTTAAATATTGCAGGCCTGTTTGTGTCAGTAAGTAAATGCTGAAAGATATACCAATGGGAAAAAAATAATTCAGACAAATAAAAAGTGACAGTAGATATCTTATGAAGAGCTGTTTATTCAGGTTTTAATCTTGAAGGCTCCCAAAAAGAAAAAAAATAAATAGAAAGGGCAACTCATCTTTAAAGAGATCAGTTTATTATGTTTGTTTACCTCCATGTAAAGTTCTTTTGCTTATTAAAGGATGACAACAGGATGAAAAGGAAGTTTTGGGGCAGCTAGGGAAGGACAGGGTTTTCTTCTCTTGCCGTATACCAAACAAGCCTGGTGCTTCTATGAGGTCAAACTCAGCAAAAGTTAGGAATAGTGTGACACCTCTGACAGATCTATGTTAGTAAGAGGCTGCCTTGGCAAAGCAGTGTTTCTGGAAGAGAAAAATCTAGAGTCTCAAGCCTATGAAAAGGCTAAAGAATGGAAAGTCATTGTCCAGAGAAAAGTTCCTTTGCTAATCACAAATAGGTTTCTTTCCTTCTCTGCTGCTAACAGGGACCACGTGTATGCCAGTAGCAAAGAAAACCTAAACAGACTTTGAGGAATACCACAGTGAAGACTGTGTTCATTCAAACACTGACATTAAAGGTAATGCCAACTAAATGGGATCAAAAGATGAGTTGAAATACCTACCTTTAGTACGCATATGGTTACTAATGTTAGCCCCTCTAGGATGTTGCCCTACTTTTCCTAGAAATTTGGGGTAAAATCCAAATGAAGTGACACCAGTTCCCAGTGGTGTACCCAAGGTCTCCCTAAACATGCCATTTCTGCTTTGGAAGGTTTTGCTGCAATACTCACAAAGCCAGAAGATGTCTCCAATGCTTTTGGGGCTGTGTATGAGCTCCTTCCAGAGATGGATCCACTTTGATGGAGGAGGCTGTGGGCACATGTCCTAGGCACAGCCAACCTTCATCAGCCAGTCTGACCTGCCTCCTTTTCTGGTGTGGGGAGACACCAAGACTCACCAGCAGGTTAAACAGTGGCAGCTCATTACTTTAATACAGGGTGGCAACAAGCAGTTTTTTCCAGGAGCAACTGTGTGTGAGCATTTTTCCTCCATCCTGGAACAAAGTCACTGTAATTACTGTTTCCTATTACTGAGTCTTGTGGATGTTTCAGAGGAGACTGCATTTGCAGTGTACAAATAGGGAACATAAATAATAAATATAATTAATAAAAGCTAGGATAATCTGTTTTAAGTACTTCTCTTGATTAAGAGTTGAAACAAATCATGAAGGGAAGGGGTGGGTTCCCTATTCCTTGATGTCTTTAGTTCAAACCTTTGTGCCTTTAAGGAAAATAGTTTAGTTTTAGGTGGTCCTGCAAGGATGCAAGGAGTTGGGCTTGATGATCCTTATGGGTTTTTCCAGTTCAATATTCTATGAACATTCAGTTTAATGGCTACATATCTGGAAATCTGGGTCTATTATACAGGAGTAAAGTGGTGAAGCGCAGTGGTAGTGACTCAGGCCAAAGTCCTGACTGTGATCCTCACTCTAACCTCATGAGCTTCTGCAAATGGAATGTTGAAGGACAGATGGAGACAGCTGACTGTCTCTTGGAGGGCAACTAACTGCAGTTTACACAAAGTGAGATGAATTTGGCACATGAGTTTTACCAAAAGACAGTTTCTCATTATGAGTTCAGTCTTTCTAAACCACTCTTTCTTATTTTATTTTGATCAATTAGTGGTGCCAGAATAATAGAAGAGCAAATCAAACAGTCCATTTGGTTCATCGAATTTCTCTTGCATGGCCTTTGGCAAAGAAAAACCCTGTGTTTTTTTTGTAGAAACGGTATGAGCAAGTGAGAATATGGCTCTGCTGTGTGGTGGTGATGTGATCTGGGAAGGTGACAGAGCACTGCCTGGGTATAGACATACTACTTCTGCCCAAAAGTGTGTTGACAGGATATTGCACCTGAGGGAACAAGATTCCTTATGATATAAAGTCCCCTGTGCTTTATATTCAGCTTCTAAAATTCCAGGGGTAACCTTCAAGTGCCTTGTATGTGGGAATTTTTATATGGGGAAAACCTGGTTTTGCTATAGGGCATCAAGAAGGGAAACAATGGCTTTTAGATGCCTTTTGCTAGAAGAAATGAGAAAGCCTAAAGGTTTTGGAAACTGGGTGTTATGATTAGGAGCAGAAGAGGTTTGCTGCCTGTAACTCAGCATCTTGGAAAAAATTTTTAAAAACCCTGGAAATTAGTTAGTCAGGAAAAGTCTCTTAGAAACAGCAACAATAGAACTACTGATACAAATAGAGAAATGTAATTAGCTGGAAAATACAAATGCATACGGATCAGGCCAGCTGAATGGAATATAACCTAGCATGCAGCAAGAATGAGATAAAGACATTCCTGAGGCCACACACATTATTTTAGAGAGAAAGGGAGGCAGAGAATTTACCACAAAGCTTAAGAGAAGACAAGGGAATAGCATTTTTCAAAGAATGAGTATGATGCTGCTTTTGCCTGTAGCAAATGCAACAAACTGAACGGAAAATAACCAAGGGCAAGATCTTGGATCCCCATTTTTCCTGATGTGTAATACCTGGTTCCTGAAACAAAAATGTTGATGGATAGACATTGTTCAAAATATTGGGGTTTTTTTCCCAGTTGTTTTCTGCCACTGAGCTTAATAAATCACCGTTGTTCATCACCACTTCTTCCCTGCACAGTTCTTGGAATTAACCTGTTGATGTGGCCATCCAACAGCCAATGTATCCATACAGCCTTCAGCTCCAGTTTTAGTCATATAGCAGTGGCAAATGTGCAGTTTGTCTAGAATGTCAGACTGCTGTAAATACTTATTTTCAGTAATTCCCATTCTCACAAAGGATCTAAGCTTTCTGTCTAAAGCTGAATCCTGCAAAGCAACAACTGATCACAGAGGCCAAGCCTCCTTAACCTAAGACCTTACATTTAGCTTGAAGAAAACCTTGGGTGTGTAAGACATGAAGAGTAGGAACTATTTGTGGACTTCTTGAATCTATATTGAGTATCAGTCAAAATGACTTCTAGCAGGCAGTTTGAATATCAACACTTCACCTAATAATAATTGAGAAGTATAGCAAATGAGATAATCCTATGCTAAAACTGTATGATGTTGTAGTTGGCACAGCTGTTGGACTGCCTTGCATGACAGGATGGGCAGGCAATTTCAGAGAAAGAGATTTGTCAGGTCTGAGATAAAAGTAGATAGAAACTGGAATATGGCAATACTGGTTTGGATGGAATGATAATTTAGGACTGAAAAAAACCCCCCAGCTCTTTGGTTTTGGTGGATTTTGGAAAGACAACTTGTAAAATCTTCTGAAATCAGTCCAATTTCTAATGCCAGGTACTCATTGCATTGTCAGAGGAAGGTGAATGGTTTTCATCTGTAACTTCAAATTCCAGAAAATAGGTACTTTTTAACCTACCTATTTAGCATTAGAAAGAAAGACAGCCTCTGACTGAATTATGCTTTTAGTAAGAACCTGGCAAGGCCAACTAAAAAAGAAAAAGGAAAGAAAATAAAAGAACTAATTCTTTCAAGTCACTGAACATCACTTTGTTTCCTTTTCCTTTGTGTTGGTAGTATTCCCTTCAGAAATTCCCAGAGGGCATGTGACTTGAAGACACACAGTCTGCCTTTTTGTTACAAGCTAATATGTGGGATACACCCAGACTGACCCAGCAATGGGATAAAAGGAAATTTTCCGTTCCATTACCCTTTATCCTGGCTCTCTAAAAGGTAGTACTGTTGACAATGTGCCAAAGGTAGCACATAATGAGCCTTATGGATCACAGTCATTGTTCCTTAGGGGTAAAGGCACAGTACAAAGGTTATTGTATATATTAACTACTTCAGTGATTCAGGTCTTAATTAGACAGGAAAAGATCTTGAATGGTCGCTTGGATGTGTTTCTTTTCATATACATATGAAAGAGTTTACTGGTCCTTCACACACTGAAGATGCCGAATCAGTTCTTCCCTCAGGAAAGAACCAATCTCAAAAGGAGCAAAGAGGAAAGCAGAGGAACACAGGAGCAGAACTTTACCATGGCCATCTCCAAAGGTGACTGTTGAAAATGACTAAATAGCTGCATGTAGCCAGTACATTAACCCACACTGATGCTTTAGTCTCTTCTGTTGATTGTGACATGAAGTAGATGCCTTCTCTGGAATAGGCTTTGGAGCTCCATTTTCCTTACCTGCATGCCAACAGATTATCTGCAAGAGATCTCAGAACACTCTAGTCCTGAAAGGCACTGTATGTTCAGCATAATTTGGAATTAAAGTCTATATTTAATATATTTCTTTGAATATATCATACTTCGTTGATAGCAATATTGATATGAATGTTGATATCAATGACCTTGATGCAATTAAAACTGGAACCTCAGAAATGTGATAGACTTTTCATGGCTTTTTCTAAATGAAGAGTTGGCCCCATATATTGAATCCCGTTTTTTTCATTATTTTTCATTTTTTTCTAAAATAGAAAGCAACACTTACAAAAGCCTTTGTGCTTTTTTCTTTTTCCTTTAATAGCTATTAAAATTTTCCCATGGGAAATAAAAATAGAGAAAGTTTTGCCTAATAATGTGAAAATTATTTCTTGTTCCACACAAAGACTTATTGACATAGATATATATTTTATACATGTATGCAATGCCACATATAGGCATTGTGAATAATCACAGAAGACATGGAAGGAAAATAGCAGATTCTGGCATACAGTGCCCAATTTTTTGAGCAGGAAAGCTCCATCTGTACTAGAATTAAATAGTGTCAGGGCCCATTCTCTGCTGCGGAAGTCAACTGGCACAATCTCAACAGCTCTACAGACTTAAAAAGGGTATTAAAGCACAAAATCTACATAAACTGTGGAATAATTTAGTTTGGAAGAGGAAGATGACCTCTGCAGATCAGGTAATCCAAACCCACTCTCAAAGAGGGCTATCTTCAAGATCACTTGGATTTCAGAGGGCAGTTCCATGTCCAGCTGAGTTTGAATATCTCCAAAGATGGCAATTCCACAAGTCTTCTGAGCAACCTGTTTGTATATTTGACTACCCTTACAGTGAAATCATTTTTACCTTGTATCTCATAAAAATTTCCTTTGTAGCCTTTTGTGCCCCTTGTCACTTGTCCTCTCATTTTGCTCATCTGGAAAAAAAATCTGGCTTTATCTTTATTCCGTAACCCAAATTATACTGTGGAAGTCTCCTATGAGATCTGCCATGTGGCTTTCTTTTTAATAGTGTGAGTAAACCCTGCTTCCTCAGCCTATCTGACTATGTCATGTGCTTCTCCAGCCCCGACCATCTCAGTGACCTTTAACTGGAATCCCCCCAGTTTGGCAATGTCCTTATTGTACTGGGAGGGGAGGTATGTAATTGGACACTACAAGACAAAATTTGGACCAAATGCATCACATTTTTATTCCTTACTGTGTCTAGAAGCCTGAGCCCATCTTATTAAACCCACAGTTATATGCGCAGCCATGCAACTCTCAGGATACAAGTGGTTCAGGCAATGGACTACTACAGAGAAAAAAATGTGAAAATATTTAAATATTTTTCAGTCAGAGTTTGGGTCACTGCTGAATGTCAGCAAGTTTGATCCCTGGTTATGAAAGGTATGCAGAGTTTTTTCATGTGAACAGAAAACTTTTGAAATTTAGCTTGGGGATGATCTGAATGAAAACCAATAAGTAAATAAATAAAACAATAGGGACAAAAATAATAAAAGTAATAAAAATATAAACCCTATAGTTAAATAGGGAACATTTGCTCTGGTTTATCACTTGTGCAGCTCTATATATCTGGACACAAGGAAAATATTGCATTAGTGAATAGAAAAAGCAAGAATCTAGAAAGAATATTAGTCTTTGCAGATAAAATAATATGGAATAAAAGGAAAATTGGCACCTAGATAAACAATAGAAACAAAGGAACGAAGGTGATAAGATAGATTCCTTCTTGATGTGGAGCCATTTTCAAGGTAGAATCATGGGTAAGGATACTCTCAGGGGACAAATGGTGTTTCTGCCCTAAATTCTTCTTTTTGTAAACACTTAGCATAAAATATTGTTGACTGATTTACCAGTCACCTTCACACTTCACTACTTGAGAACGTTTTGTTTGTGCTTAACAAAGGCAAAGAGCTCTCTGCAGTTTGGGCTGCCTGTTTTAAATGTAAATATGAAGACATATGTTTACTTTTGGTTTTGACCTTTCTTGGTGACTCCTGCAACTGATGAATCTGAAATGACAAGAGCCTTTCTTCCCAGCTGATATTTCTGCGGAAATTTTGGCTAATTGTAAAACATGAAGGAAAACAGAGGAGCTGGCTGTAAAATTGCTGTACTCAATAACCTCAGTATGGGCCATTGACGTCAAAACAGGATGATCAATTCCTGAAACAAAGATTTAAAGACCCACTAGAGAAGAATCTCAATTTTTAAGAGAGACAAAAGCTATTTCTTACTAACTCAGGACTGTTCTATATATACCAGGAGGAGAGTGCATATCTTGATTAGAAATTCATATTTATACATAATGTACAACAGAAAAATGCGGATTTTAGGATCCTTTGGAGATCCCAGAGAATTTAGTCATCACAGAAAGCTGTGCTGAGCAATCTCGTTGAACCAGTTTTTCATTTGCAACCCTTATTACTGAAGACAGCGTGATTTGGTGTGCTGACAACAAATACTCTATATCAATTTTTCCCTACATTTACTAATACTGACACTGGTAAATGCAGAATGCAGAGCTCTGTAGGAGGAGAGGATCCCATTTTTGAAGAGTGTGCATTTCAATAAGTGTCTCAGCTGGAAGGGGAGTCTGGGCTGTGTTTCCCTGCTTAGCCCCTTGGCCTCGTGTCGAACGGAAATAGCAGAGGCAGGATTGTAACCACTGCAAAATCCTTCCTCGCTTACCATGATGTAAAGTGATGAACTTATAGAACTTCAAATGGTTCAAATATGACCCTCTTTGGGTACTTTTCCCCACTGCTAAATAGACAAGATGGGAACCAGTTCACTTGACTTAGGGACCAACTCAGGGAATTCACCACACTGAATTTTGCATAGGGATATCATCTCCATGTTCACACTCTTGCCTGGGTGTTTACATGTATGGAGCTACATAAGAGATTAACTTCAAATCAGTCATGGCACGGCTTCCTGAGAAGATAATTCATCCCACCTTTTGAGAACTGTTCCCCACAGACACAAGTTTTCAGCTAGAGTTGCTCTTGAGATCCTAGTAAAAGTTCTCACCTTTATTCACAAATGTTCAAAGAAAATTGATGGGCTCTTTGCCAAACAGTGAGCTGTTTGAGGTGAAAGCAAAGGCAAGAACATGAAACAGGCAAAATAGGGAGTACCAAAGTTTAAATAGTATAAAAATGGCCTAAATATTTTAGAGCTGCTGTAATTATCTTATAGGTATTAATATGGAAAGGAGGTCAGGAAACTGATTTTCAACATTGTAGATGTTATAAACTGTGGTCTAGACAATATGTTTTGACCACTGCTTAGTGCTGCTATTACAGAGATAAGACTCTGTAGGTGTTCCAAAATGGGCTTAATGGACTATCTGTGTCTGCAAAAAGATGTCTTTTGCATGAGGCTGATGCTGAGTGTTTCAAAGATGAAGCAAACAAGAACAGAGAGGAAGGGAAAGTGAAACAAAAAAGAGAAAATGGGTTAACCTTCCTCTGAAAGGCCAAAAATACCAGCGTGCCCAAGGCTTCTAAAATGAACAGGTACTTCTGAAAAATACATTTCTGTCTCAGGAGCCACAGGAGTGGCATGAGAACTTTCCACACCAGTGAAAGAAAAGAAAGGAATAGAAATTTGAGGGTTTTCTTTATTAAAGTGATCTCACTGAAAGGCTGAAGTTCTGACATGGGTTGTTAATGCCACAGCATTAAATATGCTTATAAGAGGAGACATAATGAGAGCATGCAGAGCAATGACTGATTTAAGGGTAGCAAAAGAGAAATCTACAGCACAAGGCCAACAAGAAATCAAGTAGTGGAAAATTTTACACCCTGGAATAGGATATTTTTTTTCAGATGATTTATGGTCTGCATAATTCCTGCTCTCAGCAGTACTATGTGGACCATAGTGACCTTCAAAGAGGGAGTGAGTGATTGCAAGGATAACAAGAATGGCAAAAGAAATTTTAGTAAATAAGAACATTGAATTTTTTAGGGGTTTTGAATCTTGTCTTCCAGACATTTAGTTCATACCTGGTGGGTGTTCACTCCTTCTTAATGGTGTTAAGAAGTCCCTCCCATATAAAAAAGTGGTGGCATGTGGTGTTTTTGGCAAGACTTCTCAAGGAAATTCACCTCACTTCTGGAAATCCAGAGTTTGGATTCGTCTCATCTCTGGTGGAGCAAAAATTGAAGCACAAACCTTGTCTTTGGTTTCTCTGGGTGGTCGGTGGAGAGCTAAGGATGGGATAATCTGCCACACATCAGTGTAACAGTGATACAATCCCCTGGCACAGCTCTGCCCCTTTCAGAACATCAGGCACATGCATCAAAAAATGGATACCCTGAATTTGAAATTAATGCCAGGTTAATCATTCAGAGAGGTGGCCCTGTTGTGTGTTTTATCCACACACACTGGCAACTGCTTTCAGTCCAGGGCAGTGGGAATGGATGGGCACAGAGCAAGGAAATGTGTTGTCATGGCTCTTTGCAAATGCAGCAAACCACTTTATTTCACAACTGTCCCCCAAAGACAGAAAACACGTGCACACTTATTTTCTTTATTTGACAAATCTTTAATTAGAAAATCAGTCTTTATTATAAAATTTCACAGGCTGATAAATCTCAGTAGATTATATAGAGAATATTTTTTCATGAACCTAATATAAAAGTTAAAATAAATAACAGCATTCATCAGATTATTTCTCCCCCCTCCCACTATGTTACTTATTACAAAAAACCCTATAGTCATCAATTTTTGTTTAAAAATCATAAATGTATATTGCAGCCTTTTATGACTTGAAGGGATGATATTAATATTTGATGATTTATTAATCATTTTCTGTGACTCTGACTGGCAGGAGTGGAAAATGAAACAGGTTTGGATCTAAATCCATACATGGAGTTTTAATGTTCTAAACTCAGCAAAACAACAACTTGCAGGGGAGCACATAGAAAATTTGATGGTTATAACACTGTCCTTTTAAAAAGAAAAATCCATTAGCATGAAAAGATTAAATTGATTACACAGTAAAGCTTGCAGTTTTACATACAGATTTTGCACTGGAGTGCTGCTAACATTGTGCTGGTGTGTTGTGCTGCCTATGAAGTGTGGGCATGCCTATGGATCAGGATGCTCCAGCTGAACACTCCATTCACATGGGACTGACACAAAGAGACTTTGACTAAAGTTGCAACACTGTAACCTGGATAGTTTTATAGAACTGCATTAAATGACCTGATCACTACTTAACTCAACCATGCACAGACATGCGAGGGTACTTAAAAAAGCCCAAAGTTTGTTTACAAAGCAGGTGCTCCCTGGAAAGAAGTGTACAAGCAGTGAAATGATATCTCATTTGAAACATGAATATACAGTATCTACATCGCCTTATGTTCCTCATTTAATTATGAACAGTTTATCACTCATATCTAATTAATAGAACAGAGCCTAAAGTCTGGGATTTTGTATCTATTTTGCATAGTCCATTTAATACCCGGTATTTTCTCTCTTGCATGATTAGTGTCTAGGAGAAACAGTTAAATAAATACACAGTCATTTACACAATGTCACAGTTTATTTAAAGCATTTTGAAGCTGAAATGATGAAAAGAGGACTGGGTAAATTACTTGGCAAACTGCACTTAATTTATTATTACACTGAACAAGTATATTGCACTGTCTAATATAGTCACTGTTAAATTACCAACTTTTAGATGCTGTCTAGATAATTTTCCTTGATTTCACACCACTCCCCACCAAGTTAATAAACATACAGCTTTAAGTTTGGATTGTAATGGAAGCCCTACTGAAAATAGTTAATTGTTGTCACTCCAAGGTTGGATCAGCAATGAAATAGCAATAATGCACCTCTTCTTGCCAGACCCTTCATTGCTGATTCCCCTGTAGGTATCCAGACCTCTTCTGAGGTGCATTTGTCAAAACATCCTCAGATTGTTCTCTCAGCTTGTTCTGAAGCCCCCTGGTGCTCATAAAAATACTATTCTTGTTTCTAGGCTTCAGGTAGGTGTGAGGATGTGCCCTACCTGACCTTTGTAGTTTTCCTGTTATTCCCTGGGAATAAGTTTGCTAGATATTTGGCTGTACCCATTGTTCTATCTGTTGGCTGTCATCCTCAGAGGAGATGTACTCTAAAAGAGATCCCTTCAGAATCACACTCACCTCACTCTACCTCTGCAATGTCATCTATGCATGAACTAGAGCATCTGATAGTCCATCTATGCATCAACTAGAGCTCCCAAGCTTCCTTACTCATCAGCAGAAAGAAGTAGGTACTTTTAGGGCACGATCCATTTCTCCTATTTTCTTCCACCTTTATTATGACACAATAGGTTGTGTCCAGGAAATGGCTGCTTCTGTCTTTTGGCCACACATGGACTCTAGAAATGTCCTTATTTTGGTCAGGAAAATCTCAGGCTCTCATGTTGGAGGCTTGTTTCATACTTATATCCTTGTGCTGAAAGTTTCAAAAGCAATCATCACTTACTTGTCGGCATTGATCCAGGTCAGACAAAGTTTAACTGCAGAAGCCAATGAGGTTGTTTAGCTCAAACATACTAAAAAGCCTGATTTAAATACTTTTCAGGAAACTGCTGCCTTGAAACTGCACAGAGGTTCCTAACCACATGATTTGCTGGAGGATGGATTTCTCTTAGCTAAGAAAGCAGTTGGATAGGAGATTCTGTCAAGAAAATAGAATGAAATTATCTCTCTTTTGTCAGTTAATAGTCATTAAAAGAATCAACATTATGGTGTGCAGGTGGTTTGGCTGAACACATGGATACATTTCGAGCTCTTCCACATGTTTCAAAATGTTGAATATTTCATAACGAGAAGTACTGTATACTTAAAAGGTGTAAGACAAATCTTACATGTTGAATCTTTTGTTGTTAATGAGACTGAAGTTTGGACTTAACTGAGCTGGTGCTCAATTTCAAACATGAAACTGAGTTTTGAGTTCAGAAGGTAACTTCATGTAATAAATGCAAACAGTCTCCCTTCCTGTTTTATGTCCTGAAATTTAAAAACAACAAGGAAAGGTCAAAATAAAACAGCTCAAAAAGCATGGTATTATCTCCCCTTTGTCCTGAAAATACCATTAATAACTGAATGCCTCTTAGGAAAAATTTGGACTCAAAATATAAGATTGATGAAAGTGATATGACCCTGGGGATGGTTTTAGCATTTGTCCTTGCATTACTGTTCAGTCTATCTACCTCTATATAAAAGGCTGAAGTCACTTATATTTCAGTCAAGTCATACCAATGATTTTGAAAATAGTCCACTCTTGTCCCTCTGCAGAGATGATGCAAAAACCTGCTGCAGTCAAAGTGAGTATTTCCAATAGTTCCAGGAGACTGTGGAGGAATCCTCAGTGCAAGCAAGTGAAATGCAGGATGAGCAAAGTGGGAGACTCTATCCAAAAGGACTCAAGTCTTAAAAGCTATCACGTAACTAATCCTCTCACAAGCTTTTGCAGGACTCAAAACGTTTGATGTCCATATAGTCATGGTGTGAAACTGTGCAAAGAGCCTCACAAACAGCTGTTAGGCCAACACTAGACACACTACCCCTACAAGAGCATAATCTAAAGGATTTTACTAAAATGCTGGACAATTTAATACTCAGTGGTAATTAATAACAGGAAATGCTGGAGCACAAAAACAGAAATTGAGGAGTTTTCTGTTTGAATGGTGCAAGACACATCACCCATTGCAATGCATGTGCTGAGAAAACAAAACTCTTTGCTGATTCATGCAATACATTTTCATCCTCACAGAGCATGAACTAAACTCTGGGTCATGAGCTAGTATAACATCATTTGATTACAAACAGCTCTTTAAATATATATATATACACACCTATAAAATAAATGAATCATTTATTTACATTTGGCAATAAAACATGAGGTTGCTCATCCATTATTTATCCCTGCAGTGGAAAACAAGAATAGGGATGCAAAATTTCACTGAAACTTTTCTTGCTTGTGCTGTACAACATTTTGTTCTGAAGTAAAATCCCTGGTGTCCCTCCTCCCTTAAATTTTGATCCAGAGAAATCAGCAAAACTTCTGCACAGATGGGAAAACACATGGCATTCCTTGCCCAGGCATTAAAGTGGAGAAGAAATAGCATCTTGCTCCTTTATTTTTGCCATATTTTGTTGCCGTTGTTGTTGTTGAGCATAGTATAATTCCACCTGCCACAAGAGAAAACCTAAGGCAATTATGAGAGTAAGAAGATGTGAGGGCTGAATCTCTGCTTGTTTTTTGGCACAATAAATCTATTGCAAATCTGTTAAATTTTACCATTGGTGGAGCAATATCACATAGGTAGGATAGTGTGGGAGATTTCATAGGCAACTATTACCAGCATGCTTTCATTATTTCTTCTACCTAAATCTGTGTGTCTTTCTCCACCTCCCCTCCCCAGACCTGTAGCTGCCTTGGTGCAGTCTTTAGGTTCTTTTGTTTCAAGAGATCCTTGAGAGCAGAGCCTGCGAGCTCTGCAGCACAACTAATGGTTCAGCACAAACTGCTTTCTTGTTCTTGGAAAACGCTACTTTATTAAAACTGGCTTTTCTTACAAATGGCATGAAAAGTTGGATTTTACTATTGATTTTCAATATTTAGTAATTATTATTATTAATTCTGTTCCTAAATCCTGAAATAGATGGATTTATAAATTATTCATTTTGATGTGTTTGAAATGGGATGAAGCATTTTAATATTTTTTGCCTCAAAATACTATGTTTCGGTTTGTTGAACTTACTCAAATTCTTTCAGTTCTTGTCCTTGGGATATTAAACTCTATTTCCCTGTCATGGCACATTGCCTCCTCTTAGGCCTTATTGTTTCAGTATCCTGACTGGCTCAAAGGTGAGCTACATCTCCCTCAATGTCAACAGAATTCCCCTGGGATTCAATGCTTCCATGACCCCCTTCTTAAGGGAAACTTATAGACCCCCCCCTTGGACCCACATGAGATGTGCTATTTGGCTGTAGAGCCAGACCAATGCATGGTGGGGAAAGAGACCTTTGTACAAAAGCTCTTCAAAATACTGAAAATTATCAGCAAATGGAGTTTAACTTTGAGCTGACGTTGAGGAGTCAGTTCACTGTGTGTTATTTGGGGAATCTTACCAGCTCTGCTTGTGATTAACAGCCTCAAGGGGAGCAGAAACTCCACTGTTGCCTTGAGAACTTGATAACAGCTCAACCAAGGAGTCTTCCCACCTGTGGCCACTCCATTGTTTGGCATTTGTTTCAAATTTACACAGAGAAAACTTGATAGGATATGTTGCTGAGTGCAGTGTGATCATAGAAAGGCTTGGCTTGGGAGGCCCATGATGGTAAACCTACCATACATGAAAAACCTAACTCTCAGTACTTCTTTAAGCAAAGAATTGTCCTTGACCACTTGCAAATACACACACAAGGTGTTTACACACCTCTCTCAGGACAACAGGTATCCACACTGCTAGCAGATAAATAATTGTATCCTTCTATCCAGAAAGGGTACCAAAGCAAACCTGCTTTGTCTGGGAGAACCTTGTTTCAGAGTTAAGCAGAGCATTCACTTACAGCCATGCAAAAGCTTTCACACGAAGCTAACACCATGGGCAATGTGCAAAAACAGAGAGATGTGCACACTGAGGAGCACATGAATATCTTTCAAAGAGACATAATCCATGACAGGATGAAATAATTCAGTGTACTTAGCGCAACTCCTTACAACTCCTTCAAGAAGCTGCTCATGCAGATTAACACTAACAATTTCCTCTTATTCTCTTGCTATCTACTGTATCTCCCTTCACCTCCTCAATACACTTGTCACTGTGTTATCTTGCATTTCACGCTTTATCACTGCTCTGGCTACATCAAGGAATTATGTTTCTAGGAATGTCAGTCTGTCAGCTACTAAGATGACATAAAAAGAAATTTCTGATATGCCCTTATCTAAAGCCTCAGATCTAATTCCTCACACACTCTAGAAATTTTGAATTCTTTTGTTCCTATTTTATTGTAGAGAAATTAATGGTACCTGGACATAATAATCCAAGAGCAATACATCACATCACAAATTTTCTCTCTGCCATTTCTGACAGCCTTGTGGATGCATTTATTGTGGTGTAAAGTTTCCCAGATCCCTGTGGTCTGCACAGTTCACTCATTTTTCAAAGATTTTAATTTATAAAGCTAATTATAAATGAGATGCCTGTAAAAATATATTCTTGATAGTGGCCTTTGGTGTAGAAATAGTTTGTCTCTTCTGCCTGCTTTATCTAATTAAAAAGTAAGATCCTATTTTGCTTTGCTCTAGTTAAACTTTATCAAGATTTAGGTCGCAGGGAAAAGTTATTCTATTTCCTGGCTTACTCAGCTAAAAGGTGTTCAGTGACTTGACAATTTTTGTTCTGCTCTTATTTACATGGTTTTCAGTTTCTGATAATAAGCATTCAGGTACAGTTGTTCCCAAACTTCAAAACAGAAGCATAAACCATATTAGAGCACAGTTTTACACCAAATCCCAGATGCTGCAGTGAGTGAAATAAAATCCCCAGGTCCAGATGGTCTCCACTTTATAATGACCTAAATGACAGTATGGATACTATTCATTTCTCAGATAAGCAACTCTGTCATTTTAAATTGTAGTCCAAAGATTATGGCTCAAGATGAGTGCTCTTAAATAATCAGTGAGATCTCTGAAACAATTCTCTATGACCTGAGACATGTCAGGACAGTTCAGACCACCTGCAGAACAGAGGGGAGAAGGGCAACGTGCTGGCTCAATATTAAAAAAACTTTGTAGAGGTTCTCTGCTTCATTCTCAACTATGTATGTCCCTTGCCTCTCCTCTACCTACATGCAATTTCCACAGAACTGTCTGGCACATTTCCCAAAGTATTTTCAATTTTAGCACTTAAACTGTGATTAAATAGGATTCAATTTTTGCTTGGATTTATCTTCCAGAATGCGGACATTGTTTTTGAGGAGCTGATCATGCAAGTGGGTCAGCTCTATATAATGTGTCTCTGTCTGGATCTAGAGAACAGCACTGAGCTTTTCCTTTGTGTTGTTGAAGGTAGAGGGTTGAGACATCAAAAGGATTCCAGCAGGATTTAAAAATGCTTCTTTAAGTTGACTCTACCTGCATCAATAGTGGAACCTATACCTTACATTATTACAAATGAATGACTTTTTAAAAGATTAATGCATTTTTAACTGGCTTTGCTTCCCATTTCTTTCTGCAATACACTTTTCAAAAGCAGTGAAAATTATTTGGTCTATTTCAAGGTTCTATTTCTAGTTTTATTTCTGGGCAAGTTCACATTTTTTGAGTTCTCCCATTAACACTAGGATAGCCAGGATATTCAACCACATCTAAGGATTTTTAAGTGCTTGATTAGATATCCTTTACTGGGTACAAAAGTGATAAAAGTACAAGCTCTGACAAATGGGCTTCTTGAAGTTCTCAGTCTGGGGAGCTCCACTAACAAGGCAATCTCAAAGCTGCTGTACAGTCAGGCTTTTCAAAGCCTTTACAATGATAAAAGTACATTTCTGCTAGATTTTTAAAAAATCCTAAGCACTGAGCCTCAATGGGAGCCAAGCATCATCTTTAGGAATCTCTTAAAAATTCTACCTTGTTTCCTGACTTTTCTGAACATTGGCCACATTGGATCATTAGTTTTTATGGAGGTTGCTTATACTTTTGGCAATGTTTCAAGGGGGTTTCTGTTACACTGAAACCTCTATTTTGGTTCAACCACATCTATTTTTAGCAAGTCAGCACATGAATCACATTTTTCAGGAATCAGCTGTCACAGGACTCCTTGTTAGATTTTGAGCAGGAGGTCCCTCACAGTTCCGCAATCTTAAAAGAACTGTTCCTCTGGGAGTTCCTCAGAAGAATTAAAAATAGAAACTTGGCTGATTGAGAACATGAGTGCAAATTTATGCTAAGGAGATGAGCTATTTATAACAGGTTGGCCAAAATGATATGGTAAAACTATTTAGAGACCTTCCTATATAATGTCCCAACGAAGTTTTAAGGAAAGAAGGACCATCAGTGTTTGAATGTCAGGGGCCAAATTAAATGCCTGAAAAATGAGAGAATAATAACATACAGAAGTACACAAAATTCATATGCTGCCAAGCTGTCAGTTGTTACCAATTACATTCTCTTTAAACTGAGGCTTTTCCATTATAGGGATGCCAGAAAAAAATGAGATCACCTTTATTTGTATTCCATCCATGTACAAATTGATATGGGGAGGAGTTTTAATGTTACAGTGAAGAAATGGATACCTTTTAATTTAGAAAGGTGTCTGTCATCTCAGTGGCTCAATATGGATGGGAAATATGTGCTAGTGCAACCACATTTTTATTATCACAGTTATAATCTTAATAATAATCTTAAAAATTTACAGCAAAAGCTGAAACATTGTTGATAGCAGGAAAAAAGGATTTCAATGAATGACTAATTATTTTGCCTGGTGGATGTAGCACAGTACTTTCCAGATGCAACTCTTATCTGAACTGCCTGTAAATATCAAACCTTGAATTTAGTTTCATTTGGAGCTCTTAGAGGTCAAGCCCTGCTCTCCATTGACGTACAAGCCAAGGACAGTGCTGTGGCTGAGCACAACGATCCCTGATTACAGCACATACCATCAGATCTTCTGTTAACGTTGCTTTAATTACCCCCAGCCATATGTCAGAACTGCCATTAGGAAGAAATTCTTTACTGTGAGGCACTGGAGGTTGCCTGGAGGAGTTGTGGATGCCCCATCCCTGTAAGTGTTCAAGGCAAAATTGAATGGCGCTCTGAGCAACCTGTCTAGTGGAAGGTGTCCCTGCCCATGGTAGGGGTTTGGAACTGGATGATCCTTAAGGTCTCTTCCAACCCAAACAATTCTATGACTCTATGATATGCCTTGTGAGACAAGGAAAAAAAAGGTTGAGAAAGCAAAATGGAATATGCAGCTCAGATATGGCACCAGAGAGTTGAAACAACATAAACATCTCCATCCGTCACAGGCCTGTGACATTATCCAGAGGGCATGGGGTCTATGTGGAAAGGGCGACTTGAATAATTTGGGGTGTTGGAACCTCTGTGCAGGAAGGACAGATAAGAAGCCTGTAGAACACACCAGGAAAGTGGAGATGTAAAAATAACCAAGACTACACCCAAGATTACCGCCGGAATGGAGCATAGATCTGAAAAATGCCGGTAGGAGATTTCTTGATTTGAATCAGGGGGAAAGAGGAGACTGTCTGTGAGCCAGAGAAGCTGCTTCCTCCTTTGTCTTTCACATGCCTCATAGGTGAAAGAGGAGGATGCTGAAGAAATAGCTGAGTTCTTTATTGATTTCTCCTGCCAACAAAAATGACTGCAACCTCCAAAATATGGATAATTGCCAGGAAGGGAAAGGAAAAAAAATTAAAGCTCTAAAAATAGATCAATTCCTTTCAATTTTTCTTTCTTTCTTTTTTTTTTTTTTTTTTTTTTTTTTTTGGCTCGAGTTAGACATTATAAACATAGAATGGGAGTGAGTTTTCCCTTGCCTTCTGCTGTAGTGGATTTACTAATACTCTGAGGGCTCTGGACTCCTTCAGGGATGCTCTCCTTTAAGATACACTCTGAGAAAATGATTAGGACTGTGAACTTCCAGACATTTGTTGAGAGATATTTGCAAGTACCTTTGAAAGAAAATGCTGGGTGACTCTGAAATTATTCTGAAAGTGCTGGAGCCTAGAGAGGCTTTCTGTAATACAGTTCTGTATTGCCACAGATGCACAGTTTATTGACTAGTCCTGAAAAGTAGATGCTTATTGGTATTTTTCAGGGACATTTTTCAAAACTGTTTCTGCTTAGCTGACATCATTACCTTCAAACAAAATGTTTATTCCTTGAGTAACATGAGTTTGAACTGACATAAGAAAGCATTGGCTTTCCAAAATCTCATTATGCTCTCACCAAAAACTAGAGAAATCAGGTAAAATTTGTGCTGGTCCACACACAGACACTCAAGGGATTATATTTTGTCAGCTACTTAGTAGAGACTCTGATCTGCACAAAACAACAGAACAGAGATGGAGAAACATGAGCCATATTTACCTTATCTGAAGATAGAATAAATACCAGTCTGAAGTATATGATCAGTCATAAGTCATAAGCTTCAAATTTATGGCCATAGTGACTCAATCATTATATTTGACACTATTTCCTCAGCAAAAAAACCACATTAGATAGAAATTTTCAAGTCTATCTGAAAATCTGGTAAAACAGGCTCCAGCACCACATGAGCACATCAACAAATTCTGATTTGTTCTGAATTATTGCCTTAATTTTATCATCTGTACCCAGAAGCATTTAATGTTCTAACAAGAAGCCAAGAAGAAGCAATGGTATGGTTATGATATGCTGATTCTTTGTACTTCCAAATTTCATTTTTAACTTTGTAGCTTTTTTTCCTAAACCAAGAACAAAGCAAATCCCATTTGCAACTGGTCTTTATTCCTGCCTTAGAAGGAATTAAATACCCAGCTACTTACAGTTCAATAAACTCCTCAAATCCTGTGTGAACAAAATGAACAAAGCTCATAAACACACCCTTCTCTCCTACAGACGCCAGTGTTTGAAAGATATGGGTAAAAGTGGGAATGTTTGTGATTGCAAAACTATGCCTGGTTATAGATACCAGTGTTAGTTGTAGAGGATCTGAGTAAAGGGACTAGTTTGGTTTTGAAAGTGGCACAGCTGTGCTGGTGTATGTTACTCACATGACAGCCTTGTTTCAATGCAGGAGTGATGAGCTCCAGCACAGAGCTGTGGTGACACAGCTCTGCATCTGTGCCTGCAAACTGCCCTGTCTTCTCATCATCACAGCACTACTCGGTGTGGAAAGACTCTCTGCAAGGCTATAGGTTTGCACAGGTTTTTAATCCAGTAAATCTTTGCACCCAGTAGGATGAGTCTAAGTAAACTCTGTTTACGTTAATCAGTGGTGACTCTTCTACTTTATGCCTGATTTTGATATTTCTGGCTTTTTCAAACTTATACCACAGGCCAAGTGTTTGCAGCTGGAATGATAAGCAGCAAACCCACGGCCACACAGCAAAGAGGGTGTTTTGGGACCTTGGTGACAAGTTTTGAACTGTTAAGAGTTATTCCTGGGAAGCATCATTGCTAGAAAGCCCCTGAGAGCATCTGCAGGAGCCTTCACCTTCACAGAGTAGCAGAGAAAAGCTGTTGTAAGCTGTGATGTAGCATTGATTGCAAGAAACAATGACTGCATGATGAGACTGAGCTCCCCTACTCGCTCCTTCAACTCAAGGGGACTGAAGACTTTCCAGACCACATCAGATTAAGCTGTTAAAATGCCAAGGATTTGGAAATGGAGGAGCAATGATGAGAAGAATATGCTGCCTTGGCTTCTTCCTTCCAGCCCTTCAGGACTCCATATCTAGGATTTCTCTCAAATCATCATAGATGCTCAAGAAAGAGCATCTATAGGATGAAAGTTAAGGTCTTGTGCCCTGGATCTTGAACTCAGTATTTTTGTGTTCCTCTGGAATCAGCTGAATGTCTTCAGTTGAAGAGTAGGAGAGATTGAAATGGTTCTGAATGAAAATGCCCAATATCAGCACAATATCACACAGTGGATAAATTCCAGAACAGAGATGACCTCCCTGTCTATCATAGCTCAAGAAGCATTATGGGATTCCAATTTAATGTGATAAAATGTCATCACAAACATGAAATTTAAAACCATCACTCGATGATTATAATTAGCCCATGGCAAACTGCTCTGAATACTAAAGCAACTATAAAAGGTGAAAATTGTCTTAATTAGCAAAGATGCAGAAAACGTGTGAGACTGAATCACGGCTGGGAAGGCTCCAATTAACCTGGCCCAGATTGAGATAATTAGGAGGGCAGCTCCAATTGTGTAAAGGATGAAAAAACTTCTAGTGTGGTATGAGGTCTTGTATTTTTCCATCCCTGGGTCCATTCTTCAGTGCTACCTTCAGGCACATCATCTGTTAACATAAAATTGTTTCCTGAACAGTCTGCTGAAAACCAGACCTATATCCAGCAAGCCCTGAGGATACTCTGCAACCTTTTTGAATATTAACTCTTTCCGTAAGTACAACCTGTATAGCAAGATTTCTGCCTGGATACTACACAGACTTGTCCAAGCTCTTGTTCAATACTATTGTAAGGAAGTCTAGACCAAAAGGATTCATAAAATTACTACCCCAGCCTAATAAAAAGCAAGAAACCATTTCTATCTGTATAGTGGAATCTTTCGGACACATCATTGCACAGTGGGTCTCTGATCATTGCATTGTAATTGAAAAACTCCTTAGCTTTGACCAATCTTACACCTAACAAATTCTGTGGCTGCTTCTCACTGAAGAGTGAATGGTCTTTAAACTGTCAATGGTGGTTAAATTGTCAGTGGTCAAGGGAAGATTGTGTCACCTCCTTCAGACTCAGAGCCCAGGGAATACCGTTCTGACCTGTCCTGCCCTGCCGATCACGGTACAAACCCGGGGGCTGCAATGGGTGTGGGAGCCACGGGTTCATTTAGTTTTAGCAGTAGTAGCAAAGTTACTACTGATAACGAGGGCAACAGGGATTTCTGCACAAGCCAATCACTCAGGCACTTACTCAGCTTCTCAGAAATGTTTTGTTTGCATCCCATACTCTAAAACTCACATGTGTCTGTATGAGCTGCAGTCATATCACTACGTTACATGCTAGAAAAAGCATTAAGTAATCGTATTCCTTTAAAGGAGAAATACAGAAGTCATCAGCACAACAGCAGCATTCCCAAGTGAAATGTAAATTGCAGCTAGAAATTCGAAAGTGGCTGTGAACGAAATAGCAGAGTAAAATATGCTCAAACTTTTCCAATCTCTGATGCTTCTACAGACACCCACAATCAGCTAAAATACAGGTCAGTTCTTGTCAGATGATGAGTTCTTACAGCAGCAGCACCAGTAATATTTCTGAAACACTCCATTTGCTGTAAGAAATTGTGCCAAACCTTTGAACTGAGGGACAAATACAGGCTGTTGTATGATATCATGAGCTTCAGTGCTGACAACCACTGTATAATTTCTCTATGTGCTGCTATGAATGTTCCACCTGCTTTCCACACTATACATGGACTTTTGAGTTGCATGGGAGAGAATCAGCAACTCACAACAGATCTAATCAACACACCACCAAAATCCACATGGATCCAATATTGAGAGTATAAGGGAGTTATTTGCATAATAACGGTAATGAACATGGACATGTTTTTGGCAGAACTAAAACTAAAATGTAAATCTGCATCTAAAAAGTTACTTAACTGAAACTCTTACTAACTGGTGACAGTTTAACTTTAGTAGGTCCAAAATTGTGTAATTTATGGTTTTTTTCTATTTAAATCCATGCTACTTTTTATTTCTCACATTAAATTGATTTGTATTTACTATTAGTTTTTTAAAAACTACATATAAAATTTACTGAATCTATATTATTATTATTATTATTTGAAAAGAACTGGCTAAAATTCTGGGATAAGAACTGCAGTTTTCAGTGTGAATTGAGCAAAGACCAGAAATAAACTCCTACAAAAGTCTAGAATACAGATTGGAACAACCGTGTTTATCACTGGAGGGCAGCACAAGTACCAATATAAGCTAAAATAGAAAAACCCCAGTATCTTCAACTAAGTGACTTTATCTGCCAGAACAGTAATTGCTGCTGCTTTATAGTGACCAGCTACAAACAAGAGATGCTGCAGCCAGCAGGTCAGACCTATCTCTGAAAGACACATTTGTCATTTATTTTCCTTTACTGTTAAAAATTCCCAGACCAAACCTGAGTTGGGAAGGAGAGAAACTTCCCATGGCCAGAGAGCTCTTGGAAGTGAAATTTGTTTCCAAAACTCATATTGAGCTTTTCTCTAATTTTAATAGCAAGTATATTTGCAGAAGCCCTTATCATGTTATGGCTACTACCAAACTTGCACACGCTCCCAAGACTTTGGGATAACTTGCTTATAGCCAGATATAGATTACCATTTTCTAGGAGTTCATCAGGCTTAGGGCCTTGCTGGTTGAAATAATTTCAGTTGCAACATACACAGAAAACTTTGTCAAACTTTTCTCTGTCCTTGAAAAGGAAGAAGAGAATTTAATTTCAGTTCTAGGCTACCTTTTTTCCTTCACAGCAATCTATGAAGTTTCAGAACTATTCCTTGGAATATAGTGAAAAAAACTCTTTCATTCTGTAGGGTACCTCTGTAACTTTGGGTCAAATCTGCATCCCCCCTCATGGAAGTGAAACTAGCACAGAATCAACACAAGTAGAAATGGCAGCACCCAGCTCAGGCCAGGAGAAATAGAATCATAGAATCACAGAATGGTTTGGGTGGGAGGGACCTGAAAGATCATCTAGTTCCAACCTCCACTGCCATGGGCAGGGACACCTTCCACTAGACCACGTTGCTCCAAGCCCCATCCAGCCTGGCCTTAAACACTTCCAGGGATGAGGCATCCACAGCTTCTCTGGGCAACCTTGAAGCTGTTGGCACCAACTTTGGCACCAGTGCCTTACCACCCTCACAGGGAAGATTTTCTTCCTAATATCTAATTCAAAACTTTTGTCTTTCAAAGCCACTATATAGTGTTGATTTCTGGTTTCATGCAAAGCCAGAGCCTCTGAGGCATCAGTGGCTCTCTGCTTCATTCACCTTGGCTGGTGTGAACTGTGTCTCCCAAGTAAGGCTATATAAGTAGCTAAGATATAATCAAGGAAAATTCTTTTTCCCTTTCAAATAAATCTGCCAGAAGAATGGAGAAGATTGTTTACTTTATACCAAGTTAGTTAAATGAAACAAAAAGAGAAATTGGAAGAGAAAGAAAGAAAATCTGTCTTATGGCAACGTTAGTAAAGTAGTTTGTTAAACAGTTTTGATACAAAAGTCTTAAGCCAGACATAGAAATCTGAAGGCTAAGTCCCCAGCAGGTAAGAAATTGTGCTTCATGGGCAGCTGTATGATTCAGGCTGACTTATATCAGCTGAGATGTTTGGCTGTACATGCAGGAACTACTCTGGTAAGCTATAATTAGCTTGATTTCCATAAGAGCTGGATTCTCAACAGATTGGCAGGAGGGCATTTGACATGGTACCAGCACAGATACATTGCTACAGCTGAGTGTCTATTGTGTAGGCTGCAGCATCTGGTAGTCCTGAATTTCTAGGCAGAAACTTGGAAAATTGCTGTCGTATGACTAGTGATTTGCAACATCAACCATGCAATTTTGATGACAAACCATATTTCAACTGAAGTAATTTCATGACTTCTTGCGATTCAGCTGAACATCCTCAGTATTATTTTACTAGAACGTGTCTTTTGCCCTTGTTATTACCCATGTTTGGCAATGGAGATATTTAGCAGCTCAAAGACACAATAGAGATATCCCTTTACCACGTGAGATGAAAAGCTGTCTCTTTCACCAAGGGGAGTTTTCCATCAAAACCAGTAGAGGTAGTTTTCTAGCAGTGTCCTTTTTTTCAATGTCTTTTGGGGCCACTAGCTGGAAAACTCACCTGGGGAAATGGTAATTGATGGAAATGGAAAATAAGTGTATCTGTGGAAAACAACCTGACAAAGATGGACAGGCCTACATCCTGGATCAGGTGTTCTTTCCAGTATGACTGGCAAGGTCATATTCTGATCCTGCACCACACAGAATTGTAGAATGGTTCAGGTTGGAAGGGACCACTGGAGGACATCTAGTAAACCTCCATCAATCAGGATCCTTTAGAGCATGTTACTCAGGAGCGTGTCCAGACAGTTTTTGAATATCTCAAGAAAAGAAGATTCCAAAACCTCTCTGGGAAATCTGCTCCAGTGCTCAGTCACCCTCACAATAAATAAGTTCTTCCTCGCATTCAGGTAGAACTTTCTGGTCTCTGTTTTCTGCCTGTTCTCACTTGAAAGGCAACCAAGTACACGGGAAAAGACAGAGTCTTAGTCCAGTACATTCTGTCTAGACAGGGTCCCACAGACCAGGACTTCAGGATAGAAGAGAGACTTCAAGGCAAAACCCAAAGTTTCCCATTTGCACTGGATAGACAAAATGTAAAATACATGATTTAATATGTCCTTCTGAGCTCACTATTTACTCAAGGATCTGAGAGATGCTCATGCTGGTACCTGCACTATCAAGGACAAGAGAAGTGGTTGCACAGAGGCAGGGGCAGATCTCCCAGCCATGGAGCAGCGCTGGGTTCAGTGTGGGTATGTGTCCTTGGCCTTCCCAGAGATGGTCAAGAAAACCTGGGAAAACTATGCCCCATGCCTTTGCACTGGAAGACCTTGAAATACCACCTCTGTCACTGTGGGAAGAGGAGCTGAGAGTTGCCAGGGTTGTGAGGAGAGGGGAGAAGCCTGAAGGAGAAAGCAAGAGAAAACTTGGTGAGAAAGGATCTGTTGGCATCAGTGTTTGGCAAAGAATGGAACTGGATTATGTTCTAGGGAGACCATTATGTAGCCAGCTCTGTCTGGAAAACTGAAACATTTGCTTGCATGTAGCACAGCTTCAGGGCACCTGTAAATTGTCTATCTGCAGATAGTCTGTGAGGGGCCATATGCCAGCTCATGTTTGCCAATTCCCTGACTCTGACCCACTCTTCTCAAGTCCTGAAATGCCCTTCTCCTCCTGTGAGGAGGGAGGTGCCTGTTCCTGCTGCTGCCCAAGGTCTTAGCTTCACATTTTTTCTTTAAGGAACCTGTTCATTTCCTCTAAAACTAGGTGTACGGGAACAGGAATCTGAAAAAAATGGTCCTGTAATATGGATAGATAAAGATACTGAACATCTTTCTATTGAAGAAAGGGAAAATTCTAATATTTATGAGTAACATATTTTATTGAAGATTTCAGTCTTTAAAAGACATAAGTATTTGGTATAGAATTTCAAGCTCAGTAAAAGGCTGTATACAAATATGGTCATGGTAGAATCTTGAAAAATATTAACAGTTTCCAGCAACGAGGGAGCTTTACAAGGGAGGAAAATCAATATTGACTTATGGTGTTTATTTGTAGCATAGTAAAGTTGCCTACACCTGAGAAATCCCAGTAATTAAACATCTAATCTAAATTCATATAAAAAAAGGTTAAGCAAATTCTGCAACTTAAAGGGAGGTAGAAAAGCTGACCATTACTGGCTAAAAAAAAAAAAAAAGTAATAAGCATTACATTAAAATAAAGTGCAAAGGGAAATAAATAAAAGTTGGGGAAAAATGACCTGTATCTTCCCTACAGAATTTGCTTGATTCAGTCCTTTTTGTAGTGACTTTTAGCTGCCTACAGCTGCATTGTTTGTACTCCTCCAGTCATTCAGCTGCCCTCCCGGAGCCCTGATGACCCATCTTAACCCCCCAACAAAGAAAGTGAACAGTCAAACTGATTACTGCCCATCACCCCAGAATTACTTCTCAACATTTTCCCTGCAGTTACAACAAATGGAGATGCCTCGGAGGGATTAGTCTGACCCCATTTTATACAAGTGCCCTCGAGTGTATGAACTGGTTATCCCAGACTATTCACCAGCTCTGGTCGCTGCTGCCAGATGTGTGCAAGGGCCCTCATCCTAAAGTAAATCCTAAAGTAACTGTCTGAGCTCCATAAATTGTTGTAGATGTTTCTCTCCTTTGACTATAGCCTGGGAGAGGAGACCTCTAATATCTGATTTTTACATGTCCCTTTCCATCTGACCATGTGCTTCCCTAAAGTATTGGCTACAGGCATCCCAGGAGAAGACTTCTTTCATGAAAAGACACTGTTTGTCATGAGCCTCTTAAATGTTTATAGTGCCTGTGTATCTATTGAATTTGTGTTCTCAGGCAAAGTTTTTTAAAAAGCATGGTTCTTGGAAAAAGCAGAGATCAGTTCCACTGAGAACATTTATAAGGACATTGAGGAAATTTCTGGCTTAAGAGGTTCTATTTCCTTTTCAGATTAGAATATCGGTTTATCCCAGTCGTCAGACTGGCAAAGACTTATGGGCAAATCTTTATGTGCATCCCAATGGCTCCACTGAAGCCAATGGGATTATTCACAATGTTCATGGCTTGGCAGCTGCATCTGGTTTTGCAGGAGTGGGGACTTGATTTCTTTTCCTGGTGTATGTAAGTGTTCCTTACCAGATGCAGCCCCAGGACACGTACAATTTGATTTCCACTTCTGCCCCATTTATGCCACCGTTCACATTTAATTTAATTAAAAAGCAACAGATGATGCCACGGCAAATTTTACACTGGGCACAAAGCCAGCTTTTGTGGGTTTTTTATTATATTTTTTTAATTGGCAAAGCTGAATTCAACTTCATCAATCAATTTTCCTCTCTTATCCATAAAAGAAGCATATCCAGCACTTCTCCAGAGTGTCACTTGTAAGAAATAATGAATTACATTAAATGAAAAGTTCCATTTTTTTCTTTTAGAAATGAGCTTTAACATCATAAAATACTGTATTCTCATTCTGAGTCAAATATCTTGCTATTTTTTTCCAGGAAAAGTGCTCAGCAAGGCTTTGTTCTTGCCTGAGTGTTGTATGACTGTAACAAATCACTAAAATGTCCCTGAGATGTCTTACATCAGGGAAATTGAAACCCTGAAAAATATATGTGCTTGGCACCATTTTTCTATATATTGTGAAATTGCTACTATAATTGTAGGATTTAGTACGTTATGGGAAAAAGACCTTTTCTTTTAAAACCTCTTTTTCTTCGAAGCTCCTATTTAACTTGAAGCACAGAGATAAGTGCATTCTTATTTAGTTCAGTATTTAAACACATGCTTAAATTTAACGATATCCCAGTCCGTGATACTGAAGAATTTGATTAAACTAAATCATTTACTTGAGTGCTTTGCCAGATGAAGATCTTCAGAAGTAAAATACCACCATGAATATAGGCTGCATTACTGTCTAAAGTTATAACTTTGCGAGTGAATCAGGCAATGTCAGGATTGCTTTGCAGTCCCAAAGGAGGCTGATGTGGTCTGTCAATGTCCATACTATAAAACATTCCTGTGGTCTGAAAAATGAGCAACTGTAAACAAGTTGTCTGGTGGGAATGGTCCCTGGGCTGTGCCAGCACCCAGCCTGTGCCCAGGAATTGCTGGGGAGAGAACTGGTTTTCTGGAGCAAAACTATGCCAGGGACTTCTCTAGGTAATAATTTTAAAGATTAAATTCCAGTGTCATTTAATTAAATACCTGTGTCGTTACAAAACCTGGAATCACTTGGTCTTAAGAACACGTACCCTCAGTTCTGTGCTTCAACCAACTTTATCATGCCCAGGACTTAGGTCATGTTTCAGTAGCAGAGTAGTTTACACTTGTGGCTCTCTGAGGTAGTGAGTAGAGGACAAATTCTTGTTCAGGGTAAGATAGTGTCACTGCTTAGGTTTTCATAGCTAGATAAGCCTTCTCTGAAGTTCTCACACAGGCACAGTAACTGCAGTTAGGCTGATATGTTGGTCACTCTTTGCTTTCCCACCTCATGGTAAAATCAGAGCTGAATTTTACAAGAACCTCTTTCTACAGAGAAAAAATCACACATTCCACAAATCATACATATTTAGTATTTGGGCCTGCTTTTTGGGAAGAAGGGTTTATGTCTGGACAGGAACATACTAACACCACTGCTATGCCAGATGCTGCAAAATCTCTCTTGACATGGAGTTGAAACCAATGGGATTTCCTCCAAGAGAATGTCTGCTTCTGGCAGACAGGATGTTTTTGTAGGTCAGGGATTATCTTCACTGTGAAAAGTGTGAAAAACTTCAGTCCTCATTGATGAAAGGAAATAAGATCAGAGAAGTATCATGCCAGAATTGCAAGATGTTTCAGACTAAGATTTCTCTATTCACGGAGACTTTTACTCTATTCAATTGGCATCTCTATTCAAATTCTTATGTAAAAATTTATATCCGTGACTAAATCTAAAATATTTCATGTCCTATCCTCAAATGGCTTATTGAAAGAAAAGTGATGTTTTTTGTCCTTTACAGAGGAACTCAGTGAAATATCCGACATACAGATGGGAAACTGAGAAGCAGTTTTAGACTAGAGGCTGCCCTGCTGTCTTAGCTTGGGATATATTGGATATATCCCTTCTCCAGCAAAAGCTGTGCTAATCTATTTATGATTTTACTATGTAAGCAGGGTAGACTTTGATGTGTGCTCAGGAGAACTATACAGCTGATATTGTCCACACACTGGTGCCAGTAATGAGGAAAAGACCATTATCAATCCACATTAGGAATACTTCCTGGAGTATCCAGCAGCCTGATGCAGAGGGCTTGAAGCTAAGCAGGACACTGTTGAGGTACCAATCATTTTTCTCTAGTTAAGGCCATATCAGCATTTTCACCAGAAACTCGTTTCCAGGAGTATGTATAATTCAGGTTGGCAAATGTGCTCTGGACAGAAAATTGGCACAAAATGTTCCAAGTAGGGGCAATAATTTATTTTTGAGAGTATGAAGAAATGTCCATTTATTTTTGTTGCTGAGAGAGAAAAGCAAGGAAAAACTAGGCATTTCTATGATAAAAGCATGCTGAAAAAAAAAGAAATGCCTACAGTAAAAGAATCATAAGAAATAGAAGTTTATGATATAAAAAATGGAAATTTAGGCTTAATTATTTTCTAAGTTTTCTTACAGACAGTTTTCTGTCTGAAGAAAGTATTTAGCTATTTGGGCACTGTTATAAATTAGTTAGTTCTGTACCACAGGCTGCACTTTAAAAGCATCCAGGCATCTTTCATTTATTTCAACAGAGTTATGCTCTCATAATTTTCACATATAAATAGGGAAATTTTGAAGAGGTTGAGAGCACACAGAGAAGAATAAAGCACAAAATAAGTGAAGCTGCAAAGGCAAGATAACCTTGGGGAGTGGGAAAGAGAAACTGTTTTTTTAAATGAGGAAGCAGGAAAAAATGAGAATAGTGTTGTGGACACCTTGATATGTCAGCGAGGAAACAAAGAGAACTAGGAAAGATGAAGTTCAGAACTGCTTCACATTTGCTTGTTTTCAGCAGGGTTTTGATTGCCTGTCTGGGCTAGAAAGCCAAATCCCTGTGTTTGGCCTGAAAGCCAATAACCCACCTCAACCTCATGGTTAAGCAATGATGTTTTGTACCACTGTGGGTAGGATGAGCATCCCAATTTTGCATGGGAGACTTTGCTTTTAAGCTATTAAGGAAATTGAAACAAATGGAGAAATGTTTGAGAAAAAAAAAAAGTTTGAGTTTGGGAAAAGCCTTGAGGATTAAAAGCAAAAGTTTCCAGAAAACTTTCTTCTACCTGACTGCCATGTCAGAACAAGTTGCACCTCTCCAGTGTTGGGCAGGTGAGGTGAGGTATGAGGCTCTGTAGTGAGAAGTGGGTATCTTTCAAAGAAAACCTCTAAAAAAGTCCCTGAAGTCTTCTTGGTCAGAGATCTATCAGCTTGTGAACTGCCAGAGATCTATCAGCTTGTGAACTGCTGTGATCACAAATTCCAGGTTACTCCAGGGGAAATTATGAATGCTGGCACTAAGTGAGTTTGGTACCAAGAGTTCATGGTGTTGCTGCTCATGAGAAGGTGGGGAGAGAACAAGGGGAGCATGCAGTACCTGTGCTTGCAGTGTGGTGTTCATCTTTCAGCTCTCATTCACACACAATTTTGTCAGGCAAGGAAGCAGCTCTGAATCTCCTTCCCAAGGGCATGTGAAACCAAAGATGGAATCCCTTCCTTGCTGTTCATGCAAAATAGGACACGAAGAGGCCCATGCTGAGGTGGGACAACCTGCACTCACTTGGTCTGTGGCACTGCTTATGTAAGACTACAGTGAAATGAATCATTTCAAGTGATAGATGAGCTGCTTTCTGTATTCAGTTTCCTTCCCTGTTCAAATGCCTTCTTGCTTGTGTAAGAAGTTCTGGAAGAAAAATCAAATTTTTTTCTGTCTGTGATTTGATTACACTACCCTCCCAACAAGGTTTCACTTGGTTTCCACTTCACATTAATCATCTGAGATATCCTGAGCATCATTTTTTATTTAAAGCCTTGTTGGAGTATATGCTGCCTCTGTGAAGAATCCCTTTTCCCCAACACAACATCTCTTGCTCGCTGACTGACTAACTTTACTTCCTTACAGTGTTTCCTAGAACATCAAATGAGAGCTTGAGGTACTCAAAAACCTAGTGTTGCAATGAAAAATAACTTATTAAAGTTTATAATTACTGAAAAATTAATCAGAGACTTAGCATGGTGCTTGCATAAAGACAATAAGCCAAGCTTTTGTCACAATGAAATATGGAATAACTCCATTGAAATAAATCTTAATTATGCTAGAGTCACTACTCAGTGTGACTTAATTAAGAGTAGAGCAGTGAAAGCCTTTGGGGAAAAAAGAACACTGATTACACAACTACTTAACTGCATATTTCTTCCTTCCCCCCGGTTCTTTTCTTCCCCATTGGAGAAAATTTCAGAACTAGACTTTTTCAAGGAACTTCAATAGATATTAGCATTCTGAAGAGAAATCGTTTGAACTAAAAGGTTGAGAACAATAATCCTGAATTTTAACTCTTTAAATTATGCATGTAAGGTGCCATGAATCCATACCTATCTTGGCCATAAAAAGTACGATGCTTTGTTAGGCAAAAAATTTACAAAATGTAGACTCAGAGAATGGATTGGGTGTGAAGGGACCTTAAAGATCATCTTGTTCCAACAACCCTGCCACAGTTAGGGCCACCTTCCACTAGGCCAGGTTCCTCAGGGCCCCATCCAACCTGGTCTTGAACACTTCCAGGGATGGGGCAGCCACAGCTTCCCTGAGCAACCTGTGCCAGGGCCTCACCACCCTCACAGCAAAGAATTTCTTCCAAAAATCTAACCCAAACCTATATCAAGTACTGCACTATAGAGCTGAAGACTTAACTCTAATAAAAAAGACAGTGAATAGATCAAGGTCAAAGTAGCCCACGGAGAAAAGTGTCAAGAAATATACCTTCATTGCAGCCTCCTGAACGCAGCATGCAACAATGGCTATAGAGTATAGACAGATATATTGTTCAACAAGCACATCAACAATGTAAGAGGTTCATTTGTCATGATTTCACTTCTTACTGGATAGAAAGCATGCAAAGTCAGATATATCATGGCAATAAATCTACTGACTTCAACAGAGTTATCTCAACAATGAATTCAAACCAATATACTTCCAGGGAATGAAACCAAACAAAGCAGGAGATGCACAGAGGGTTCTTGGTAGATTATCTAGACCATATATAAAATCAGACATTAAAGGAATATGTGTAATATTGCAGGGGAGTTATGATAACTGGGATATGATATCAGAGTGTCAAATTCCTTTGCATGAACTATGCCCTTTCTTCAAAAAAGGTATAATTTTTTTTTAAACGGACTGAAAGAAAAATAAGCAAAAAAAGGAAGAAGGAATTAAATAATGTGGACTATCTATCCCAAAATTATTCCAGTGTGAACTGGGTTATAGAAGAAAATAATCTATTTTTAGGTTGAAGTGAAAGCTTTCCTTGTTCCACAGAGATCAATGTATCTGCAGAAGTAACAGCCGCACTGGTCTTTCTTTTGATGGATGTGGAAAATGGTTGGCAAAAAATAACAAATGACAACCATGGAAGATCTGGTTTGTTTTCTGCTCCACTCCTGCATTGGTATGGAAATAAAAGGCTTCTAGTCCCAGTTTGTGATCTATATATCAGTTTGTTATACAAGTGCTCCTGCATGTGTGTGATGTTGAGGGGAGCTGATTTGACACTTCATCAAACTCTAGTTCATTCATGTAAGCACACCCTCAATACTGACATCTAATTTCTTGGCTCACCATTCTCTGCTAGGAGAATTCCAGGGACAATTTTTAAACAATCTGTTCGGCATAAAAGCCTCATAAGCAAAACATAAAATTTAAACTGAGTTACTCCTGGGATTTATCCCTAAAATAGAAGCTTGGGAGGCAAGTTTTGATGGTTTTTATCTTTGCTCTTTCACTTGATATTTGGTCATTTTAAGTGGGGTTAATCTCACCATCTCTGGATGAGTCTGCATAGCCCATGTCTGTGTTTGAACTAATTGTGCTGAGCTTCCTTGATCACCAATGGACAGAAATCTGCATTTGAAAAAGTGTGATTTTTTACTCCCAATGCACAACCTAAAAAAGAGATCAGAAGGATCTGTCCCTCTCTCATGGCCATAAACGAAGTTCAGATATAAATATCTACATTGTCAGTGTCTGGAGTTAGATGAGATGAATCCTGGCTGTGATGGCTTTGGAAAGTGCCATTTTCCTCAATACAGTGCATGACAGACATCCCCAGAATGCATCTGGGCAGTACAAAAGAAGACCAGGAATTTCCCAGGTAACAGCTCCAGAAGTGATAACCAAGAGTCACAGTGCTACAACAATCCAGGTTTTGCATGGACAGTGGAGGAAATGGGAAGCTTGACATTCATAATGGGCTGTTCTAAAAAGGATGGATATCACACAATGTCTTCAAGGTGGAAATCAGGGTCAGTAAATACTTCCCAATTAGAGACACATCGGAGCCATAACCCAACATTAAAACATCCCCTGCTCCTAAATCTTACTAAACTACTTAGATCTCAGTTTTGTATCTGGCCCTTGAATATTTTGGGTCAAACTGGTAACCTTGATCTGTCTACCCCTGAAGTTTAGGTCTGGATTCAAACTTTGGAAGCTTTGCCTTTCTAGAAAGTTTATCTTTCTTTAATACCTGTTGCACTCAAAAGTTTCCTCAAACAATCAAGAGCTTTGACCACTCCTAAAACACAGAGGTCATTTTTGGCAAATGATAATGGCTAAGTACAGAAAGTATAGAGAGGAGGTGAAATTGCATTCCTTGGAAACAGAAGCAGCTCAAGAACATTAGAACTGGCATTCAAATGGCTTTTCTTTGTGCTGCAGGTGAATTTTTTCTGGCTCTCCCTAATCACAAAACAGTAGGAAGAGGTGAAACATATCACATAGCAAAGAATTAATGTCTTGCAGAGAGCTTTTTAGTAAAACATATGTCCACACCCTCATCAGCAAACTCTGCAGGCTTGAGACTGAGTTGTCAGCCACATATAGACATGTATATACATTTTGGAAGGCAAACAGCTTCCAGATAATCTTTTAAAGGTACCCACAAGTAATACAAAGTAGACATAAACACTCCATATAGTGATATCTTTACATAGTGTCCTCATGGATACTATAGATTCAGGAAGACATTACTCATGGAGGTGATGCTATTCCATATTCCAGAGAGTAAAAAGCAAGCCCTTTTAAAATACTGAAAGGAGAGATCGACATGGCAAGGTCCAGTGCAGCACTGGGCCGAGAGCAAACTGAAATGGCTGGATCTGTTTTCATCCCTTCCCTTGGGCTACTAAGCTGAATAGTTTACAAAGCAGAGAAAGTCATTCATAGTCCTTTACAGTACAATTTCTAGTGTCAGAGTAACTGCGGATTTACTGCACTCTCCTGTGAAATTTCAACAGCCATAACAAAGGCTTATGTTGCAGATGATGAACACTAAAATATTTAGGAATAATAATAAAAAGGACATTTCACCAGAAAGGGGACCAATCTGTCGTTTTAGAACTAGGTGTTCATCCAGCCCCATGCAAACCTTTACAAGGTTTTTTTTTGTGTCTGTGTGTGGCAATTATTTGACTGACATTTTGCTTAAAGAAGGGGAAAATCCCACTTCCTGCAGCATATTGCAGGGACCAGCAAACACATTCCTTCATCCATTGGACCAAATGTATAGTGATAATACTGTGCAGGTGCTCCAGAGCTGACTCAGCTGTTACCTGATCATGTTATGCCTGTGATATGCAATCCATCATTACATTTAAAGTTCCTGCTTGATTAATACTCAGTATTTCATGTCAACACTGGTAAATTAGAATTCAAAAGTGTTACACTGCAGGAACTGCAAACACTTCTGCAGGGGTGATAGTCTCTGTTAATTTTGTGAAGATCTGGTAGTTCAAGGGGAAATTCACAATTCAGAAATACTAAAATGTGTGTATGGTATTAACTACCAGCTGTGACCTTGGGATAACAATGATATGTTTTATATAAAGGAAGTGAATGTTAAATTTTCAAATAGCTATGGTTGTTTCTTCTCCTATATAAACAGTACCTCTATCCCTCAGCTTTGCCAAGCCTATTTGCAATAATGCTCTAACTGTGGTGTTACAGATATATATGGTATACTGGAATTGGGAAGTACTTTGGCTTAGATTGTTTTAAACATTTACTTCCCAAGTGCATAGGTTTCATCTTAACGAACTTGCTCAAGAAAATTAGAAAAAGAGTGCCATGGCATTTTTAATCTCTCTTGGTCTTGTAACCTTTTCTCATTTTAAATGCTTCTTCTTCTCTTCCATGGACAATTTTAGCAAAAAAATCTGCCTTTTCCCTACTTTTTACTTAATGGTAACTATTTTTTTTCACCCTTGCTTCAGGCCTACATAAGACAAATTAAGCAATTTGCATTAGAGCTACAGTTTAAGATTCAGGAACACTTAATGACCAACAGCCTCTTCCCTGGTGGAGAATGAGGATTCAAAGAAAACATTTGAGATTATTTTACTTTCATTATTTTTGTTAAAAAAAGTTTGCACCTTGAGGTGTCATGAATACCCCTTCTTGATCTTCCTTTGCCTTGTCAGACCTGGCCAGCACAAGCAGCTGAGATCTTTGCTCTATTTTCCCTGCATCTTTGTGCAACACTTTTTTAAAAAGAGAATATACTATTATTTTTTCTAAACCTTTCAGACTGCTGTAACATGATCAGGATTCTCCTGAATCTCTATGCATTCGATCTCTTCTCGTTCCTTCCTTTTTGCCCGTTTCTTTTTCTTGTGGTGCTTTTTTGAAGGTGGGAAAAAGGTTAGAAAGACAGGCAAAATAACAAAACAGTGCAGAAGTGTGCAACTGCCAGCAAGCAGCAAGCATTTGAACAGTGTGAAGGTCAAGTTTGAAGGCACAAAGAGAAGGGGGACCAACCCAATAAGAAAAGAAGAAACGTTCTGCAAAATGGCTGTCCCATGCTCTTGGAGGGAGTTCTTTATACACTGAGTTCGGGTGTGCTCAGTAGCGAGTACAAATGTATAAAGCAGGGGTGCACAGTGATCTATGGCAAAATTCAAAGTGTAAATAAGGCACAGTATAGAAATGCAATCCATATCTACATTCCATAGGGTCATCAAGCCAAGCACACCCAGCTCTATTGAGGTGACACTGAGAATTAACCAGAAATTTCCCAGAGGATGGATAACCAGGAAAAAGGTCAGTATTAACACCAGGAGGATGCCAAAACCAGAAATCAGGACAGGCATAGTTACTGATAAACCGTAGTGGTCCATAAAAACAAAAGTAGGATTGAACACAATGAACTTGATGCTCTGTATAAGAGAGAGTGGCCTCAGCTTTTCCAGCAATTCCACTGCTTCCCTCTGTGTGTTTTCACTAGTCCTGGCCACAAGGTACAAACGAGAAGCAATTATGTTGTTCTCATCTCCAGCTTTGGAGAAAATTATGTCATTTTTGAAGTGCTGGAATTCTGGCTTTTTTAAAAAGGAGCTCTGGAGGATGCTGATAAAGTCACTTTTGTTGGTTGCACTGATGTTACCCACCCGAAGGTACTGGTAATACTGTTCAATCCACGACACTGTGTTGAACCCCTGGCTTAGTGTTTTTAGGTCTTCTTGCACAGTACCATTCCAGTACTCCAGAGGTTCATAAATGTAGAAGCCTATCACTGGGCTGTAGTTGCTGAAATACTTTTGCTGTATGAGGGCATAGGAGACACTTGGAGACTCACTGGCAAGAAGGTTGATGATGTTGGCTCCATCACTGATCTGTAAGCACCCCATAAAGGAGAAAGAGGCATAGATGAGATACAGTATCACCACAAATGGCTTGACATAGATGTTGGTAATCCACTCGTTGTAGTGCTCTCGGAGGAAATGTTGGATAAAGTGGTGCTGGTATGGGTTGGTCTCGTGGTGGGAAGTGTGCTGATGGCCATCGTTCATCATGGTCTGGAACCACACAGGTTTCCGGTCCAGGTACTCTGCTGAAGGGATTTTACAGCAGAAGATGCTGTGGTAACGGTTCTGCTCCAGCTGGCCAGCAAAGACCAGGCAGGAGCCAAAGAAGGAGAAGATATAGAAGTAGTTCAACAGGATGGAGACGCACATGTTCTGGCAAAAGACTTTTACAGCTTCGATGTTGGTGAAAGGGCTTGCACCCATGCCAAAGGCTATGAAATACAAGGAGCTTGTCATTGTGTAGGAGACCATGACATCTGAGTAGGCATCTGCTACCCGGTCCTTGAATGGCAGATTCTCTCTGGTTCGACGCCATCCTGAAAGAAGTTCAAACACTCCTTTGGTTCCATGACCTGAAAAGAGAAAACAAAGTGTATACATGTGCATATATGTAAGGGGGGAGGTCCAGTCATCCTGCAGGTTTTTCTTCCCCCAGCAGTAAAAAAAAATTGTCAGCTAAGTTTTGTTCTTTTTTTTTTTGTCTCCAGGTAAACAAATGGAAAATTGTGAATTTTCTGTCTAAAGCTGGATACCAGAATTCATATACAGGTGCTTCGATTAACATGCCTGATATTCTGAGACTCTCCATACTCAGAAAAGAAAGTATGAAAAAATGTTTAAAAAACATTCCTTGATTTTAATGGACATTGAATTAGTTCCCAAAGGGACTGTAAATATAGGAGAACATGAAGTTTGGTTCAAGCCTTGGGTTCATTCTTGAAATTCCTTGTGGATCCCACTACATCTTTCAAGGCTCAAGGGATTCAATTTGAAACACTTAAAAATACAAGTAACAACATTTTCTTCCAAAGAGTATAAATTAAAGGCATTGTTTGAGAAATGAGTGGGAACATCTTGGTTCTTCATGCTGGATGGAGGAGAAATTATACTGTAAGTACAAATAACCAGAATAATTTGGATCATGATTCTCTCTCTACTGAGTGAGATTGGAACTCCTCAGTGATAGTACACAAGTTTTCACACTATATGAAAGTTGACATGCAGGTGGTAATGGCTAAGTCATTGGTCCACGTTAATTGTCTGGAAAACATATGAGTTTATTTTCTATGATTATAACTCTTCTGTCTCTTTCTCTCTCAGCTATCCAGAGCTCCTCCTGATGACAAGGAATTCCCTTAGCTCACGTGAGAGGACAGTCAGAAAAGTCAGACCTGCTCAGTGCTCCATGACACATTCTTACTTCATATTCCACCCTGAGAAATATTTTTGGGTATGATTTTTTAATAAATTAATGCTTAATACAGATTTACTTTCATTTTACTTATCACAGTCGCAGTCTATGAAGTCTACAACTATTACATTTTGTGATAGAATGGTAACAAAGATCAGAATCTGATCTTACTAGTTTAACTAGTTTAGTTTAGGTTTAACCAGTAAAGTTATTCATTATGTATACACATTCCTACAATGCATATGTTGATAAAAATATATACACACATACACATTATTTTTTTTTCCCCCATTAGAGAATTTCAATTTGGAGGAAAATAAAAAATCTAACATTCAAAAAAAGGAGCCAAAATGGCTTGGCTTTCAAATAAAAATGTTGGTCAACAAATAAAAACACCAATTTGGGCTTTGATGAGAAAGTGGAAAGTTCTCTGCACTTTGGATCAAGCCCTGACAAAGTTCTGGCCAATGTAAGGAAACACACTACTGAGCAGGAGAGAAGTAGAAGCAAATTGCCTCTGTTTGTGGGCCTTCACTTTCTATAGCAGGAATCAAAGCATGCACAAAGGCAATTTTCTTGTATCAAAAGCAGAAATATGACAACGGTATACTTGCAAATAATCAAGTATGTACAACTAAAGGACCGCTGAGTTTGTCTTTAGATTTAAATTGTTTGGGATTCATACAGCTGCTTATGTTGCCCAAAGCAGACTCCTGACAGCCATTCTAGACACGGAAAATTACAGCATAAACTGTCAGGTTCTGTGAATGTTACCTGCTTTACTGCAAATCGGTGTCCCCAGTGAAAGATAAACCTACAGTACTGCAGAAGTCTTGCAGTTAGCAAAAGGCCTGCGTGGAAATGTTGCTCTCTAATGAATCAGTGTCTCAGTTCAGGAGGGACCTTGAATTCCCTGGTAAGTTTAGGGTGAGTTGCTCAAACTCTCAAGGCGCAGCTGTCGTTGGCACAGCTGTTATTGCACACTGTCATTTTCAGACCACCAAGCAGAAAGAATTGGCTCCTTCAGCTGTGTAAAGCTGCAGAATCCAGTGACTTGGATACATTCTTATACTTTTCTTAAAGCAAGTGCCTAAGTACCCTACAGTGTGTGGACCAGATTGGCTGGTCATCACTTCCAGTGCCGATGTCCTGGCATGGCTAAATTTAATGGTATAGGAATCATTGAATCATTTAAGTTGGAAGTGACCTTTGAGATCATGGAGTCCAACTGTTGACCTGGCTCTGCCACGTTCACCACTAAACCATGTCCCTCAGTGCCACATCTTCACATCTTTTAATACCTCCAGGGATGGTAATTCTCCCACTTCCCTGGGCAGCCTCTTCCAGTGCTTGAAAACAAAATATTCCCTACTATCCAATGCAAACCTCCCCTGGCACAGCTTGAGGCCACTTCCTCTTGTCCTGTTGCTTCTTACCTGGGAGAAGAGACCAACCCCCACCTGGCTACAACCTCCTCTCAGGGAGTTGTAGAGAAGCTCCCTCAGTGATTCCTCAACAGACTTATGCTCCAGACCCTTCACCAGCTACGTTCCCCTTCTCTGGACATGCTCCAGCACCAGGTTGGGTGAAGCAATGCTCTAACAGCTCTATCAACAATTAACAGTAATACTGGCTTTTCTCTGCTTATTCAAAAATCTCACTTATGTGCCCTCCTGCAAGTTTATGTTCACAGTTGTATCTTTGTCATGTTTTTATTGTTATTAATTCAAAAATTTTAGTATATCACACTCTCAGTGAAGAATTCCTGGGCGCATTTAATCTTAGGGTAGGTATGCAATGACTAATAGAAAGGAGCTTTATATTGTCAAACATATGTATAAAGGAATACCCAAGAGTACACACTAATGACTAAGCACAAACTTGTGAAAATATTGAAAATTAAAATACTGTAATTAAACTCTAGACTTTTTTGCAAATAGAACAAGTAGTAACCTAAGGAAAAAAATATTAATTTTGCAACTTCTTTGAGGATGAATATTGGCACTGATTTTCTCAGGATAATTAATACACAAATGCAAAATTTCAACTTATCCCCCTTTTACAAATAACTTCAGTTCTATCACACAAACACAGATACTGGAGAATACAGTGCAGTAATTTCCTTGCTGCCACAAGATCTTTACCTGACTGGTTTTTCCCCATCATTACTTAGATACCAAATTTTCCAGTCAGCCTCTGTTGCTCTCCCCACATAAACAAGTCTGTCCCCCTTCCCCAACAAGGATACAAATCCATTTTTTTTCTGAACATTATCTGACAATTCTGGTGATTCGAACACCACACTCACTCTGTAAAATTCTGTTCCTTCAGCTGCATTGTTATGTCACTGACAACACTGACAGTGGAGTTAAGTTCACTGAGCAGTTGTAGGAAGGTTCAGAAGGTCTTTGGCTCTGGGTCAAAAACAGTCAAGTTTCTCAGGTACTGACATGACACAAATGAAGTACAGCAATTTTTTATTTGCCAGACAGGCAATGGCCTATGACTACTTAAGAGAAAAGGAGAGGAGAAATTTTTATCCCATTACTTGTAAGGTTAAGAGAGCAAGTAAGGGAGGCTGCAGAGAAGATGGAAATAAATAATGTGTTTTCTGCCTCAAATCCAAAACCAAAAGATTAATTGTGAGCAGATATTAAAAATAAGTTTGAAGAAGATAGGGATAGAAAAAAGAAGAATGAAATAACAGATTAAAGACCACTTGATTGAGTTAAACTTATTCAAGCTGGAAGAGCCTGGAGAAATGAATCAAATAAAAATTAAGCCAAAGCAATCTCAGAACTATTAGAAGTCATTTTAGAGAATGAAAGTAGATGGGATGATCCAAGAAGAATGGAGAGAAGCAGCAAAGTATGTGTCTTCAAAAAGGAGAACTGGAGTGATGTTTTGAAAAGGGGCATGGTATTTTCATTGGACCGTAGAAAGATTTGGGTTGAAAGGGACCTTTAAAGATCATCTAGTTCCAGAACCCTGCTGTGAGTGGGGACATTTAAAAAAAATGGAAAAATTAGGTGAATACCCTGAGGAATAAAACCAGCAAACAATGGTCTTTTATTTAAAAATGAAAAGTGTAAAGGAAAACTGAATCAGCTGGACTTTTTTCCCATATAGACTGGAACGTCAGTAGTAACTCAACAACATTCAACATGAAATAAGTTATTAAGAAGAGGACAGAAATAAATTCTTTCTCATTTCTACTTGGAGAAGGACATGGTTTCATTTGCACAACCCCCCCCCCCCATTTAACTTAGACACCAGAAAAAAACAAATCTTTCTTTCTTTAAGGTTCATTAAACACTGGAACACACTATCCAAGAGGGTCAAAAAGTCTTCTCCGTTACAAGTCTCAAGGTTAGATTAATAAATGTTAATGTGAGTGCTAGGTACATCCTACATCCTGTCAATGCTGCAAGGCAGATCCTGTTCAGATTCCTGAGGTCTCTTACTTTCGAGCCATCCTACCTAAATTTGACTTAAGATGCTTAGGATTGTTTAAGCATGAAAACCAGTCTGTCTTCTTCTGTCTGTTTTCTTAACCAAAGCATGCCTGTTCAGCGTTTAGCTATTGCTTCTGCCACAACCAGTCAGCTTCTTGGCACTGGAATTTGATCTGCATTTGTCACTCCACATAATATCCACTGAGACCACAGTCTGAAGCCATGAGGCACTGCTAGAAGGAGAGGTTGGATACTGCCAGCTTTTGGAAACTTTCTAGGAAGGAAGATCAGAATGACTCTGCACTTTTTTTGGATCAACACATAAAGAAGATTATTTGCTGCTATAGGTGATAGCAGTCGATGTGATAACCTTGTTGTCTATGTTATATTTCCAACAAGTCTTTGAAGTAAGTGCCATAGCACAGCTTTACTCAGCATTTCTGCACTAAGAAACCCAAATATTGTAGTCAGTTTTCATTAACAGCAAAACATGTAAACATTCCATGTCTGCAAAGGATGCAGAGACAGCTTACTTTTAAATCATAGTGGTGAGCAATAAGTATAATTTTACATTAAAATTCTTTGCTATGAGTCTACTGGAAAGAAACTATTTTATTTGTGGAAATGACATTTTTTTTCCCACATGAATAAGCAAACAGGGCACATGAAGATTTTTTTCCTTCTTTAGTAGTAGAGAGGCCAATTCACATCCTGGAAAAACTCCTCTTGTTTTATCTAATCAATACCCTGTGATAGTAGGGGCCATGTACAGTAGTAGGATACTGAAGCACAGAACTCTAGAATCCTAGAATTAGTGAGGACTATAAAGACCATTTAGTTCCAACTCCCTGCCATGGGCAGGGACACCTTCCACTAGACCATGTTCCTAGCTCTTTTCTGGACTAGCTCCAGCAGGACAATGTGGATCTCATGCTGGGGACCCCATTGTAGATAATTTAGGCTCACACCATCACTTTCTTACAGAGGAGGAGCTTTGTATCCCAACACAGTGCAATGTAGGATGCATTTGTTCTTCCACTAAATCACTAATATTAGTGTCATTAATATTAGTATCCTCACTTATATTTAAAAAATGAAGCACAGAGATTAAACAAATTAATCACAGTCATCAAGGACTGTCCATATCTCAGAGAGGGAAGAAGAAATAGAAAAAAATTATTAAACTACTTCTTTGAGAAGAATCAGTAAATCCTTGGGGTCTTTGATGCAGAAGGTAAAGAGAATCTGAAGCTTGGTAATACTTCAAGTAGCAGTAAGATACACAAGGAAATGTGTTCTGAATCTAGATACTTCCATAAAGGTAAATCTCAGCACACTGCATCCAGATAAGAACTGGACCTTAACTCTAAGAAAAAAATTCCCAGCTTGATTAAGGATAAGGAAAAGATAGAGTATATTTTTTAAAACTAATCTGAAATGTAGGTAGGAAAAGAATGATTTTAATTTTACGTGTCTAAATACTTGTAAAATGATTGTAATTGAATTGTTCACATAGTAGGATTGTTGATCATTTCTTCTTTATTTAGTTTTCCTTTAGTTGTTGTGCTGCTTTAGTGGTAACTAGAGTAATTAAGGGGTCCTGATGAGGGACTAAATCACTCTCACAGTATTTAGTGGTTTGCTCTTTCTCCAGAATATCAGTGCAAGAGGTGAAGTCAGACCTCAGCTTATCAGTAAAATGCCAGTGAAGGTTCAGATTTTGGGGATAGAAAGTCCAACTGTGAAATCAATGGACTTCTGACTAACATTGTCCAAAGAGAGGAGTTTCCTTGGGCTGTAGGAATTATCAGTGATATTACAGTATTTACACCTTCTGAATGTCGTGGAACTTACAGCAACAAATATAGAATGTACACTCAAGATGTGATGCTGAATTTCCTGCAGAAATTTTGTTTTGACTAAACTTATAATTCTTTATCTCATTTGATAAATGGTATTTTGTGATGGTAAAAAGCATCTAGACAGAAATTAAATCCTTTCTAGGTCCATTCTCCTTGTGATGCCACAACATGCACAATTTCTTCTCTAGTCAGATTTATGCAGGCATGCTGACAGAGGGGTTTACACCCTGCTGTGCCTTTCCTTCTCAAAAAGTATTCAGGGTAGAATTGTTCTTTTAAGAAACAGATCATTATCATAATAAATTGGCTAAATCACAGAGCTGGGTTTTATAGCAAGAATGTTTGACCAAGTGCAATGAAACCTCAGCCAGTTGAACCATGAGTCTTTAGTGGCAAGGACCTCAGGGAAACCTCTAGTGCTGCACAAGAGATTTCTTTATTCCTGGATTTTAGCATTTCAGACAAATACAGCAAGTAAACTTAAATCTATCACATATGTCATAAATGAAATCAGTTATGCTTAATAGATATTTTAATTTCCTTAAAAACGTTTCTGCCAGACTATAGCCACTTCACAGGCCTGAACACGTTGGTGACTTCCAGCTCCCAAGGTCTGGCCTATTCCCATTACAATGTAAACCCCTTTTAAAAAGCAACAGTGCACCAGAGGGCTCTTCTGCCAACCATACAGACTATGACTGATGCCTTCATGTGTACTCCAAGTAATTGCACTTATTTCTGCTCGCATGAGCACTTCTGAAAGCCTTTTAAATAATTCTGGGAATTGCTGATGAGACCAAAACATGAAAGAGTTAGTCTCCTAGTGGGCATTTCAGTGGAGCCTGGCAGAGAGCAACCCCATGAATGTCTGAGGCTGAAGAGCACTTAGGAGAGAGGCAAACATTTGATTCTGTCTGGTTTGGCCATATTTCAGAAATCTCAATATCAGCCCAACACTGCTCCCATAAAATTCTGCCAACTTCTCAACCACAGCCATAGCTGTAGATGCCTGTAGAAGAAGAAAATGGTGCAATGATGTGGCAGTTGTAGCTGAGTTCCTCCCTTGCCTTCCAATTTCCTAAGAAACACCAATCTGTACATTAGATTAACATGAATCTGTTGGAAATACAGATTAAAAGTGATGGTTCACAGGCTCTTTTGATCTCCTTTCTGGTATGTTCCCTCTTCAGTCAATTAGTTCCACAGTCCTTGACAGCCCCCTTACCGTACTCTTTCCCATCCCCCTCAAAATAAATGTTGTCCCAGACAACATGCAGAAGCCCAAACAACTATGAGAGCTGGACTAAACCACATCACATCCTCTAGGCACATCCTCAATCTTTCATCAGCTTGTGTTTCTCATTTTGCAGACTCTCAAGCCAAACACTGTTATCCCTGTTTACACAGAGACCAGCATGATGGGACCTTGATCTTGATTTGAATTAAGAATAATTAGTGCTAACAAGAATTTGGCATCTCTGATTTTGAATCTTATCCAATTTTGTATCTTTCATATTGAAAAGACCTTTCCAGAGCTTCACCATAAGCATCCCTGGGTAGGAGCCCAGGGCTGAGCACTGGAGATGAGCCAAAGAACTGCTAGTCCAGACACAAACATATTTCTGACTGAACTGTGGTGACATCACTTTGTACTCAAGGTTCACTTGCTGTAGTTCATTTTAAGGTCAAATTTTACAATTTTTCATGCTTAGAAGCTCCCCTTCTTCTTGTTAGAAGGAACAGAAATATTTAATAACACACCACCCCCATCCCCCCATGCATTGAAATAGAACTGAACACAGAGAATATTTCAATGGATGTGATCAGTCATTGGGCTGCACACCTCATTATGGGAGATTTAGGTTTGAGCTAACGTATACTGCTTGCAAATTGTACATAAAGTTGGAATCCTGCTTAGTTTTCTGCTGTGCTTAGCAATGAATTAAAATGCACTTTTTGCTGTTTCTCATTTAAGCCTTTTAATGAACATTGTAAACAAGAACTGCGCATATGGAATCTGCTGTTCATTGATGGGAGTTTAAGTGACATAGAAGACAAGATAATGAATTTAGATCAAATAATTGATGAATTTATTATATATTCATTTATGCTAAAAGCATAGGAGGGATTTGTGACACAGATCAGAACACTTTATCACCTGGATTTGATAGTTCGGTAACATCCAAAAGAATAAGGTACTAGTTTTCTTTCAAGAAAGGAAAATGCTTTGATCAAGTGTAGATTCTGGCATCCAGCAAAAATAATCTATACTTGAATCATTACAGAAATAATACATTTGGTAATTTGCTGATTTCTGGCAGAGAGGGAGCAATTGTGAATTCTTCAAAGAAAAGTAAGAGAGGTTAAATAGTTGAAGAAGTAAATAGAAGGTGTAAAAGAATACACATCCAAAAAATGACCAGTGCACTTGTAAGTTTGAGCTAATAAAGAAAGTGAAGGAGTGCTTGAAGGAATGGGACCTATTTCTGAAGTTATACATGAGGTAAATGTATAATGCTAGCAGTGGTGGAACCAAATTTTGAAAGCTGAAAACCTTTACCTTCCATTGACAAGACACATTCGTCTGCACAATCTGAAGTTTCTGAACTGCAGGATTCCAGAGCATAACAAGCAATAAGCAGAAAAAAATCACTCTTAACTTTCCCCAGTGATATTAGTCACCAGAATAATGAGTCCCCTTCCTTGAACAGACAAAAACACCCGGGCAAAGCTTTGTGGGGATTTATCTCTCTTTGAAAGGGATATAGTCTCTCTGATCATGAGTATTTTCCATACAACTCCAAAGTCTAATAGGACACCATCTTTTCACTTGGACTGAAGGTTGGGTGCTGTGGTTTGTAATATGCTAAGGAGAGAGTGAGTGCTGCATCTTGGCTAAAGTAGTAGTTCATTTTCACTTGTACGCCCAAGGCCAAGTTCTACCCGAGTAAAGCAGGGCTGGCTTCTACCTTGATAATTAACAGGTCAAATCCTGTAAAATTCCTACACTAATAATCTCTGTTTGGAAATTACTCCAGCTGGTGGCAATGTGGTGCAGAGCACAACACTTATGTTCTTCCCTCAGCCACTGAGGTTTCCATCTAGACTTCTTATCTTGATGTAAAAACACACCTTTTCTGCAGTGAAGAGATAGCTTCAGACCAAAGGCAATGAACCCATCTGCTGAAAGGGTGATATTTTTAACAGTGCTGTTAGTCCAGGATTTGCTGACATTTGTTTACTTCAGAAAAGAGATGGGAAGGCAGAGCGAGAAGCGACATTACCCTTTCGTTTCTGTTTGCTGGGAGTGAAGGAAATATGGGGACTGACTCAGCAGTTTCAAAAGGAGGTGTTAAATCTCCCTTTCCCTTCCCAGAAAGCCCAGGTTCTGCATTGCACTGGAACTTGGAGGAAGGCTGCTCTGCTGCCCTTGCCAAGCCTGGGATGGTGTTCAGAGCACTGCAGCACCACAGATCTGGCTCAGGTCGTCCCACCAGTGGGACTGCTCATGCTGGGAAGCATCCTCATATTTGTCTGCTTCAGAGTCACAGGCAGCTGCCAAGCAGCTGATGCAGAGATGTGGCTGCTGCCCTACTCTGTGATACACAGGCTGTGCTACTCACACAGTAATGCTTCGGGGGAGCAGCAGCCTCTCCTCTATTCCCAGTGTGGGCTTATAAATTTAGCCTAGGGATCACAGATTGCCAGTGTGGGATGGGTAGGTTACATATATACCATTTATCAAACAGCAGTGCCAGGGAATGCTGTAGATGCAGGAATTCATCCAGGTGAGCTGCCAAATGGTTATAAAGATCCTCAGAGTGCCTCTGCGTAGGCAAAAGCCTTTCCTTGGACCTAAAAGTTTCCTCTCATTAGACAAGGAGTGAAAAGTAAAATGAACCAAAGAGAGAAGAAATGACTTATCCAATGCCTGGAATAAAATCCTACTCCTTCCTTCTCATTATGCAGCTCTATTGAAAAATGAAAACTGCAACATACTGATGCTCTGCCTGCTGCTCCAGGGCTCTCAGCTCCCCTTGTGTCAAATTAGTTCAAAACCCTATAACACTAATATGGACCATTCAGGAAGTTAAAAGAACTTGCACATATTTGGGGAGAAAAACTCCATGGAAAGGGTCAGTAAAGTCAGAACAATTTTGGATGCAGCAGCCAGCCAGCCAAGAAGCAGCTGGACCCTGATGGGAATGTTTTGGGAAAGTATGACTTGATGCTTGATCTGTTGAAATCCTCATTTTTAAAGCATTTGCCATTGGTTGCTATCAGAAATAAGATGCTGAGCTAGATAAACCCTTTGACCTGAATCAGTCTGAATTCTTTTACATCCCTGTATATTCATGGGGCTGACTGCATTAAAATCCAAAGCCACAGAAGAATGAATTAAAGCCGTGCAGCTCTTCTGGCCCTTAATTCTGGCATTTAAGTTTTTGACTTTACTAATTTTAACATTGTAGCAATACCATTTAGAAATCTATCTTTAAATTGCTACAGATACTTATCTCTTTCACTGCCTGGTCTCAGGTCCCATTTACCCTCACCACTTGTGCAGAGAACTGATTAAAAATTGATTATTTTGCCATGGGTTGATACAGCAGTGCATGCATCAATTCCCTCATGCACTGCATACATGAATGACTATCATGACTTCTGTGACATTATGGATATTACACCTATTTTATGGCAGTGAAATTGAGGCAAAAAGAAATCTAGTTTTAAACTACCAGAAGGATCTCCAGAAGTGAACATATGGCATTGACCAGCCTTGTTCTCATGTAGTACAGGATTTTTATTACAATTTGTATGCTTAAAGCCTGATATCAATCAATATATACGTGTCATACTTTGGGGATTTGTATCTTGGGCGTTAGACCAAGACACAGAGGAAGTAAACCATACAAATTCATAGACATCTGTTAAAACATGTTGCTTCTGCAATTTTTAAGATAGCACATGACTTCTGCTTTTTCTGCAAGCCCTAGACTCCTTCCCTTGTTGTCTTTCAGCCTTTCCAAGAGGCAGGGCTGCCACCACCGAAGGACTCCTTCCCTGCATGGCTCTGATTCACTGGCCAGAGGACCCCATGAAGAGCTGGAATTAGACCAACAAGCTCTTTCTCAGTTTTGTGGGGCATGGCTTCACCTTCAAGCTGCTTCTCATAAACCCTGGTGAAATGGTTGTAAATAAAGCACACGAGGAGCTTTCTTTTCATGGCAAAACTCCCACAGACATCTGATATGCCCGGTGCTGGCATTAAAAATATGAGTGGGCTGGCTTGGGCAGGACTTAAAAAAAGCCTTTTTGAGTTAGCAGCATTTAGCAGCTCATTAATGTATCTGAAACCTGACCTTTAGCATCTCCCCGTCCCCGGGGGGAGATCATTAAGGTTTTCTTTTAATTATTATTCTGTCTAAACTCAGCCTGAAAGTTTAAGGCTAAACTATGGTCTTAGAACAATATATAAGACACATTTCTGTTTTGGGGAGTGTTCTTTTTGCTTGGAATACCAGGAACAGTGAGTCAGCTGGCTGCTCATCCTTTTCCCATTATTATTTTGAATATCCCTAATTTCAAATGGTCATAATTTTGATCATGAAATTAGTTTGAATATGTTTAACACCTCAAGGAGTCTGGAGAGGGAGTGCTTTCTCTGATGAATCTTTTGTTGTGCATAGGTCCCTATGGAGGTCATTGGAGATTCCTAATCTGCATCCATTCTAATGAATTAATTATTTCTAGGGTTAATTTTCTGTCACAGAAGCCAGCTGGTGCAATCTAAGCACGTAAACTATGGTATGTTACTCCTTTAGCCTCTAGAACAGAACGGTCATTCACAAACCTTAATTTGCACCAGGGAGTTATTTGGGAAAGTGCCATGAACAGGGCAGAACCATGTCAGGGAGCATGCAAAAAATTTAATACTCTTTAGACAGTCATAGGCCTGGCCTGCTCTGTTTTCTAGTAAAGGCTTTAGCCAAAGGGTGATGCTGTTCTGCCACTGCAAGTGCACAAGAATCCCACTGATGTGGAATTTCTGAGTTCTGCTGAGGTACCTAACTGTCATGTATATATATATACACTTGGGGGATGGGTGTCTTAATCCCTTTGTGGACATTATAAAAAGTACAATATGCTAATTCAGTTTATCATGTTTTTATAGAGATGACTTCACTGGTTGAAAGTGTAGTGGTGTGAGGGTGAGGGGCTGCTTTGCTTTATAGGCTGACTGACAAAACAGTGTATCACTAATGTCAACTTGAGGCCCAAACCCTCAGCTGTTTTAAGCCCGTCACTTCCACTTCACTTTACTGTGTGCATTCACTAATTTCTATGATCATTAAAACCAGCATATACAATAAGAAATGGAGAGATGATCTCTTCCTCTGTTTTCATCTGTCATGCTGCTTCAATGGTCCTTCCCCCCTAAAAGGTATGACAAATAGATTACCCTTTATAAGAAGCCCAACGCTGTGAAAGAAAAAGGAGGAATGTGGAAACTGCTTGATCAAACTACTTTAAACTCTTTGTTTTTTTAGTGTTTTTTATACATTTTAAAATGCTGTGTTGTCAGTCATTGCAATGGGCGTAAGGCAGAGATAACCCAAACCCAGATTGCTGATCCCATTTAATAGCTTGGTACGTGTAACTGAAAGATGTAAAAAATCCGGAGAGCAGCAGCCTCTTAAGTCTGCTACTAAGAGTGTTTTGCTTGCTAAGCTCAGAAGAAAGAAAATTATAATCTACACCAGAAGCAAGGTGCTGACAGTTCCCAATGAATCACTGATCTCACAGCCTGCTTAGTTTTATTACTTTTATGTCAGCAAAGCTTTGTGAGAAGCACTTCACGATGTACTCTCAGTACATTGAATTTACTTAGAAAGTCAAATAACAATAAATATAAGCCAAACCATATGTATAAATCACTGCAATTTAAATGTAGGACAGAATGCAAAGTTATGTTTTGTTTTAGAAAGAGATTTTAAGATTACTTGCCTCCTACAGGAACCTATATATCAGTTTATTTTAGTTGATTGCTTCTGAGAATGTTGCCCATTCATCCAAACAATGGCATCGCAAATTGCTCTTTCCCTTCAGTTTTAAAGAACTGAAAGTGATTTTAGATATTGTCATGAGTTATTATTATAAGACTGAGCCAGAAATTTGTACCATTTCAGCCTATATCTCTCAAGCTGATAAATTATTGTTATAATGGTGTTTTCATTCATAAGGCTCCAACTGCACAGTACAATCTTAAAGGATTGTTAAAAAGAAACCAGAGCACTAGGGCAAAATATAAAAATGTGACAGCAAGGAGTATTAAAATTCATTTTCTTACAACAATAATATCTGCAGTCTGTAAGATATTCCCTGTGTGGAAAGTGGAAGGTGTCCCAGCCCATGACAGGGAGATTGGAATTAGATGATCTTTAAGGTCCCTTCCAACCTAAACCATCCTATGATTCTAGGATTCCAGAGGGTATTTTTCAAGAGAAGCAGGAAGATACAAAAAAAAAAAAAATTACCCCCCCCTAAAAATTGCTACACAATTTGTATTTTGTAACCTCTTTTTAGATATAATGTTATTCTTTCATGTGAAATATTAAAATTAAGTATCTTTTCATTTTACAGGGGAAGATGAAATATTCACATAGCCATGTACATGGAGTTCTGCTGCTCTAGCACAAGATCACTGCAGTTCTCTGCTGTTTTCTCGGATGGGAATGTTGCTGAGTACCTCAGTCTTCTCCTCACCTGTTATGACCAGTTTGCCAGCCTTTTTTATCCGGGGTGGGGGGGGGGAGTGAATGCCTTCTTTGACCTTCCTTTTCTGGTTGACATACCTTTTGTTCCCTTCATGTTATTCGTGTCATTTGCCAAATTCAGCTCCAGGTGTCCCTTGGCCTTCCTCATCCCACCCTTACACAAACGGATTGTGTCCCTATAATCTTTCCAGGATACTTGTCCGTGCTTCCACTACCTGTGCGTTTTCTTCTTGCCCTTCAGTTTGACCAGCAGATCCCTCCCTACTCAGCCATGCTGGTCTCTTGCCTTCCTTGTCCAATTCCTGCCTCCTGAGGATTTCTTGCTCTTGAGCTTTATGGAATATTTCCTTAAAGATCTGCCAGCTGTGTTCCCCTCTTTTGTCCCTGAGGCCAGTTTCCCAGGGAATCCTATTGACTAACTCCTTGAAGAACTGAAATTTTTTTCCTAATGTTCAGGGTCTTAACCTCACTCTTTGCCTGACCCATATCCCTCAGGACTCCAAACTCCACCGATGCATGATCCCTCCAGTTCAGGCTGCCTCCAATCTTGACATCCCCAGTTAGTTCACTTATGTTGGTGACCATCAGATTCATTATTGTGTCCCCTCTGACAGGGCTCTTTATTACCTGGTTCAAGAAGTTATCCTCCATACATTCCAGGAATCTCCTGGATTGCCTACAGCTTGCTGTGCTACTTTCCCAGTAGATGCTGGGGTCGTTGAAGTCCCTCAACAGGAAAAGCACATGCAAGCACAATGTCTCCTATAGCTGGAGCAAGAAGTCTTCATTAACAGGCTCCCCTTGATCGGGCAGCCTGTGGTAGACAGGAATAAAAGGTTCCCTTTATTGCCTTGGTCTCTCATACCCTCAGGCTTTCAACATATTCTTATACACAAGTCTTCACACTTAATTCACATGTTGATGTAGAGGGAACTCCCTCTATCTCTTCTTCCTCCCCTGTCTCTTCTGAACAGCCTGTAGCCATCAATAGCCTCACTCCAGTCATGGGACTCACCTCACCAAGTCTCAGGAATGGCCACTAGATCACAGCTTTCTAGCAGCACAATGGCTTCCACCTTCTCCTGTTTGTTACTCGTGCTGCATGTATTCATTAGAAGCACTTCAGATGGGCTATCAGCTGTCTTGCCTTCCTAGAGGTACACCTCTTAATTCCTTCGAAATATTTCCCTGGTGTTTCCCTTCTGGCTTCTGTTACCTCGGGAGACCTTGGTTCATCTCTGTAAGACTTCAAGTGTGCTCCAGTGTACTCAGCTCATCTCAGAGTACCAATCTGACTGTCCTGGATAGCACCCCATCCTTCTAACCTTGGCCTGTCATCCCACAGCTTGTCACATGCAGGACAAATATTATCCCCTTCCCCTTCAATTCTAGGACAATCTAGCTTGTCTATTGCAGATCTACAGGTGTCTGTCCCCTTCCATTGACATAGAGGAAGCTCAAAGAGATAAAGCTTCAGAGCTCAATTATAGCAGATGGGTTGAATCCAGGTGTGTGTAAATAAAGACCACAATTATCTCTGAGGAACTGGCTTATTTGGTGAGGTAGGGATTTGTACTGAATCCAAGGAGGTGGCTGGCAATGCTGAGTTTCCACATCATGAAGTGATCAAGCAGATGGTCACATTTTGGCTGTTATGTGTTGGGGTTGTCTCCATGGGGTATTTGAGACCTTATAAAAATATGTGCCTATACAGACTGAAAGTTGTTGTGGAATTATTACTGTTAGGAGGTCTGCCTTCTCCATGCCAACAACAGCTAGAAGAGATGCCCTTGCACAGTAAAGAGAGCAATATCTGATTAGCAGGGAATAAAACCATGGCATCAGCAGATCATGCAAATGTTATGGTTGCAAACTGCCAAGAAGCCTGTTGTCAATTAATTTTCTCACAAACCATTCTGCAGAAAATTCTTCTTTGTCACTAGCAGAACAATGATGGCAGATTTTATTACTTCTGGAACAGCAGACTGGGAAGTGCTGTGTCCAAGCAGACTTGCCAGCAGCCCAGATGAAGGCAGGGTGTGCTCATTTATCTTCTCTTTGTCTGCTTTCTGGTCTTTCAGGTATGAACTAAGTGGAACAGAAAACAAAATGTTCATTCTCTTATTGGCCTTTTTATCCTTTTTTCTCCTTTTTTCTTTTAGCATAGGTGATTGACAGACCTTTCTCAATTTCTTTTTGCAGATTGGTTTATTCAGGAGTAACTGTCTTCTCAAGGTCTACTCCTTGGTTGAAGGGTGCTCGATGTCCCCTGGTATTTGGTGATTCCCACTGCTGTGATTCCTGCAGCTTGTCAGGAAATCCAATCCAAGCCTTGTTGTGAAAGATCTCACTTTTTCTGTGACCCCTGTTTTTGTCTCTGAGAGTAAAAACTTTAATACTAGTCAGGTTAGCCCTGAGCTTGCCTTATAGAGAAGGTAAATTTCTGATGGAAATCACAAGTTTTTGTCCAAAGGAAGTAGCAATTTTAAGCCCTTGGTTTACAAGGATGAAGAGTCTAAACTAAAAAATACAAGTGTAGAAGTTACTTAAAGCAAGGAACCCGTTTGGCCTATTCTTTCAGGTTTCTTAGCCAGGGAACTTGTTCACACATTCATCCTACAAACACCATCCCTTGAAGAAGGACTTTGGAGACATACACTAACCTGCATAGGCACAATTTAACTTGAATATTGACTCAAAGAAGCAGCTAATCACGACAAGAGGTATGCAAACCTTTTATTGTGGTTCTATTCAGCAATTGCTATCACTTGACTCTTGAAATATCCTGTCATGTCTCAATAATCCTTTCCATCCATCTCTTATTTTTCACTAAAGAGGAATTACTTAAGCCTTGTTGATAAATATTCAGCATCCAAGAGTGTCTTAGTCTTATTTGGGAGTAGATTTGGAACAAGGAGGAATCTTGGTGTGATTTTCTTGTGTCTTTATTCTTTCAGGACTGAATTGTTGCTGTTATGTCTCACTTTAGAATCATAGGATCATTAAGGTTGGGAAGGACCTCTCAGATCATCAGCTGCAACCATTAACCAGGCACTGCTAAGTCTATCACTAAACCATGTCTCTAAACACTATATGTTAGTGCCTTTCGAACATTTCCAGGGATACTTCACCACTTCCCTTGGCAGTCTGTCCCAACGCCTGAACACCCTTTCAGTGGAGAAATTTTTCCTAATCTGAGTTTCCGCAGTGCAACCTGAGGCCGTTTTATCTTGTCCTATCACTTGTTATCTGGGAGAAGGGACCAGCTTCCCCTGGCTACAACCTCCTTTCAGGGAGTTGTAGAGAGTGATAAGGTCCCCCTTGAGCCTCCTTTTCTCCAGGCTAAACAACCTCCTTCCCTCAAACACTCCTCATCAGACTTGTGCTCCAGGCCCTTCCCCAGCTCTGCTGCCCTTCTCTGGACACACTCCAGCACCTCAATGTCTTTCCTGTCATGAGAGGCCCGAAACTGAAGAAGGTGAGGCCTCACCAGTGCCCAGTACAGGGTGACAATCACTGCCTTCGTCCTGATGGCCACACTATTGCTGACACAAGTTGCTGTCTTGCACCATAAAGTCTAGGTTTGCTTTGTTGTAAATTTACAGAGTACGAATGCAGCCAACTAAATTTTCTCCTTTTTGTAAAAACACATAATTCTTTCCTCCCTCGTTCTTAGGAGTTGGCTTTAAAAGTGCCTTTTAAATGCCTAAGCCAAGTGAGATGAGACAAAGCGAGAGAACAGAGATTGACTGTCTTGTTTGGGGATTATGTCACTCATCTGGGACTGAATCCAGTGACATCTCAATTCAATCTCAATTCAACAAATATTGCCAGAGCAGACTAACAGTGCCTAGATAGGCACTGCCTCACCCCCAGTGCTTGTGCTGTATGGTGATGCAGAGACTGTGCTGGACTGTGAACCAAGTGGGCGCTAATTCTCTCTGACAGACAGAGGAATTAACCCTGGAACTGGATCTAAGCAAATATGGGTTCTCTTTCCATTGATCTACTGACAGGAGGGGGATATTTTTCACTATTTGTTAATGCAGGGGTTTTTTTAAATTTTCTTTGCTTTATTTTCCCCCAGGGCCTAAAAAAAGTGATTTAGGACAAATAGAACATTTTATGTCAGAGTATTTTTTTTTTTAACTTGTCTTTTTCTAGCAAGAAAAGGATGGAGAGTTAGATGTCAGTTTTTCAGACTTGAGACTCTCCAACTTGAACCTGAATTTTACAAATTCATGAAGAAATTTTCCTATAGAAAATCCTTAGGTGCTTAAATGTAATTTGGTAGGCTTTAAAGACTTTGGAAAGAATTTTAAAGAAATATTTAGAGAACTGTAAGAAGAACCTAAAAATTTCTCTGTAAAATAACAGTCTCAGTATGCCACAGTCCGAGGGGGGATGAGGCCGTGACACAGCACGGACAGGTCTGGAGACAAGGCAGAGGTGCAACTGGGATATTTTATTGAGGGGTACAGGGGTTTTATGAGTTTGAGGTGGGGAAAGGGCTAGAATATGGGGTGGAGCATGAGACAGACAAACAGGGGAACAAATCGGGGTAGGGATGTAGGCAAAGGAGGAGGAATGTGGGAGGAACCGGGGAAGGAAAGGGCGAAGGGTAACTGTCTCCTCTGCAGCTTCTGCAGCCTATCAGAGAGGGGAGCGGGGAAGCAGGGAGCAGGCAAACTTGTGGCAAGCCCGGGTGTGCCCAGGCTGTGCACTGTGTTGTGTGGATACAATGCAATACACATATCCAAAACCACATAATAACGGTAAAGTCCATATAATAACTGAAAGGTCCATATAATAAGGTCCTGTCAATTGCTGTATGTTTTTCTCCACGCCTGGAACCTCTCCCATCCTGAATCTTGTTCCTTCACATCAGTAAACGCTCTCACATGAATTCTAGATGCTTTCACACGGTCCTACTCTTACACACTCAGCTTGTTCATGTTCTTTTTTCAGTCCATAATTAACTAAGAGAGGAAACAACCAGCATGATGGATCCTCAGTTCCCACCCCCAGATGTTTTCTCTGCAAGACTGAGCATGGTATGCCCTCATATTTGTTGTTTATTCTTCAAAGGCATCAAGCCAAAGATAGGCACTTGAGCTTCCTCTTTAGACAAAGAAATTATTAATTGGATCTTAAAATAGGTGGGGTGGATTGGTCTCTGGGCACACCCACCTCACATCGCTGACTCTTGAGGAAATCTGGAAGCCTGAATTTTCAGGCTGATAACTCCAGGTGAGATGACATTTTAGGTACTCTTAGCATTAAAAAGTCAATTAAAAATATATGTATGACCGACAGACATCTAAGAATTTCTCCTTCTACCTCAAAGACAACTTTGAAAATCCTACTATGCATGCCTGTGTAAACATATTAACATTTAACAGTTTTCCCTTAGAAACTTTTGAAATTTTATTACGCTCAACTTCACAAATGTCACCCTAACAATTTTCTTGAGAACTTTTTTAAACTAAAACAGCTGAGAAAGTACTAACAGTCTATACTCAGAGAAAGATGAGTGCACCAAGCTTATTTAGTATCGAAGCATCTTTTTATTTGCTGGAATGTTTACTGGAAACTAACCTATAATTTAGTGCAGGTTTCATCCAATAAAACGTGATTAGAAGCCAGTACTGAAAAGTTCACCATGATAATTCTGGAGTGGGAAAATAAAGGTGAACATTGTAGACATTTATCTTATAATACCTTTAACAGAAGAGCACTCAGTGAGGCTTCGGGCTTTCATAAATTATAGCCAATAATTTTCATGTTGAATCCTAAGGACTTCAGTTCTTCGTAAGTAATTTTACTGAATTCTTTTTTTTCTAAAAGGGCTTTTGAATTTTTTTGTTGTTTCTGTAGATCAAGATCCTGATCCATATCTCTTTTACATCAGTGTAATTTAATGACCGTGGCATTCTGAGTACCAGAGTAGGGGAATTTGGGCTGATAACATCAATGTAGAATGTGATTAACTGAGAAATACTGACCATGAGAGACACAGGTGTAGAACTGTGATTCAGGAAGGGGGAATCCCTCAAGAACATGAGTATTTTCTCATAGTGTCAATATTTCTGTCACAAATTCTGGTACATACATCTCATTTAATTTTTCTCAAGGTATGGTAATTACTGCAGAGTGTCAATTATCATTATGACACACATTAAACAGAGGCATTTGACACATGCCAGACATAAAAAGCACATGAAGAGGGACTAGTGATCTGGCATCCATTATTTATGGCAAAATGAAAATATAAGAATCCTAAAATAAATCACTTTTTATATCTTTACGTTCAACTTTATGCTTCTAGGATATCAAATTGGTTGAATGTGACCTGTTCTTGACAAATTCGTATTAACTCTTTTTTATCACTTTATTATTCTGCTAGTGTTTGCAAACTGATTGTTCAACAACCTTCTTTCCTATCTTTGTGACTAACAGGTTGCCTGGTCTATAAGTTTATGGATCCTTCTGGTTATGCTGCTGTTTAAAGATAAGAACTTATCTCCACAAGTTCTAAGGGAATGATTGCTAAAGTTTGCAAGGTTATTCAGATAGTCTTTTGAACCTTTGGAAAATAATTTTCATTAGGGTCTGCTGGGTTGGAGACATTTATCTTATCTGACAACAGATGGTTACCCAAAATCACCAGGGACTCCATTCAGATCCCCAAACAAATGTCCAGGACTTGAGTATTCAAGGTACACAAACATGACTGACAGGATTAATACTCTTAGAAAATTGTACTGAGTCCTGAAAGTGGAATGTATTTCTGGAAATATGGAACACATTTGGTTAACCGAAAAGCTGGATGGACTATGTTTGTTTAGTAGTGACGAAACCCATTAGTGGAAATGTTGATGTCCACTGACATTTTGGATAATCTGATACATGTTTCTTCATGTCCTTTTCATTCTGGAGGCCAGACAGAACATATCTCAGTGCTTGTTAAACTGCACAGGATATACCTGCAGTTAAGCAGCTGAACCCCAGCTTTAACCTCTGCTGATACAATGGGAACCACGAAAGTCTTATCTTGAACCAGGTTGTTTAAGCAACTGAATCAATGTCTATTGCACAAGACATACAAGCATCTACTGCTCCTAAGTAAAAATAATTATTTTTTTTTTCATTTTCAAATATCATATTTACTGTAATGCTATTCTTCCACAGAGAAAGCTTTTATTTTGCAATAATTCTACTGTACAACTAATAAATTATGGTGGTAATAATATGGGAAAGCCTGGTGGTAACAATCCAGGTCATGTCTGTTGTTCTGCACAAACCTTAGATTTTAATCACTCTTGTCCTTGCAAGTCTGTATTTTCAAACTGATCTAGGAATTCAGTTGGTGTTATGGTTGGTGACATTCTTATTCCACCTATTCCCACCGAGACTGGGTGTGACTTGTCAGGACATACCCATGTTAGACTTGACCACTCACTACTCATTTATCAATGAAAAAATCAAACTCCAGATTTATCCTCTTCTTGACTTACAAAATAAACTATAAATGTAGCTCTTTGTTATGATTGATCTGTGTCTTATATAAAATGATCTGAAATAAACCATGTAGTCATTTTCTGTTCTTTTGGTCTGCTTTGGTTTCAGTTTTTTGGCAGTGCTCACTTTAATGTCTGTTTCCCATTGATTCTATTTCCAATATTCATATATACTCAGATTATCCAGCAAATATTCCCTGTTATCAGCACCAGCTGTCAGTCATTCTCACTGTATTATCACCTTCTTTTATAGCTTACAAATATCTCTTTATATTTTATTGAAAATGGAGACAAGATAACTCAGAGCTAAATCCGATAAGAGCTGATGTATTTTTTTGCCATTGTCTCCACTGAAATGTGCTACAGGTTATTGAAACCCAGATTTTTAAAGTTATGCTATGCACTCATTTTCAGTGGGTACCTCTATATCATTACATTAAACACTGCCCTGGAACAGACACCACAAAACTATTTGCCATACTTCTGATTGTCAGAGAGGTCCCTGAGACAGGTTTGATCTGGGCCAAGTAACATTCTCACAAATAGTTCCCAGGCACAGTTTAGGGTATATGATGGGCCAGCAACTGTTCCCAATAGGAAATTTTGACATGGTCACTCTCTTTTGAAGGCTGGGAGAATTGAAACATATGGATGTTGTCCAATAATGCCAGCTGGCCTCCAGAATAAGGAATAAACAGTGGCACAGTCTTGCTAACTGGTACAGCCATTGCTTCCAGAGATGAAAGATGCATAAAACCTTAAGAGAATGGGAATGCAAGCTGCATTTTTTTTTCTTCCTTGCTGCATATAGATTCTGCTTAGAATCAAATAGACTCCATTTTCTTTCTTGGAATTTCATGCGCTTACAAAACACCTGGAGTGGGATTCATTTGAACACATGTAACTCTGAGCCAGCTGTTTAGACACTTTTTAGTTGACAAAAGAGGAATGCATTTAGGGGAACAATGCATTTCAGTGTAGGAGGGCTTCTAAATCAGGACAGATGAATTATGACTCAATAGTGCACATTTCATCCTATTGACTACAAAGAGAACCTACAATGATGTGCTGAGGGAACCAGCTCAGACAGCTATACTGTGGATAGTTCACCCTTTATTTCTTCTGGCTTCTGTGAGTTTTAGAATTTCAATTTTGCCTTCTGGTTTGATTTTTTACAAAGCTTTTACTGTTTAGCAAGAATTAGTTGGCATCATAATGCTGAAACCAAGGGAGTCACAAAGCAAGCTCAGGATCAGTCTACTGTCTTTCAGTTTTTTTGTGATAATAAATGTTTTAATCTGTGTAATTCCTTTTTAGTCTTCACTTTAAAAAAAATCCCTTCATCCAGATACTTTATTTCTTTCCTCTTTGTCTATTTTACATTTTGCATAGCAATTTTGATCAATATACATCTTAACTCTTCTCCTTCAGGAATTTCCCTCTAACTTTTCACTGTCTTAATGACTTTATGTTTCAGAGCCTGCTTAATAATTCTAAGGCCTTTCCAAATTATTCTTTTCTGTAGATGAAGACCAAAGAGCTATAACATGCTCATAAACTTCTCCTTGGAGTAGTAAATTCAATCATGTATTAATAAACACTCACTCTCAATTCACTCTTTGCCTTTAAACTCTGGAATATTTCTCCCCTATTAGTCAACAGAGACTCCCAAGCTGTCTCAATTCAATTGCTTGTTCAGACTGTCAGAATAAATAATTAACACAGTTCAGTAATTCTGTGCTTTTCTCCCTGTAACAGATTGATAGAGGTGACATATGAATAAAAAAGCCTCTGATTCTTCCTAAATCTTCTGAGGTGCATAGGAACTTAACCCTCACCTATCAATGGGATAAGGTATCCAAATACATTTGAGTTTCTGTCCAAAGGTGAATTTAAAAAAAAAAGTGGTGTATGCTTATAATAAAACCAACATCTATCTTAACTAAAATGTCTGGAAGTTAAGTTTTTCAATCAGTGTTCAGCAAGCATTTTCTGTGAGGTCAGAGTCTTGTACACAGGAAGAACAAAAAAAAGTAAATATAAATGGAAAAGTCTAATTCAGAAAACCTGGGCTTTGCTTGATCTGTGGCTGTGGAAAGACGAGATTGAAGAATGTTTTCTCCTTTCTGTCTTTCAAAAGATGAGGTGCAGATGTGAAGGAACATAATTTTTTCACATTTTCTACAAGCACGCACTTTGATCTAAACCTGTAGTTCATCTTGGAGACAAATTTACAGCATCTTAGGGTGGTTGTGTGCTTTAAGATGAGTTCAGATCACAAAAGGTCACATATTTACTAGAAGGGTTGTCATTTGAGAGAAGGAAAGGTGACAAAGGATATCCTTCCAATAACAAGGTACAACCCCTGTTTGTAGTGCCACATGAGACAGGCAAAGCTTTGCAGCCTCCCTTGTGCTTTTCCTTTTTCCCACTCTATTGGATCAGACTGCCAATTTTTATTTTTTTTTTTGAAAAGAGGAGATGGGGAAAACACAGAGCATTTCTCTTTCAGATATAATGCCAGCAAAACATATTGCAAGTTTTAATAGTAATGGGTTTGGAAAATACACTTCTCGAATTTAAACATCTTTGAATACATTTCACTGTTTGTTTCTCAGGCAAAACAGACCTAGTTGTACCAGGCAAGAAGGTGTAAATTGGAAACTAAAGTAGGGTACCACTCATAGTAATTCATTTATCTTTCTGATGAGGTTACATTTTTCCAAAGTGAAGTGTCCTAAATTCAGAAAGAACTCAAATTACCATGAAATTTCATTGTTAACAATGGACCATTAACTTTGAAAAGCCACTTGGCAGTAAATATATTTTACTAAAATATTGTCCAAAGGCACCTGTCAGCATTAGAAATGCATTAGCAGAGGTTCTTTATAGCTTGAAGACTATAATATATGTTGTTTGAAGAGATTCAAATGCGGGGGAAGGAAGATGTTCTCTCCTGTGACACTAAGCTAAACAAAAATCTCATTGCAAAAATAGCCAAGAGTATTGAGCTGCAGTGTTGTGGTAGTGGCAGCAGCAATGCTCTCAGTTCAAAAATGTGAGGGCGTAGGGAACATGAAGAGCCTGAAGTGCGAAGAAATATCAGCGCACTTTCTTTTCTTATGCAACATATCTAAACACACGTAGGTGAACACAGTAGATATGTTTCCACAAAATTAGCTGCACACCCACAGCAAATCTCATTCAGAATAACACTGCACAGTATTTCAAGAAGCTGTGCTTAAAAATAACAGCTCAGACTATCAGAGTCAGTGAGAAAAGGCAAGTTATTTTCTATCGGAAAATTCATATTTTGGTTATGTTTTTCAAGGGATGCCTTAATTCTTTTACTGTTTCCAGTTTCAGGTAGCTGAAACTTTTAACCAATCCCAGATTGACTAAAATTTCAGATGTCAGCAGTCAAAACTGTTTGTTTGGGGTTTTTTTTCCCACAAAAAAAGTGTTTGCTGAAAAGTAGAATCGATGTTTTTCTTTTGTTTTGTCAAACAAGCATTGCCTCAGGGGGGAAAAGCATGTGCTCTCATGTAGAAATTCTTAAGCTGAGAATGCTTTCAACAAATTGTTTTCAGATCAGTGAGGCTTTAGAAAGGAAAAATTGAGGAACATAAATGCAAATCCTCCAAACTCTTTGCATAAATACCATAATGAAGCACAGCTTTATGTCACACTTCCTCAGCTACTGCCTTGTGGTCTCAGGGCATCTAGAAGTGTCTGAAAATGAGTTTCCTCTACTGTAGAAATGGATCAGCCCATAGAAAAGATAAGGTTATGGACACCAACGGTGGTTGGAAGTCATCTTCCTACTTTCAGCCAAGGGGAAAGGAATCTATATCAAAATGATCACCTCTGCTTCCTCTCTGGGCACTGGAGAGAGAAAGGAGAGCCTCCATGTAACTAAGAGAGGTACATCTTTTTGCTGAGAAATATTAAGAAGTATTTGATAATAATTATGGTTTCTTTATTTCAAAATGATATGCAACAACTTAATCATGTTAGATAACACGCAGGATATAAAGAGATTTTTTTCTCTCAAGTTCCCCATTTTCTTCCCTATAATGACTGATCTTCTTAAAGAGTTTAGTCTCTCAAAAAAGTCTTTATGAAGGCTGCTGTGTAGGTGAGATCTGAAATTTTAAAGTATCACAAATCTTCAGAGTCTAAGAAAAAGTAAATAGACATAATGTGTGTTTCAAGAGAGAGCTTTGTAACTGCTTGGATATGAAACAAAAGTGGCTGATCTCAATAGTCAACACCTTTGAGTGGAAAAGGTGTTCCAACAGAGCTTTGAAATTCCACATATATTGTTTGCCATGTAGCACAGTTTGGGTTGAAATGGATCTTTAAAGGTTGTTTAATCCACCCCTTCTACCATGAGCAGGGACATCATCAACTAGATCAAGTTCTTCAAAGCCTGATCCAATCTGGCCTTGAAAGTTTGCAGGAATGGAGCATCTACCACCTCCCTATGCAAACTGTGGTAGTGTTTTACCACCCTCATTGTAAAAAGCTTCTTCCTTATACCTAATCTAAATGTGCCCTCCTTACATTAAAAACCATTGCCCCTTGTCCAATCATAACAGCCCCTGCTAAAAATGTCCATCCCTATCTCTTTTATAGGCCCTGATTTTCCTCAGAATCATTCATGGTGCTGTCCAGACCTAGTGACTAAATTTTCAAAATATAATGTTGAAGTAACTGCAGCTGTCTGGAAGAAAATAAGGGATCTAAATTATATTTTTTAGTAGAAATATAAAGTGAAAATGGTTTTAAACACAAGCCAAGTCTGCAGAACAAACAGTAAGGTTGTTCTAAAATATCACTTATGAGTTTAAGTTTCCCATTCTGAGGGTCTGTGAAGTATGACATTATTTGAATATACTGCATGTCATAAAATGTGAACATTGCTCTAGACTCTAGGTTGTGATTCAAGAAAGCATCCCATTAGGAAATACTTAAGCATGTATTTAAGTGATTGTATTTTAATGCATGTTTAAAGCTAAGCATGAACAGAGATGGAGTTATGTCTGTGCTTAAATACTTTGCCGAATTGTCATCTCAATTATACTGTCTTAAACCCAAGTACATCTGCTACAATTTCTTAAATTGCTTTGGATTCACTTCTGTATAAATGACCTCCATTGGTTCAGCTTCATTTTATTCAAAGTAGTTCTCTAGCCATCTAAGAAGTTGCACCAAGGATGAGGCTATCCTGATGGAAATTAGGGAAGGGGTGATTTTTTTCTGTCACGGCCCTTAGGCAATATAAATACACTGTCATTTCACTAATTCTCTACAGAACTATTTAAACATTCCTATGGTGGAAACCAGAGGTGAAACATTCATGAAAAACAACATAGAGGAGACCAAAAAGATTTTTTTCAAGCACATTTAAAATGGTTGGGGTTTGTTTTGTTTTAAAAACCCCTGAGAAAAAAAATTTCGGTATATAGGTTGGCTACCAGAAAAAAAGTCTTTTTTTGTTTTTAAGTATATTGGATTTAGCTTCCTTATGAAATGTTTGTTATGTTCTCTGTTCTTCTTTTGAGGCCGTAGGGATTTTTCAACCTCGTTAAAATGTGCCATCTGCTAGAGACATCCGTTATAAAATTACAACAGCATAAATTTATGTGCCTGTTTCATTCTTAGGAGAAACACCAACACCTTGAAGGTAAAAGAAAGTAGCAGGATTTTAGAGACCAATTTTCATACATTTGCTTACCTCAATTAACACAATAAAGGCAAATAAAGCAAGTTCTCACTAGCACTAAATAGAGAGAAAATAATTTCCCTTGTGAGGCCATCTAAGATTATACGATTACTCCCATCCCAATTTCCAGTTCACAAAAATTAAATTTTTGCTTGGTTCCTCAAAGTATGGAATAAATAAAAATTAAAAAAAAAAGAAAAATAGGTATAAATATTCCCAACTGCATAAAACATTGTACCTTTGCTAATACTGTTATTTAATTATATAGCAGTCAAAATCTTGTGCTATTTTGCACTAAGGAAAACCTTTTGCAGAGCCTGGCTCTTGCAAGACCACAGATGTGTTGACGTACTTTTTATTCCATTGCATTTATACATTCTTCCATGAAAGATAAATAGCATCAGATCCCCCACAGGGTGTTAGGGAACATAACCCTACAGAGTTAACTGGAAGTATTCCTATTCATGTCAGTCAAATAGCTAATCCATAGACTTTTTTCCTTTTGGCAAAAGTTGTCAACAAAGAAATAGATTAAAGTGATAAATCATGCAGTATTCCCTGGTTGTGGTGAATGATGCTGAATGCAATTATCACAGAATTCTACAGCAAAGCTTAGATGAGATTTTTTTTTCTCATATTTTAGCCTCCCAGGCTCCAGCTTCACTGCTGGAGTTGTACACAATTCATTAATTTAAAAATAGAGGAAATAAAGTCTTAGAGAGATCGAAGAATAAGAGAACACCTTCAGTTTGCCAGAGTGGTGGGGGCTCCGTGTCTTTGCAAAGGAGATCATCTGTTTTGAACCTGTTTTCTCCTATCCTGAGCTGACTGTTTCTCAAAAATGCCACTAAAAAAAATCAACGGAATTATTTTCATGGCCAGACGAAGTCATAATGAAAATTGTTATGAAAAAAGCAATATAATAACTCATATGAGTAGAGATGGAGTAACAAGTGATGTTTAATGCTAAAAAATTCTGGATCTAGCAGGTGATTTTTGTCCTACATGTTTTCAAAGAAAGGCTCATCAAGCTTAGGTCCACAATAGCCTGGAAATGGGAAGGGTAAAATGACTCTTCAGCTTCTGCATGGAATCTGGCATTCAGTTTGCATGCTGCTTCCTGGCTTTATCCCACTCAAGTTTAAGCAATTAAGGAGTATCTACACCAGTATTTTTTGTGCTGGTCTTCCTTATAATCACTGGGAAGAGTGGTTACTGATATCAGAAACACCTGCTGGGAACCCTTCTTTCCCTTTGGCTATAGAGAGCCTTGAGCAAGCAGGAATCTCAGAGTGCCTCAAGTTAGGAGAGAGCAGGAGGAGCCTCAGGATACATCAGAGAAAGGTCTTGAATAGATGATATGATGAATTTCCAGGAAACTAAACATGACTTGAAGAAAGGGTTTGGATTCAGAGGCTGGATTCCTGATGACTTTCTGTCTTCAAAACCCAGTGAGGAAGGAAATTTTCATATCATGCTCTGAGGAAAATAAAAAAATGAGGCAAAGGGAATGCAGTATCAAATATCAGAGGAGTATGTGCATCAGGGCAGGAAAAAAATCTGGTCATACCAACTTCACCCTCATAATCTTTTTCCCTGTGCTACAAGGGGATACTTAAGAGTTGCTTTTGTGTTTGAGTAAGGAGTGTGTAATCATTAGAGGAGTGAGGTGCAATGCTGTGGAAGTAGGAGTGAATGAGAAATGAACTCACAACAGAAAGAAGAAATGTGTTTCTCAGCAATGACTAGGATGTCCTGAAGGGTCAGCCATGCTCTCTGCAGCCCAAGGGCTGGAAGGGGAATAATTGCACCAACAGGTGCTGGAAGTGGGGAAACATCCACACAGTGATGACAACGGTGGCTTTTTGTTATTTTTTCAACATGTGGCTGCTGATTGTCAGTGTTACAGGCTATGAGGTGGTGAGAAGCCTGGAGTGTGTACACCACTTCCATCTCACTAGAAAATATTTTCATCATGGCCAGTCCTTAAATAAATTCAATTTTCCTTTCCCTTTGGCTTAGTTCTTTGCCTCTCTATGCAAGTTCCTTTTCTATTTTCTTTTGGTTTGGTTTTTTACCCCTTTGCCAGGTTTCCTTTGGGGTGTTCTTGCTGACAAACTCACTGGAAGTGTACCTGCTGCTAAGGGCTTCTCCCTGCTCCCATACTCTCCTCATGAATGTGTTTATTCCTCACAATCACATTCCTTCCCAGTTACCATCTGCCTATTGCCTATTGTCTGACCCAATGCGGTGGCCTTGGGGTATAACACGGTTGCAGCCTACATTTTCAGATATTTTCAGTCAGTTTGGGGTACCATCTTGAAAAAATCTCCATCTGTGCTTTTGACAAAGGCCATGAATCTGGGGCTCACAATAAATTCAGTGGAGTTAAAGTAAGTAACAGCACAAGGATAAGAGCTTCCCATCTTTCATTCTTTTTCTTCTTCATTCACTTGGTTCCAGAAATTCAAAAATTTCTATTGTCAGTACTGGAAAGGAGGTCACATCAGAAAGTCACAATGGTGCTTTTGTTATTCTCTTCTACAAGAATTTGTTATTCTTTAAAGTTTTGCTTGAAAACTGCCAGCACCAGCTGCTTTTCCTCATGGAGGGAGGATCTCAGTACACCCTCATGCAATGTGGTATTAAAAACCTTCATAAAAACCCCAGCCTTCAGCAAACCTGAAGTAATACTCTCCTATCTCTTGGGAGTGGAGTAGGCATCATTACTGTGTCAGGAGACCTTCAACCCTCATCTGCCAACACTGTGAAATTCACTTGGTTTAATCAGCCCAGAGAGAATGTTCCTATTTTGCCAGAGCTCAGATTCAGCTGCAGAAAAAATTGCAAAGCTCTCACAAGTGAAATGAGACATTTAAATTCTATCCTCAGAAATACAAACATATAAATATATAGTTACTTCTAGTTTAAGATAATTTTCCCATCTCACTGGATAAAGTAACTAAATACCAGCCTGATTAGGGAATTTAAAATTTTTATATCTAGTTGCAGTAAGTGCACTAAGTTTGTGGCAATTAAAGGCAAATCACATTATTTTGCTCTCAAGCAGAGCTTAATCTCAGGGATACCTGGATTATTATTCCCAGAGGTGACTTCTACAGTGATTTCTAAGACAAGAGAGGAAGATATTTGGGAAAAAAAGAAAGAGAGGGGAGGGGAGGTGACAGGAGGGGAAGGAAGGGGAGAGGAGGAGAGGAGGGGAGAGGATTTGAGGGATTAATTTCCATTCCTTTTTGTTCTCATATATCTGTTTCCAGAAAGTTAAGTTTCTTAAGCTAATGCCTTATGAAATTCTAAACCAGACAGTTTTTCTACTACCTGTTTTTACTGTGTAATTTTCCAGCATTGGGGTTAGAAAACTGAGCCCAGCAATACTTGGTAGCAATGCCATCCTGATGCATATGGACACTCTGCTGATACGTGTGATTGGGTCTGTGAGCCTGTGCTGTGTGAATCAATGGGCTCCATTGGAGCATCACCCAGGGCTGGAAATAATGCTCAGGGAAAAGTATTTGGGTAAAACAGCAGAGCTGAATTTGTGGTAAGCTTCATCAAACCGAGACTGATTGATGTTGACTCCACCACATAATTGTGTGCTACTTTGAGCTGGAAATTCTAGTCTAATAGAACTGGAAATTTTTATATCATTCCTCAAGAGTACCAGAATTTAAAATAGGAAAGAGAGTATGGAAAAATTGCTTTAGAATTTTGTGTCGCTCTGTTGTGTTATGTATGCTGTGTTATGATAATAGTAGGTAGGATGATAGCAAAATCCTTTTTGTCACAATCTAGCCCTGCTTCATTGTCTGTCTGGCAACTAGGAAATTCAGAACAAATTATCTGGCAATAATTTGGACTAAGCTCAGGGAGGCATTTAGAAAACAGAGAAAGTTGGTGGTTTCCCTTTAGACTTTTATCATCTTGCTTTCTTTTACTGTTATCAGTTGGCATTAGTCCTCCCTTGTGCAATGCAAAGGAAACTAAGACTGCCAGGACATTTTTCAATGAAGCCAAGTGCTATTTAAAGCCTGTATTTGGAAGTCTTTTTATCTCTTACAAATATTTACATGGCATGCCATGAGAGGTTTGTCTCATGAGCACAAAAGCTACACAGATCTCACATTATTCTCACAGAAAATGCAGATGAGCAATGAGCTGGTACCCACCAGGTTATTCAGCCCACGCAGTGCCAGGGTATAAACTCAGAGTAGATGCTCAGGTAGAAATATTGAAGGAGCATCTCTCCATCCAAGCAAGGGAGTGAGGTCAGATGTTTATGATATGGATGTTAGCACAAGCCCTTGGTGGTGGAGGTGCCACTCCTCTACCCTCTCAGGTACTCCTGGGTGAGATGTCTAAGCTGGGGAGAGCCTTCACCTTTGCAGCAAAGGAGTAGCAGCTGCCATGTATCCTCTCAAGACCATCTGAGGGATGACTGCCCTTTGTAGCTGTCTCCTTCTCCCCACTGACTGTAAGAGCAAATCTACATGAGTAGCAGCTATGGCATATCCTTAGCAGTTTTTCATGAGGATGGTTGTTTCCTGGTACTCCTGTCCTCTGGTGTTGTCCAAAGCACCTTAATTCAGCACAATCATTAAGTATGTGCTGAATTAAGCACATTCTTCTTCAGGAATTTTTTTTTCTTTTGTCATATTTAACATCAGTATTAAATATTTTCATAAAGAGAGACGTTTCACTGAACTATGGCTATCTTGATGTAAATCCCAACTGAAGTTCATAGGGCTTCCATTGGTATTAAACAATACCATTTGCAAGATCATTCAGGCAGATGTTCTTTAAATAACATTCATGTTTAATGTCAGCAAGCTAGAAATGTCGATGTCTTCCAACCTATGGTTTCACAACTCCTCCTCTACAAGAGATCAAACAAATCCATTCCTCCCCTTTCCCCCTAGCTTTGAATATTGGAGTAAAAATATGTCCTTTGCCTGCTCTAATGCAGTTTTAAATTTGGGATCACATGGACATTTATCTCCTGCACAGGTGAGATTCATCTCGCTAATTTTAAACATCTGAAAGTTGTGGATCTGGTCCAGACTGGTTGTCAGAGTTCATTTACAGTCAGTGGAGAGACACAGATGCCTCACCATACCACTAAGTAGGTAAAATATCTAGGACTGATCACTTTCTAGGGTACCTTTCTTGTCACCAGCAATTACCAAAAGAGTTAAGACAATTAATTAGTCTATAACCCTAAGTTTTGGATAGCTAAGATACACAAGATGAACTTTTATGAAGGCATTTACCTCTCTCCACTGCGTCCAAAATTAGCCACTGTCTTTCAGCCCTGGATAATAAGGAACTCAAATGGTTCTTTGAGCTTCGATCTCATGTTAGTTGTTATAATTAGTCTTTGGCACAAAGGTAAACAATCTAAATAAAACTCCAAATGTATTTAAAAAATAGTGGATTAAAATCAAGCACAACTGCATTGATTAGATCAAAAGTCGATGTGGTTTTATTTATCTTATTCCCAGTGATGGCTGTAAAAACAGGAAACACAGACTTAACCAATTTTGTTTTATAGAAAAAACTTTTCCCTTAGCAGTCTTGGTGACTCAGCACTCAAATTACCATATTTCGATATATGACCCAGTGTAATTAGGACAATATATTTTTTTAGCTGGTTGTTACTTTTATGCTGTAGCTGAGTCTCCAGAACTAGTAATTTATCTCCAGTGATGAGTCTGCCCTCTTTTCAGTATTAAATGGCTCATACATTGTAGCTGTTAGTTGAAGCAGCAGAGATTGGAAGACTATGGACTGTTCTTTGGAGAGCTCTTTCCTGCCAAATATCCTCATTTCCACAGGGGCAGACATTTACATTTTAAAACCTAGTTTTTTTCACCAGTTTTTGTATTTAATGGCACTTTTTCTGTGCTTGCATAAAGCATTTGAGAGTATTTCAGAAGACCCCAAGGAGGAAATTAATCTCTCCTAACTTTAGCAATGCAGAGCTTTGTCCTTAGCTCCCTCTCTTGTCAAATACAGAGATAGAAGAACATCAACAGGGATTCAAAACTATTTCCACCTCTCACCATGGGGTGGGAAGAAGCATTCCCTGAAGGTGCTGCTCTGCTTGTCCACCTCAGGCTCAGTGTGGACAAGTAACTGGCTTAGATGGGGTGCCTTGGTTTTCAGTAGCTAATGTTAAATAAGATGCATTCTTGTACAAATCTTCTTTACATGGCAAATCAGACCCTCTGCTGCACAGGGCTTGGGAAGGCTTCAGGGAAAGTCATGTAAGTCTCTTTTTTCTTGAGGCAGTGCCTCCTGACAGACACATGGGATGCAGAAACAACAAGCACAGGGTGACAGGAGGATAGGTAGGTTGAAAAAGGCATCCTGACACAAGAGGACAGAGGAGGGAAAAACAAAAGTGGGAAGAAACACCACAGAGCACAAAGGTGGGATGTAAAAAGAACTGCAAAAGCAGCAGCAAACCTACCACTTTCTGCCATGATATGACTTCCCCAGCACTGCATGGTAGTACTGAAGGTCCTGTCCTGCCTCAGAGCAGTGGGGGAGAGGAGCAGACAGGGAAGAAGGTAAGACATAGGAAGCCACAAGCTACAATATCCTCCTCACTGCCTGCACTCGAGGCCATGGGACAACAGTGTGGGACATCAAGCAGGTTGCTGATCTGCATCTCCAGTACCATAACGGGACCTTGGGAGTGGAGGAGGAAAGGTCTTGCCCTCCTCAGCTCACAAACTTTCTCGATCTGTACCTTGATTTACAAGTTCTCAACTCAACAAGAGAAAAACATCCAGTGACTTGATCTGCAGAGTCAGCCCAGCCAACTTCATTAGCTTATTAAAAATGGGTTGATGAAAAACCTCTCCCCAGTGCTCATCCCAGCATCTATGTGGATGCAAAATATCATGCAAATTAGGTAATTAACTGGGTTTTGCTTCATTAATAGATAAATCAGAGCAATAAGAGTCTTCCTAAATACTAGCTATGCACTTTTCCAAAAATAGGACATCTAATGCAATTATTTATATTAGATCTTTTGTATGTGATCACAGAGCATAAAAAGAAATTAAAGTTCCATGTTTATAGTTATTAAAGAATCCCCCTAGCCTCTTTATTTCATTTGGCTTAAAATAGACAGCAACGTTGCTATTGTAATTCATTAATTATCAGACTCACAACTTAAATCATAAGTCAAAAACTCCTACTTTCAGCTTGTTCCCATTTATACTGTAGTTAAGGGTATGTTAGAAGGACAGAAATCTAAAGTTGAAATTATAATAAAATCCTTAGATGATTAAAGCAGACAGATACGATATACTAATCTGTAGTGGATTGGTTAGAAATGCGAGGACATATGAACATGGCTAAGGCTATGGATGAGCTGCTAAAGTACACGACTACTGCTAAAGTATAAGATGCAGTTTTCACTAGGCCCATGAGAAAGTCTGAGATAGCAGGGCCATGAGAAAGCGGCAGTGTCCTTGGGCATCCTAAATTGAGCTGAGAAACAGAGCTAGGCATTACCAAAACAAAGGCACTTAACGAGCCACCTGTGTAAGCAATGGGAAGCAGTTAAGATGATATCACCACCTAACTGAGCACCAATAATGAGCCTGATTTCTGTAATATTCATGAACCTATTATAGAGTGTATATTAAGCTACTGTCAATCTACAATAAACGAAGTTCCTGGATTCTCATATTGAGGTGTCTAGAGCTTTCCGTCGCGACGTTATTCTGGCGCCCGAACAGGGACCAAGTGGGGGTCCCTAGGAGGTCAAGTCGGATCTCCTGGGTTGGAGTCAAGTCGGACTCCCGAGAGCCAAGTCGGGTTCTCGCAGCCGTGGTCGGACCTAGGAGTTTTTGTCGGTCTTGCCGTGCAGCACAAGAAGGCGAAAGGGCTGGACGAAAAAGAGCTCAACTTGCCGCCGCCGGACGCCTCCCTTTCGGGGATTTCGGACGGCGAAAGAGTTAAGTTCCGTGCTTCCAGGGCCCGGCGCCCGGGACGACTCCTGAAGAAGGAGGCCCGCCGACAAAGCCGCAAAGTCTCGTGGTAAGGGCTGCACAAAGCGTGGTAACACGTTTTTTAGGTAATAGAGGGACAGGCGGCACTATCATTGCTCCAATGCTTTCTGGGAAAGCGGGGAGTTAAGACGAACTGGCTTTGTGGCAGATGCTGCTTTCATGTAAGGGCCAGGGATATGAAGTGAACACTGTAACTGCCTTTACTATCTCTACTTGGAAAGAACTTAGTGATAAACTCTTTACTGCTGCCTGTAAGGGAGAAAAAGTTGCTGCTTCCCTCCTTACAATTTGGCGATTGTTATCTGGAACAGTCAAAGGCATTAAAGCACAGTCTGAGGACATTAGGATGCTACTGGATACCATCATACGGAGAAATCGTGTAAAAAGGGAGTCGAGCGGAGTTGAAGGGAGCCGGAGCGGGACCAGAGATCACGGAACGGGGCCGGAAACAACGGAGCGGCCCCGCCAACATGAACGCGGTGCCAGCGTCTCGGCAGTGCATATCCAGGACGATCGGAGACGACAGCTGCGGCGTGAAAGTACTGCTGATGGACCAGAGATGAACTTTACGAACACTATGACTGAGTTCCACCTTAAGACACTTCCAGCTTTTCATCTGAACTGTGCAGCGGGACTGCGCTGCACATTTGTGGCTGTGTTCATGGCGCTGGGTGCTTGCGCCGGGCAGCGGGGCAGTAGCGGTGGTCGCGCCGCCTGCGTGTCCCCGGCTCGGAGCGCTCCCGGGTGACGCAGAGCCGGGGGCCGGTGAAATCGCTCGGAGCGGTGCGCGGCCCCGGCTCGGAGCGGTGCGCCCGAGTGCGTGCACGCCGGCGGCCCCGGGCGCGGCGGGCGGCGGGGGGGCTCTGTGTCCCCCGCACTGCTGACAGCCATGGTCCCGGGGGGTGTGTGTTCCCCTTCCCTTCTTTGCAGCGAGTGGTTTTTCCCTGGTGCTGCTCCTCTTCCTAGAGTTAATGACGGTAGCAAAAACATTGGGGGGTGCAGTCGGGGGAGGGGGAAAGCTGTTTCTCTTTTTCCCCGTTACACCAATCACCCCTTCTCTGAAACATGCCTGTTTGCAGCTGTTCTCTCCCTCTCCTATGTTTTTGTCTTTTCTTAAGCAGACCCTGTGATTAAGTTCCTTCTGCTGATCTCTCTGGGTGAGCCCAGCCCCTCCTTCCCCTCCTTCGTCCTTCGGCAATGAGGAGCGTGGGGGGAGGCAAAGACGGTAAAACACGGAAAAAAGGGAAAAGAGAAAAAACAACTTAAAATTAACAATATCCCAACTTATAAATCAAATAAGATTGCATTGTTTTTACAGCAATAGGTGTTAAGCATGCAGTGTGCTCATGGCATTCTCAAATGTTTTCTTCAAAAACAGAAAGGGAGATTGACGAAAAATCCTTTGAAGTAAGATTAGAAATAACGCGACATCCGTGCTTAGCTTTTGCATATTGCAGAAGGTTGTTAAGAATTTCCTATAGTTTGCCATTTTGCTTCTCTTTCATGAAATTTGGCTGTTTCCCCCAGGGGCAGGGTGCAGGTAGAAGATTTGGAGACGGAACGATGAGACAGAAGGGGATATAGTCTTCCCCCTGCAAAAGTAGCTTTATTGCCTTTATGATAAAATATCATTGCTCTATAAGAAGCGTTGAAGATTTCCAAGATAATATTCTGTTCTTTCTTGCTGTATTTGTCTTTTACATGGAGAGTTATGCAGGATTTGCAGATTGCTGATGGCGGCTATGCCATAAATTTCCTTTGAATTATGAAACTGACAAGAAGTGCACAGCCAATGACCACTTGAAAATGTGTGTGATTGAGGAGTGTGTCTGAGGTGGCCACCTGAATGTTGTGTGAAAGAAAAAAGCTACATGAATGTGTGAATGTGTAAACTTAAAAATACTTTCTGCCGGTGTCAAGATTTTAGAGATGTGTAACGTGATTCTGTTGAACCATAGTGATTCCTTATTCTGAATGGGCTCTAAGTTATACAATGGATATTGACAGTTATTGTAATCTTAGTAATAGCTCGTGTTGCCTTTTCTTGTATTACTAGACGTCTAAATACTACGACAAAGAAAGCATTGTTGGCCCATAATAAAAACGGGGGAAATTGTAGTGGATTGGTTAGAAATGCGAGGACATATGAACATGGCTAAGGCTATGGATGAGCTGCTAAAGTACAAGACTACTGCTAAAGTATAAGATGCAGTTTTCACTAGGCCCATGAGAAAGTCTGAGATAGCAGGGCCATGAGAAAGCGGCAGTGTCCTTGGGCATCCTAAATTGAGCTGAGAAACAGAGCTAGGCATTACCAAAACAAAGGCACTTAACGAGCCACCTGTGTAAACAGTGGGAAGCAGTTAAGATGATATCACCACCTAACTGAGCACCAATAATGAGCCTGATTTCTGTAATATTCATGAACCTATTATAGAGTGTATATTAAGCTACTGTCAATCTACAATAAACGAAGTTCCTGGATTCTCATATTGAGGTGTCTAGAGCTTTCCGTCGCGACGTTACTAATCTGTATTTTTTAATATTTTATTTAAAACAAATAAGGATGGGTGAACTAAAATTTTTTAGCATAGGGCCCTCCATGGAGCTGATATGCCAGTAGAAGAAAGAATCACTAATATTTTTTAAGGCATCTGACTTTGGTTTCCTACCAGATCTGCCACTATAGTATATGATCACTTCAAAAGTTTCCAAATATACAACTCTAATGGCTGTACACTTCATTAAATAAAACTGTTTGTGGAGGGTAGCAGCATTTCAATTATGCTGTAATTTGGAAGCTGTTTCTGTATCTCTGTATTTTGGAGTAAAATGCTTTTGTTACCTTCTCTATGCCACAAAGTGGGCTTATTAAGCAAGAAATAAATAATTTAAAAAATCAATAACTCCATCGTGTAGGTGAACTGTTAATTATGTGAAAAGCAGGCATGAAAATTATGTCAAAGTTAACTGCAATGTAGTTATATTATTGCTTCATCATAACTACAGTGTAATTGTAATAGCTGTTCCTGAGAATATGTCACTTGTGGATTTTCTTCTGTCAGAGTAGGAATTTATTTCAATGAAAAGATATTAAAAAGACTTTAGCTAGTACAAAGGAGAAGTCATTAAAGTCATCAGAATAGATAAAAGGTTCAGGATGTGTGGTTGTCTCTTTTAGAGTAGTGTGTTTTTATTTTATGGTTTTTTTCTTTGTTTTACTTTTTTTCTCTGGTCCTGAGCTTCATCTTGAATATCTTCACCTGTTCAAGGATACCCTTTCAACTAAATTATTTCTCCCCATATTAGATAGATGTTTCATTTTCTTACAAGAAGGTGTTACTGGCAGAAGAGCATAAAGGTGCTTATTATTGCTCATTTTTTGTCTAGTAGCAATTACCTACTCAGTAATTTTCCAAGTTTTAACCTTCTTATCTACTCAATAAAACATGTGTAAAGGAGAAAATCTGGATTTAATCCATGTTTAAGTGGTAACTTTGGGACTTTTTCTTACTTAAATGCATTGCAATGCTGGAGGATGAAGCAGGATAAAGCCTTATCGACCATCTTGCAATGACGCTGCCGTTTGCCTGTCCCACATGGGCTGGCACCCGCTAAGCCAAAAAATTAGAATCTCTTCATAAAATCACTACACGATGCAGGAACAGCTGTACAAAACTGCCTGTTGGTGTTTTCTGGGGAGGAAGAGCCTTCTCTGGTGTGAAAGCACCTGTCAGCTGAACTGTGTGTTAAGGAAGAATGCAACCAGCCAATAGTACCTTGCTGACCGTAGTTACATAGTACACTACTCCTTCGGTAACCTCATGCCTCTTAGGACTCTGCATGCCCTTTGCACCTACTTCTGAAATAAAAAAAAAAAAGTTCTCTTACAAAAGCTCAGCCTTTATATCTCACCTCTAACATATTTCATTCCTGCAAATGCTCATATATCTGTGAAATGCCGTATGCCAATTTTCTGGTAAGAATTTTGTACGATTTTTCTGCTCACATATGTGACAGTAAATATTCTTTCAGTGCAAGTCTCTTCAGGACATTGCTGATCTTATAACCTAGCCAAGGTTAATTATTCTTTGACTTCAGTTAGGTACTTGAATAGAAGGATGCTGATATCAGCTGGGGATTATTAAAACTATTTGCCATTGCTGTTGCTACTTCTCCAGTGAAGCTGGTGCCTGTAGCAATTCTGCTGGCACCATGGCTGATCTCTTGTTCATTTAGCTTTTCATTGAACAAAAGAGGTTTCCTCTTTTCTCCTTTATCATCCAATGTCTGAGGCATTTCCAGCAAGATTCTGACCTTCCCAATATCACAATGGCTCTCCTAAGCAGATATGGTTATTCTTTCTTGCTTGTGGCTCTTTGGGTGAACGTGTCTGGGTATAGACCAGCAGATGAGCCAGATGCTACCCTTCTTTATCCTCTTTCACCTTAAATGCTAATCTGCCCTTGAATGGAGGTCCCAGAGTGCACAGCACAGACATATATAGCATTAGAGCAGCTGTCTCTGTCCTCATGACAGAGTTTTGGTGGTGGCTCACAGCCAAACATGAAGGAAACATCTCTGCCCCAGTGCTGCAATGCACCTCCACCTCTGCAGCAATACTCTCCTCAGCCAAGTAACCTGTGTCCTGATTACACCCAATTCAGTTACATCTACCACAAATAAATGCTTTGTAGTGAGAGGAAATATTTCAATCACAAGTATATCAAATTAGAAAGTAGTTTCAGCGGTTTCTTCTCTAATTTTATGCAGTGGTGGCAAGCCCTGGGCACTTTCCCAAGCAGACATCTGGCCTCCCCTGGGATTACTCCCACCCATGTTCTATAACAGTTGGGTGGTGTGGTCCAAAATCAGACCATGCAAGGAAGCCATAAGGGAGATGTTAAATTTCTAAAGCCAGGTCTGCTGTGCAACATTGATCAAATCTTTCTGTTTTCCTTCCTCTCATTCTCTGGAGTGAGTTTGTTTTGAAGGGTCCTCAGAGCCTGGAATGTATCTCACACAATAGAGCCGTGCTATGAGAATAGCAATAATAAAAGCAGAAGTCAATAGCACATCTGTTGCAAGATATCCCAGACAAATTAATTTCTGAGGCAATTCCGTTGACTTTGATGGACTTACTCTGTGAATTCAACCATAACAAGGAGAAGCCAAGGAGAAAAGGACGTGATTTCTGCCATTTCCACACTGATTTATTGCAAAGAGTTTTGGGAAGGGGTAAGATTGATGAAAGGAAAAGTAGAGAAGCCCCTTCTCTGACACACTACATACATATTTTGTCTGACTACAAGGCCAACAGTATTTTTTTTTTCTAATGCAAAGATACAGATACATTTTAATAAAGTATTTGGAAGTATCTGGTACAAGGAACTCTCCTGTTTCACGATGCTCCAATTTCTCTGCTCTTACCAGGACTAAACCATCAAGTCCTTCCTGACACATGCATTGTGGGGCTCCTCAGAGCTCAGTCCAGTCAATGGAGGTCCTTACTGTAGTCCTTGTTTGATCAGATAAGATGGGAGTCTGAGAGGCAGGCAAGGTAAAACCTTAAGAGCTGAACTCTGCCTAGAGGAGCATGAACAGACCCCACTTGGGCAATCAGGAACACAGCTACTGCAGCCCATGGCAGGTTTTCACCCATCAAAATCCCAAAAGCAAAGTGCAGATTAACAGTATAGGCAGGATCCTTTTACCAATACGTTATCTGAAGAGCAATGAAACAATTCCTAAAGGTGTAGGGAAAGGTGCCAGGATGCTGAGAGCCAAGTACCTTCTAGTCAGTAAGGTCCTTAAGTACTCACCACCACAGTCCTACTCCCACCCCTCACAAGAAACTGTGTTTTCCCAGATCCTGGGAGCTGGTGTGGGGACACACTACAAACCAGCACCTGGGTGAGCAGCAGCACATATCACAGAGTTACTCATTGAGGTGGGCTGGAAGAAAATTCCCCTTGCAGCCTTACTGGCTGCTTGGATCCTCTGCTGCTCCATACAGATAAGCTGAGGCCTTAGTTGTCACTTGGAAGATTATTGTGTTTGACTATGAAAAGACCAGCATTAGCAAATATGAAGAGGCAACAAGGAGACTGTGGATTATGGTTTGACAATGTCACCTCATTTGGGGATTATCAGTGCAGGCAGCATGCGTCTGGCACAGAGGGATTTATAAGGATGCTGCCTCTAGGAAGAGGTAGTGGGGAAACACTGTTTTCCTGGATTCTTTAGGAACCAAAGAAGAGATTTGAAAAGCAGTTTGAGGAGACTCATGGTCACATGTCATATGTTTGATGCAAATAGGAATTAAATGCTATAACTGAAAACAGAGAAAAAAGAAAGACCACAGTTTTATTCTGAAGAGCCAAGGGTGTATAAAGTTATTGGAAGAAAAGATGAAGGAAGAACATTAGAGGAACTACATTGACCAGGGGAAGCCTGGAGTACAAAAGGCAAAAATAGAGTGGGGAAAAAAATATGAATAGATGAATCTGTGGAAGCAGGGAAATAATATGGCCATATCTCTAGGAGATGGTCAGCAGCAAGTAAAACTGTCATAACAGGGATAAAAAGGAAAAAAGCAATATAACTGCTTTATTTCCATTTCCCTGAAAAATTACTCCCTTCTGCTAGTAATTCTAAACATAAATTGCACCACGCAGCAGTTTCTGATTTCCAGAAAACACTAGGTTCCCAAATGGTTTGGATATTGACCTAATCTGTTATACTGGAAAACCAGTACCCAGCAGTGATCTGAAGAATTCAAGCTACTTTAAGAAAGCCATAAAAGGATTAAAGGGATATCTGCAATGAGAGCAGACTTTAAGTAGCCTATTCCTGCCCTGTGTTACAATCTGAGTCACTGCCTATGGGCTTTAATCTGCTGTGAAATCCAGATTGTGATGATCACAGAACTACCAAGTTTGTTAAAAGGCGAGTGCTGAAATTCAGTTCAAGAAGAGCTTGAATTTGAGCTCTTACTGAAACTCCTCCTCCACTCAATTTCATAAATACGATATACTCAGTCTTCTCATATACTGTACTAGTGTGAAGGGAATGTTGTTACCAGCTTCACTGAATTCCTACTGCCAGTTTGCATTGGAAAGACATGAAAAAGAGTGTCAAAGGACTGAAGATGTGAAGAACTAATGATGCTCATCTTAAGAGGTAGAGTGCAGCAATTGCTAACCACTGAAACCAGCTTTAATGTCTAGGCAAAAGGGAAAATCAGTATTAAAGAGGAATACCATTAGGAAGGTAGCAGATAAGGGAAGTGGGTGAAATTAATCCCTTTGCTGAACGGCAACACATGGTTTAATAGATATATGAGCATTTCCCCAGCTCTCTGTTGGGACTCCACAAGGTAGAAACACTGTAAGGGTTTATGAAAGAACAGTGTTGTTAAGACCAATGTGTAGCAGGAAGTGATATGAATACAGAAACTAACAGAAGGGATGAAGCATGTCTTGGTTAGATAAAATCACCATGATGCAACACCTCACGTAGTCCCACTGTTGTATGAGCTTGAGCAAAACATGATCAAAAGCCAGTGAGCCATATGAACAATGAGCTTTCCAGTATTTTTTACACATGGATTTATATGAGCAAAAACCATGAAGGCCTGGAACAGTTTGTTGTGTTAGTCACAGCTGCTCTGAAGAGCCTAAAATCTAGAAACCTTCTAGAACAAATGAGGCAAAACATCAAAACATTTGTGTAGATCAAACGGTCAGTGGACCTCGGGTTCCTATCAAAGTTTTCTAAGAAGAAAGATTTGGGAATTTACTTTGGATTTTTGATATGTTGGCTGCAATGTTACAGTCTTAAAAAATGCGATTAAATAGCAGAGTGGCTTTTGTTATCAGAGTCTTGCAAAATAAGAGATATGTAACAGAGATATGAACATAAGAATATTCTGCAGGAATTCGTAGGAGTCTGGTGAATAAAGACAATTATCTGAAGTTCCCTAAGGGTAGGCATAAAATAGGAATAGTGTGATAAAATTGAGAAGATGAAAATTTAGGTCGAGAAGTTGAAAATTTAAGGTTGAGCATAAGCAAAACTGATTCATTACACAGACAGAAGACAAAATTTCTGTTCTTCCAGAGTAGAAACTTCATAGATTTTAAGACTAGTGTAAACTGTTCTGATCACATGCCAAAACATTGCAACCTTTCCTTTCCACATCAAAATTGCAATTTTGAGGTTTGGCTTGTATGCTACAAAATGTAGTCTTAGTTTTAAATATTTTACTCGTAGAGTGTCCATCATCCAATCCATGAAAAATTGGTTCAGTGGTGAATTGCTTTCCATGTAAAAGAATTGCATCTTTATTCTGGTATCAAGTGCTTTACCTGCAGCTTCCAGATACTGTTATGTCCTCTCCACCTGCCCTGTGCAGCTGCCTGCTGTTGGGTACACCAGGAACATCGCATTCCTCCCAGTGAATGACTCCAGTTTTGTAGTCTATTAGGAGTCAGTGGATACATGACAGGCATCTACATTTTACCAGATGAGTCCACCCAAAATGCCAACCAGCATCTCCCTGAAGTCGTTCTCCTGACTGATGTCACCTGTGCATTCTTTCCCTAACAGACATTTGCCATTTCATCCTCCCAAGCAAACAACAGCACCACACTGGGAATTCATATTCACTGCATTGTCTGCTGTGATCTCATTGTTTCTCATTTTTGGGGAATGCAATTGCTCATCTTGCAAATGTGAATACATTCTTTGTTTCTAGATGCATAATCCAGCACTTAACTGTGATGGAGCACATGTCGACAAAATGAGCTGCTTAACGATGTGCTTGGGCTGCGTTTTCATTATTTTTTTTCTGCCAAACCTTGCATTATCCAAGAAGTTTACTACTATTGATTTCTTTTTCATTCTAGAACATGGAGAAAGATGTTGAATAGCATAGAAGAAAAATTTTTTTTGTCTGATTATTTATGTCTTCACAGAAGGAAGAGAATACATTTATGATTTAATATTTCATTATGATATTTAATATAAGCTACAGTGATTTAGTGTAGTACAAACACATGCATGCACCAAAATGTAGTGCAGGAGTAAATCAAAGTACCATTATTTAAATAGACTATATCAGCATGGTTTCTTTTCTCCTCTAAGTTTGGAGATTAATTTTTAAAAATCAGGTTTATCTAATAAGACATATTTTCCATTATATCATGCACAAAATTATTGTACCATTTAAAGAATCACTTTATGCCATAAAATTTACTGATTTTTTTCCAGATAAATGTCTGATCTAGGGTGTTAAAACATCTGTTGCCATCATATTTAACGTTAAGGTTATAGAAGATAAAATTGTTGAAACTTTTGTACTTAAATTGTTTATCTAAGAAAATGTATTCTTTTCCCTCCTTCATGTTTACAATTTAAAAAGTAAAAGGAATGCCTAGATGTTTTCCTTTATTCATTTTCTCACACCTCAAGTTTTTTTCTTCCCCTTTTTAACTTCACACATTACTCAATATACCACATTCAGTAGAGGGATATTAGTCTAAAATTTATCATCCTGCAACATGTCAGCTTTGTTTTGTTATGTAAAGTTAAACCAATCTTCTCTATGAGAAAACAAAAATAATTCTTAACAACTTCATCAGTGTTCTCCATTTTCCTATCCAAGTTATTAGTGGACCAGTGGCACAGTTTACACACTGTTATGGGAAAAGTTGTGAAAGAACCTGATCTGCAGGTTAAAAAAAGACTTTATTTTTCAACAATATCTGTGATACTTTCACTTTTCCTTACTAATGTCAGGTCAAACAATACTCTCTAAGAATTAAAAACCTTTCAATGTGCTCTAGTAAAAGACATTAAATGACCTTTGTGTCACTGATTAATGAAACTAAAAGTATGCTCATCTTCTCAAAGAAACATTGAATAAACTCTAAGGAGAATTTATCAATAATTAAAATATAAAGTTTCCTAAGGAATGCATTGTTTGATGTGTGTTTGGCATTGCAGTGGCAGATCCTAGGGAAGTGGTATGCAAACGTGACAGGGTCGGGTAAAAGAAGTCACAAAAGTCAAGCAAAGGTCTCCTGGAGTACTGACAATGCTCTTGAAATTTAAAAGCTGACAAGCATCTTTTCCAGCTTCTGAACAAAACTCCCAAGTGGATGAGGTTTAACGATTTTGTTGTTGCAATGCTGAACCACATATATAGTTTTTTACTTTTTTCTTTTACATTAAATGGATTGATATTTTTCATTGTTTTGCCTCAATTTTCAACATTTGTTTGTGCATTTGGGCTTGTTTGACTGTCCTTGACCATCAATTACTTTCATGCCTCATGACCAATTTCAAAATCATCATAAATTTCTACACTTTTTTTTTTTTTTTGGTAGTCTGTAAAGGGATTCCATTAGTTTTCCCTCAGGAAAAGAATCAGTATATTAGAGGTCAGAATCCATGTAAGAGAGATCTTTTGAGACTTGCTTCATTTACTGCACTGCCTGACTTCCAATAACCTAAGAAAGAGGTAGAACATCTGTATCTATGATCAGTAAAGGCTTTCCTACCTCAATATCCTTCCAAGGTTATTAATTTAAAAACAGGCTAACTGCGCGTTAAAGTTATTACTGTTTCTCAGCACTGATGGGAGAGAAGTTGAAAGCCCACCTAAGGGACTACAAAAGGCACTGAGCTGCTTGGAGAGGGACTTTGACAAGGGCATGTAGTGACAGGACAAGAGAGAATGGCTTTAAACTGAAAGAGGGTAGAGTTAGATTAGATGTTAGAAATTCTTTGCTGTGAGTGTGGTGAGGCCCTGGCACAGGTTGCCCAGAGAAGCTGTGGCTGCCCCATCCCTGAAAATGTTCAAGGCCAGGTTAGATGTGGCTTGGAGCAACCTGGCATAGTGGAAGGTGTCCCTGCCCACAGCATGGGGATTGGAACAAGATGATATATAAGATCCCTTCCAACCCAAACCGTGATTCTATGATTCTACTTTTTCAGTATAAGACTGGGTGAGTCCAGCAGCTCTCACTCCTAGTAATGGTACCTTGAAGTTGACTGGGAGTGAGATGGGAGGGATATTTGCACTAGGTTTTTAATTTTTCCCTGATATATTCATATTTTTTACAGCTCCAGCATGGCACTTTCTGGTAATAGTTTCAGCAGTGTAGTTAACATCTCACCTGTGGAATCATCTTCTCTTTCGGCTGCTCCCATGAGAAGACTGAGCATTAGAACAGTTTGGGTTTTGCTCTTTGCACAATTTGCTTTTGCAGTGGTATCTACTCTAAGCACAAACAGGCTTTTTGTTCCCAGGTATCCCAGTCTAGTTTTAGAAGGTTCAAATTGCATTAACAGAAACCTTAGTACTAAACTCTTCTAAGTACTGTAGAAGGGCAGAAGGCTTCATTGCTGTGCACTCAGTATGCAGAACATTTCCCTGCCTTCAGCTTCTTGCAGCTGTGTCCTCCCTGGAGGATAATAATTACTCAACAGTAACAGTAAAAGTATCAACTAGAAACCTAAAGAAACACAGAATTTTTCACCCTCTAGGGTCTCACCTGGTACAGTAATCTGCCATTAGGTGCCCTTTCTAAAGCAATGCAAGTGCTCCCTCTAGTAGGTTATATCCACAGTTCTGAATTTGTGCAAAGTTTGCAAAATGACATAGTTATGAATAGCCATTCATGGCAGTGCTAGCAAAATAGTTTTCTTTATAAGCAGGATATCAACAACAATGGGGTTCATAACACCAGGGAAAGCTACAGTATTTAACATTTCTGAGACAAATTTACATTTGAATATGGGTTGGGATGTGTGGGTTGGGCAGGTCTAAATGTCGTGCCAGGCTGTAAAGGAATGCTTTTCTTCCTTGGGTTTTAGGAATACGGAGTATGACCAAAATATTCCCTAATGCTGAAATACCAGAGATGACTGCAGGAAAATGCAAAACAATGTGATGAGGCACAGCTACGTATTCTCAGGGAATGCAGAATGATTTTAGAGACTGCTGAGCCACATAATGTGGCCATTGCATTCACCAGTGAAATACAGCTACATCTAGGTAAAAACTTCACAGCACCTGCACACTGCTTGGAGCCAGGCAGTGCTCACCAACACTGCATCTAACCTGCACAGCAGGGGGAATTGGAGAAAGATAGAAATGTAATTATCCTCCTTGACAACCAAGTCAAGACAGTGAGGACAGTATGCTCAGAACAAAAACTAAAGAACATCTTTAATGATCAGCAGCTGCAAAGACCTGAGGCTTTCATCCCATTCAGCTGGTGGTGCCACTTGCAACCCTGTGCCTGCATCCACTGCTTCTGCAGCTCTCACTGCCACTCTGAGCACCCAAAATAGCATCTCCTTCCTCATCTCACCATCAGAAAAGTGTGGATGAAACATGACCTGTTTCTCCACATCTAGCAGGACTAACACATGGAAATTCTCAGCTGTCATACCTATGTCTGAAGGCCAGAAACACAAGCATATGATGATGGCGTGAAAGATATTCCCTGAATAACATGGGCTGCTGCTATTATTTGGAGCAGTGAGCCCTGAACCAGTGTGGGTCCAGCATACTGTGTGTTACTGCAGGCAGTTATCCCACTAGAGAGGAGAAGTCACTTCATGGGAAGGAAATGGAGTAAAAAAGGATCAGAAATGGAAGGATAAAACTGAATTATTAAAACTTCAACTAGCTAGTGGCTACACAAAGGACATACAAATGATACAGTATCAAGTAAGGTCTCTTTAGTTGGCTTGGTATTTGCAATAGGCTCTTTAAGCCTTTAATTCTATGCAAAGTTTTTAACATTGCAGATGAATACAGCAGACAAATATTGATTGAGAACATTTGGCAAATGGTCTGTTGAGTTCTGTATCCTTTTCCTAACTCTTCAGGGGGAAATTATCAGACTAAAAGAAGGCACCTATGGGAAAAATTCTTCACAAGTGAAATTTCTTTGTACCCATTTTTGAACCGTGTCTTTGGGTATGGTCATTAATTTTTATGCTTCTTCCTTATGACTATGTTTTAGTGTTGCAATATTATTCAAAATAATGAAGATGTTTCACATAACTGTGTAAAAATCCAGCCATTTCTGCATCAGGCTGAATTTTGAAACAGAACCATAACTCATGACTGTGAGTTCGAAGAATGATTTGCACACACAGTGTGTTCCAGGAGAAAAAAAAAAAAAACATTTTCTGCCTTTCATTTTTGCTCAAAAACCAGAGGCACAACTTTGGATTTCCCTGCAGAGGAACCTGGTGAGCAGACAGCATGCTTGATAGAGCATGGGATCATTCACTCTATGCTTCCTTGCACAGCAGAGCCCATCTTTCCTGCAACGGAAAGAAACAGCAATGCAAGACTGAATTTCTCCACAACACACCAAAGAACACAGGACACATCCTCAGCCTATACCAGATCTGCTCTTTCCTGCATATCCATTGTGCTTCTACAGAGACCAGAAGCCACCATCAGTCTTCCCATATGAATGAAGCTCACAGGTAAGTACTAACTACAGTAAAATACCTGAGAGAAAAAGGTCTGGCAGCAAAATAATATGCAAACTGAAATAAAAACAACCCTACATACAAAATAGCATAAAAGTATTTGCATCTATATAGATACTGTGAAAAATTGCACTCCACAGTCGGGCCAGACAGACTCTGGAGTTATAGGTGCAGCAGCGAAAATGTTAGGAAATACCTTTATAAATATATGGCTGTTTAAGCAGTGGAACAAGCTGCCGGGGCAGGTTATGGAATTGCTAGCAATGGTACTATTCAAGGCTGGATTTGTCAGTGCCCTATTAGGGATGATATACGTGGAGCTGAATCATTTCTGCCATGATGCAGCTCCTTTCCAGCCCAAATTAGACAAATGTAAACGTAATGTGCATCGATACGCACTAACCACAAGGAATGAAACTCCTGCTAAATGAGATCAACACGCAGAAAAGGTGCATCCAAAAAAGAACCTTAAATAACCTTGTCATTGGAATGAGTATTGCCACAAAAAGGTGGAAAAATGAAAGCAAGAGGTGTTCAGACAAATGTGTGAAGCATCTGAAAATATCCTTTTCTATCAGAACAGAATTGGTATATTGATTGGGTACTAAACATACATTTTAAGTGCAAAAGCAAATCATTCCTTTTAACCTTTGATCTTTTTGCTTAAAACATGCTCTCTTCTCTTATCGAACCACTTTTTCCAAAGGATTTTAGAAATGTTTGTAGAAAATTAGAAGCAGCTCAAATGACAGCTACCAGTCTGCAGATGGAGAGCTGAGGAAGCTGTTTTAATAATAACAATAAAAGACAACTGTACTTGGAGACTTCTCTTGGGACAAATGGGTTAATTGAGTTCCGGCTAGAGTCAGAAGGAGAAAGAGTTTGCCTGACTGTTCTCAAGCAACAAACCCAGGCAATGTCTCTTGTATTTGCTCTGTCATTGTGGAGGATTTGGGAGTGATGGTCTGTGCTTGGACAATGGCCCAAGGGTGGATGCTTCAACCTGTACTGAGCCTCAGAGTCACTGAGCAAGAGACCTGCAGATCCACCTCCTAGGGTGCAGGAACTGCCCTAAGGAATGATGACATTTAGATTGATAAGAGACCTTCTGGTAAGTCTCTGCAGGAAAAGGAGGGCTAGAATTCAATCTCTAAGGGATTCAAGGCAGTTTATGCATACCTGCTGTATATGGATACATATTTTAGAGCTTATGTATGTAACAGAATCACAGACTCAATTAGGTTGGAAGAGACGTCTGAGATCATTGCATCCAACCTGTGACCAAACAGCACCTTCTCATCTAGACCATAGCACTGGGTGCCAGGTCTAACCTTTCCTCAAACACCTCCAGGGACAGTGACTCCATCACCTCCCTGAGCACCCTGTTCCAATGTTTAATCACCCCTTCTGTGAAGAAATTCTTCCTAATGTCCAACCTAAATGAGATCAACACTCAGAAAAGGTGCATCCAATAAAGAACCCTAAATATAATCCAGTCATAGGAATGAGCCTGCTTTAACAGCTGAATAACCTCAAGTCTAAGCAGTAACCCCTGGCTTTTTCAGAGGTGGATGGAACCTTCCAGAGATTAATACAGCTCATCCAAAATATCTACTAAGCGATGGTCCAAATAACTTGTTTCTGATTTCTCCCTCTTGTCTCCAAAGGCAGTTAAGATTGTGTCACTTCAGTTAAGGGAGGAACATTTGGGACACCTAAAATCAGGTGCTACGAACCCTGCTGTTGGGACTGAGGCTGGCTAGGCTGCTTTGTATATCCCTTTCTGCTGAGTGTGAGAAGGCCCAAAGGACTCAGTCAGAGATAACCTCATCTTGACTGTGTTTGAGAAGGACACTCCCAGCCCTGTTGCCTCTCCCCACCCATCAATGTTCCAGGATACAGCTGCAGAGCCAGGCTGTGTGATACAAGGGTAGCAGATTATCCCAGAAGGGCTTCAGTCTTCTACTCAAATTCCAGGAAAGACTGTTCTTGGGAGGTTAACCTTTACAATAGAATTGAAAAATTCCAGCCTTCTGCGACTGGGAATAGACTTGTCAGGGAATACACCAGGTTATGGGGAAATCAACTTTACAAATATGGAGAATTTCTAAACCCATCCATATGAATTATTTATGTTATCTGCCCATCCAAATTGGTAATCTTAAACATTTTTATCTCTTTCTATTTTTTTCCCCTGCTGACACATCGTTTTTTTCTGTTATTCCCATTTCCCACTGCAAAAGTCAAGAACATTTTATAATTAAGAACAAGGTATTTCCAAGCCCTTAATGATCTACTGAGTGAGTGGGGACATGAACTGCTATAACATCTAAAATGACAGATTCACTGCATTTCTAAGGCATGGAGTGGTGGGGGTTTTTATGTCAGTAGGTCCCTTTGCTCTAAAGGGTCGTTCTCTTGCTCCTTGTACAGATAGGAAGTGATGATATAACATGAGATTCACGTGGGATTTGCTTTACTGCTGCATCAAAAGGACAAAACCAAAGTCAGAGTAATTCTTGAAATATTTCTAAGTCACAGTTGTAATCAGGAAGTCCATTGCTTGAAGCAAAGATTAAAATACTGTGATACTTCACTTACAGGTAAATAGAGATAACATGCACTTTGGCCTTCACATCTGTCTTCTGAGGTTTGAAAGAAAAAATTCCTCATCTGCACTGGGACTTTGTTTCTGCAATTTTCCACAACTCTACCACTCATGGTAATACTGTGACATCTCAAATTTACTGAAATTACTGATTTCCAGTCATTATTTTAACAACTACGATCTGAAAGAGGTTAGATGTTTTCTATCTGAAATGCTAATAACTGTCTGGAGTCTTGTCTGCTTTTACCTTGATTCCTCCTTCCATTTGAATAACTCAGGGGAAGGAATAATGGGAATTTTAATAAAAAATTCTGCACCGTAAGTACAATCTCTGCCATCCATCTCGAACTCTTACATCAGGTATGGGATTACTGCTGGATACATGTAGCCTATTGCTTCCTAAAGCTTTTGTATCTGTTTACTACACCACTACTAGAAGTGTTATTATTCATAATAGTGGTAGCAATACTGCAATATGTTGGGAGTCTTCCATGGAGATTAATCTTCTCTAAAGACTCAGCAACAAAGAGCTGTTTCCATTAAGATCATATGGTCTTCATGGTCTGGTTTTACAAATGACAGAAAATGTTTCTCACATCCACTGTGAATCCAGTCTCCTAAGAAACACATGCATTCTATAGTACAAAAGGCATAATTACCCTATAATTATATTGTAGGTGCTTTTTTATCATAAGATTTCCACTAATCTATATAATGAGGTACTTCATGGACTGGCCAAAAATAATTACAATATAAAATTAAATAATTGATACACCTGCATTTAAAAATATACAGTTGGATCCTCAGCTGAGTTAAATCATTATCTCCCTGATGATATCAGTCTGGTTCCTGTGCATTAAAAAGGAAATCATGGGAGCAATAATATCTCAATTATGTAGTTAACCTTCTGGTTATATTAATTAGTGATGATTAGGCATGGGAAACCATAATTATGTCACGTACATAACACCCCTTTGAAACTGCGTTGTGAATCCAAACACAAAAGGCAGATGTGAACATCTAACCAGGGCTAGCACAAACCTGAAACTCAATTATTTCACCCTCTGTCTCCTATCTGAAACACAGCCAGTGGTGGCAGCTCTACTGTTGTCAAATTTACACCAGAAACTGCAGGTTTTATTTGTCCTAGAAGATAAATGCAAGGTAGAATTGCCCCATATTCTAATTTCACATGGTAGCTATTAAAACCTTACTAAAAAAAAAGAGAACAAGACAAATAAAACAACTAGGTCCAGTTCAGTTCCTAAAGGAGGAAGCCCTGAAACTAAAGAAGCACCTTTTCATTAACTCAAAATACTTATCCATTTGTCTGGGCTAAAAATCAGTGTTTCTTGCTCCTGTTTGCAGGAGATCCTGACACCAGACCAATATTTGCACAGGATTTTTCTGAAGAGTTGCTCCTCACTGACTCCAAAAATGCAGTCATAGACGTTGCACTGAGGAAACTGGTTTTCCTGAGGCAGCTATCTGAGGAAACTGTGGTATTGGGAAGAGGGAGCCAGAGCAAGCAAGATTTTCCACCACTGACCTCATACCTAACTTAAGAAGTTCTACACCTTCAAGGATAAAGAAGAGAAAAGCCAGTCTGAGCTAACACTCTTCCCCCAGTATATCAGAGATGTGATTTATCCCAGCAGACCATTCCCTCACAGCAGGGCTACAGTAAATAATTATGGTGTAGGTCATTCAGTCTAAATTTAGAAAAACACTAAATATTTTTATATAGGCTTCTCTCACCTACTGAAACCCACAGAAGCTCTGCACTGCCAGAGGAATTGTGGACCTAAACATCCAGGGTTATTCCTGCCATTCAGCAGGCAGCATCCTGCCACCTCTGCAGGGAAAAGGACAAGCACAGAAGAACACCATAGAATTTCCATTAAATCAATCCTTTGAAAAGCGAATGTTAGAAGAAACTATATGTATTTCACAAACATATATACTATAAATGGACAATTTGCAAATGAAGTATTCCAAAGTCAGAAGCTGCAGAATTAAAGCTGCCTGTGTACTCTGCATTGTACTTGCAGGGACTTTGTCATTGTTATTGCCTGTTTTTATTTTTTTAATTTAAGTGACTTGACTTCAGAAGTTTGACTTGCAAATCTGGCATTTGAAGTTCAGGGAAACCCCACCTTGCACACTTTTTCATCTATATTCACTCAATTATTATTTGATGTGTTCTTTGCTTTCTGCTGTGCCAGTAGCAAGGGACACTGGTACAATATGGACCAGAGTTCTTTATTGACTCACAGAATTAACAGTCTTGAGGTCTTCAGCAGATCTGCTCTGACATGTCAGCTCAGTTCGTAACAGACTAGGTTCAACAGAAAATGCTGCCCTGTGAGGGCCCAGGTGTGTGAGGCCCTGGTTAGATTCTGGGCACAGCAAGGTCTCATTAAATGGCAGCGCCGTTTAAGGACTAAAGGCACACGGTTCTTTGCAGGGTCTAACCCAGTAGGACTTTGGTAAGACATTCTTCCTGTCTTTTACTTCACTAAACTATAAAACTGTTGCCTAATATTTAAAACATTTAAAAGCAGCAGTTCTCAGGCATTGCAAGCTGTTCTCTAATGATATTTCCAATTCGATCTGAGATTCCTGAATGAAATTTCTGTAGAAGGGTTACGTAAACGTTTTGCCTTTCAACCTGAAGTTCATTCAATAAAATATTATAGAAGCAGTCCTTGTAAATATCTCACTTCAAGAGAGGTTGTTTTTTTTCCTTTTCTTTTGCTCTTGGCAGTGGCTGTGACAAGTATGACAGCACAAAACACAACACAAAGTTATAAATGTTACTTTTCTTCAGACAAGAAACAAAGTCATGGATTACCTAGGTGGATAGGTGGGAAACTGAGGCACTCTGCTTTCAGAAACTCCCACTCCTGTCTCATCCTGGGGCTATAAACTGAGAGCAATGTTACTGCCATTTCAGTTGGTGCTCCTGCCCCGTGTGGATGCTGATCCTTTCGAGGTCAGCCCTGAAAACGAATTTCACCTGCAGACACTGGAGCTCCTTGAGAGTGACAAGTTTAGGACCTGTCAAGCAAAGAGTATGAGCCACTCATATCTCCAACCATCTAAAAAGAGACAGCAGCAGAAGAATACACAATTTAGGGAAGGCTCTTTTCATCACTTCAGTGGCTTTTTTGCCTTTACTTCAAGTTGCTGCACAAGTGCATTTTGGTCCCTCCTTTGATATGCACCTCCCAACACCCAAGGAAAAGGTTGCCAAAATCTGATAACAAGTATGACCCCCTCTTCCTCACTGTCATCCTTTTGTCTCTGTTTCCTAAGCCCACACCTTTCACACAAGTCAGGATTCATCCCTGTCACAACCTGGAACACTCTCTGCTGGCATTCTTCCCTTGTTCCCTCTCAGCACTTTCTTTCCATCAACTCTCTTACACCCCAGAACATCTGAGGAGCTGGCACAGTGCAGCCCATGTCAGGGGCCATTGTCACAATTTGACACTGCAGATGATTGAATTAGAGGCTTTGGCACAGCACTGTTTATCAATATTAATGAAGCTGAACCAAACATGCAATTCCTTGTGGGCCTTTGCCTCACTCTTCTCTTTCCCTTCTGGAATCTTGACCATCCACTCCATCTCTTTACCACCTCAAGCAGTTGCTCCAGAGGTACTGGGAGCAGAACTTAAGAGGCCACAGCTCAGTCCTTTTCATTAGTGACACATGCATTATTAGGGGAGAGATGAAGTAGGAGGCAGGGAGTTGGGGGATGCATACACTCACAGGACTTTTCATGAGGGGGAGATCAAGAAAGTGTGGTCTTTTGGGAGGTTGAAGTTTTTAAGAAAAATGTAAGACCCTTCTCCAAACCTTCACTCTAGCTTGTGGCTTTGTATATTATGTAACAACACCATAACAGTACTTGGGCTTGGGGACTAGAAGGATAAATGGAATTTAAGAAATTAACTGTAAAGATGCAGAGCTCTGGCCACAGGTAAGATTTTCTGCCAGCATGGAGGTGTTTGTGTCTGGGCTGCCACTGCTGATATTTTGCACAGAGTCATCACTGGGATTCAGACTCTGGCAAAACTCTGACAAACTTGGATGTGACAGCACTGAGCAACTCTGCCTCCACAGCTGTGCTGGGCACCTTTCCTTCTGCCTTCCCAACGCAGCTTCCTGGCAAACTCATTAACCACATGGATGCACTGAAAATGCTTGGAACCGAAACGAGAACAGAAGGAATGAAATCAACTCTGCTGCCTAAGAAGCTGGGATTTACTTTTGTTCTTCATCTGCACCTTCCCCTGTCTGGGTACAACAAAAAGGAAATCTCTGCAGCTGATCTGGGACTTTACAAAGAGAGGGATTACCCCCTGCAAATCCTGACAGGCCCCCGTGTTCACAGCCTGGCAAACACTACAAAAGTAATCTCCTCTCTGAGATAAAGTCCATCAATCTTATTCTTACACCAACCCATTCCCCTCTGCCCCTCAGACAGAGCTCGAAGAAAAACCCTGCTCAGGAAAGATGCTAAAATCTGCCCTTCCTTGGCACCCTCCTATTTAACTTACTCTTTCAGCTGGCCTCAAAGTCGGGTCAACACATATCCATTTTGTCTGCTGAGCTGACTAGTTTTCAATAACAATTTCTCCTTCGTTCTGTAACAGAGATCAATAAAACTGCCCCTCTCTCACATTGGATGAGTTTCCAGCAACGTCATTTACTCTTTATCGTTGCTACTTCTTTGTTTTCTTTCCTTTTTTCTTTTTTTTCTTTCCTTCTTCCCCCCTCCCTCCCTTTTTTTTTTTTTTTGGCAAGGCACAGATCAATTTAACAAGATGAAAATGACTTAGAATTTCACTCAAGGTAAAATCTGCACTTTATAACCCAGGATGTAATTTACAATCCTGTCATTAAACTCTGTTAATCCCATTATTATGAAGATAAATAATTACCCATTGCGAAGAAAGGGATTCCCAACAGAGTAGAATTATATTTTCCATCAGTAATGAAAAATATCCCTGCCGCAGTGACACTGGAAATACAGATAGTGAGTACTCCCAGGAGGCCCAGGAAAGGTTTGCTACGCAGGCAGTCCTTCATGGAGCTCGAGAGGGTAGCAGTCAGGAGAATCAGCATCAGGCTCACCAAAATCTTGCCCCTGGCCAAGAGACTGGTCTGGTGGAAGTCCTTCCAGAGGCTAAAGGATGCTAGAGAGTAGAGCTGCAGATCTTGGTGATCCAGTTGCATCTTGTGCATCAGTTTACAGAATTCGCTCTCCCACTTCTCCCCAATGAGGTCCTGGGTGACAGAGCCATACGTTTGGAGGTAGTAAGTGATTTGGATGGCTCTGGCTGATTTGACTCTCTGGTCCTTGCTGTTTGGCACTTCCATGACCCCTCCAAGCTGGTGGCCAATAAAACTGCTCCTTCCATCCTGGGAGAGAAAGCAAAAGAGATGAGCATGTGGTTATCCTGCATACGATGTGACACAGTGATAGTGTTTGGCTCTGCCTTCCTCTCAGAGACACCACCAGAGCTCCACTAAAAGGCCACTGCACTGAGCAGGAGCTGTGCCATTCACTCCAGTGGGCTTTGGGATCTATCCCTGCTCCTTCACACAGCTCTGTCTTACTCATTACAGACTCATTTGCACTTCTCTGCTGCAGTTACAGATGTTCCCAGATGTTCAGGGAATGAAATGTGGAATGCAAGCTCCTTGCCCCATTCCACATTTAACTCTGATGGACAAATCTCCAATTACTATGAAAAGTTTGAAATGAAGATCAATTGTTGGAAAATTTGTGATTTCTTGACACTTTGGAAATGGTTCTAAAAAGTTGGAAATGTACAGAAGACGAAGCCTCTTTCCTCAGTATACAGATGTAAATGTAGACAGATCTGCAAAGTTTAATAGTTATTCTGGCTTCAGAAAAATATAATTAAAATCAGACTTTTTTGAATTGTGTATTTGAGATTTCATGGATTTATACCAGTGGCACAGAGAAAAGAATCTACCTTACACTTGGATTTAACCAAGATATGTGTGGGTTTGTTTTTTTTTTTTATATTTTGAGAATATAAACCTTATTCTGGTCTTACTTCTTTCAGTATATGCTAGGACACAAAAAACTCCATGACAGTCAGTAAAGGACACATCAGGTGCATTCAAGATCAGCTTCTGTCTATTTACAAGACCAGACCTTTTTTTCTTTTATTGAAGGAAGGATTTAGTAAGAAAGGTCCTGTAAGGAAAGTCCTTGGTCTTAAGCCACTGGTAATTCTAGTTCTCTAGGATAACTGTATGTGCCCCTTCCAAGACAAGGGAAGCTTGTGTGGATTTAGAAGATCAAATCCAGTTGCAAACTGAGGAAGAAGACTCAGTGGATAAAATTGGCCCAGCACAAGTAATATCTTTGATCAAAAGAGTCTAAACCCAGGGATTACGTCTGTTGCACACCAAATAACATTTTGCTTTTTCCCCCATATAAACTGGATTATGAGTTTTCAGATTTATTTCCTCTTGTATTTAATAAAAGCATAAAATTATCAAGACAGTTGATGTCTACAGCATCTTGCAGCAGTGAATTCACATCAGATAATACTCTTTGCCTAAACACACTATGGGAATGAGCTGACCACTTGAATTTGGGAGATGCTCTGCCCTACGCACACACATGGAAGCAGTCATCTGCAAAAGGCCAGAACAATTTGAGGGAGATATTTTAACATCTATTACATCCAACATTAACCATTTCTAGAAGCACCTGTACTGCACACAGGTCATTATCTGAAATTGCCAGACCCATTCGTAGTAATGATTCCCATCCTAAGGAAAAATCAATGAAGCAGGACTTTATGAAACATAGATGTCTTCCAGCATGTCTGCTCATAGAGAAAATAAATATCAGAAACAGGGAGACAGTGCTGAGAATGTTTTGTGTACTCACCTTATCTTCAATCAGGTATGTAAAAGAGGTAATCCTCTCACTGAGAAATTTCTGCCTATGCCTGCTTTCATGGCAGGAGCTCACACTGTTTCCGGCATTTGCCTGCCACAGCCCAGGGAACAGGACAAAATGCTTTTCAGAAGTTCATTTTTCCCCTATTCCCTGTTGTTATTTCCCACTGAAATAACAGCTTCTGGCAAGGTATCCTGGCGCGAGCTGACACGAAAGGTGAATTGCAGTCTAATGCCAGCTTCTCAAATCACCTGAAGCCTCATTGCAAATGTCACACAAGCAGAGACAGCTGGCACAGAGGGGCAGCTGGTGCTGTTTGGACTCCAAAAGATCCTCGTCCCTGTCATTTCATGCTAGAATCCTGTTTTGATTATTTCTACTTTTTCTAAGGAGAGTTCACACTTAATATGCACACAAAAAATACATCTCCGAGCCCGTAATTGATGTTTGAGCAATGCAGTCCAGGCTCACATTGGATGCAACTTTGCAGTTAAAAATCCCATTTGGCACTGGCTTTGAAATTTTAGGGAGAAATGTCATATTTCCTCAGCACGTGCATGTGCAGTGCTGACACTCAGAGGTTTGCAGCCGCTGCAGGAGGCTTTAGCAGCACAGCTCCAAACCCAGCCCATGCACTGTAATTCAGGTTTCATTGCTCCACTGTGCAGCACACACACCAAGGTTATGGGAAACTTTGTGATGACCATCTGCCTTCCCCTGCGAAAAGTGCACCGAGCAATGGCAACATTTCAAAAGAGGCAGCAGAGCAGCCACAAATAAATTATGTTCTGCCATATCTCCCATGAAACAGCAGATAACAGCTATTTTTTACACTGATGTACAACAGGGCACCCAGCTCATATGTCAGCAAAACAGAGAGTAAGCTTTCGGATGGAATTGAGGAAATCACAGATGCTGGATTTCTTTGAGGTCGTTTTGTCCGTTCCTTTACTTCCAAAGGCAGATTGTTTCCTATCTAAGCAAGGGGTTTGCCTTTGCTGCTTTTATAACATACAAGCATGAATGTGGTGCCACAACACATGGGAAAATGGGGCCCTTCTCTAATACAGATCTTAGAGGATCACAGAATCACAGAATGGTTTGGATTGGAAGGGACTTTAGAGATCATTGAGTTCTAACCCCCCATGATGGGCAGGAACACCTTCCAATAGACCAACTTGTGTCCAACCTGGCCTTGAACACTTTCAGGGACGGAGCACTCACAGCTTCTGGGTAACCTGTTCCAGTGCCTCACCACCCTGAAATATTACTAATATTTAATCTAAACTCACTTTCTTTCAATTTGAAACCATTCCCCCATCTGCTGCCTTTGCCAAACACTCTAAAGAGAGAAAAAGTTCCTGTTGTGCTGAGTAGGGTTGTTTCAGCAGTGGTTACAGTCTCAGCAAGGAATGCAGAAAAAATATGGGGAAAATATAGTCTTTCATCTCATTTTACAGGTGGCAACTGATGTAGGAAAATGGAATCCAGTGCTGCCAACAGGACTCCAAGAGGCCTCCAAGCCAGGGAATTAGCTCTTTCTTGGTATCTCATGGAAACTTCAGGGAGTTATTCACTATGCCAAGGTCTTCGTTGTCCTCCAGGACCACCTTAGTGAAAGAAGGAGACATGAACAGCTAAGCTACTGGACTAAACCTAAGGTCTGGGAAAAACAAGGTCACAGTGGCTTGTGTAAATGATGCCTGAAGAACCAGGCAGGTTTTGAACCAGATTCCACCTAGTTCCTCATGAAAAAACACACTTTCTGCTGATAATTAGCACATCCTTCCTGGTATATGCCTACATGATGCTATTTTTAATTTCATAACAGTAGTTTCATGTTTCAGACTACCCCTTACACTTTTTACCTACATCTCTTGCTACTCTCTGATCCTATACGCAGAAAAACTCAAAAAAATAGAATAATAATAATAGTTATTGGTTATATACCACCTTACACCCATGTATCTCCAGAGGATCTACAACATAAGATGCTAACTGTCTTTAGCAAGGTCACTTGCATGGTTGGAACCTGAATTTCAGATTTCCAGTCTGTGTCTATGTGTCTTTCTCTCTTTCTTTAACATTTTTTTTGAACGTCTAATGAAAACTTCACAGTGTCTGTTCTCCCAGATTCTGATGGCAGCTAATTCTCTCCAGATCCAAGCATCTTTAAAGGTGGCATGAAATATAGATCACTTGCTGGGTCATGTGATACTTGATCTAAAACAGAGGCCAAACTAAAATCTTTGCTTCGATGTATGCTATTAAATTGGTTTCTGTGTCCTCCCCTTTCTTTCTCTAGATGTCCCAAAGCTGTTTGGTATATTTAGACTCTGAAAGGGAGGAGAATGAGAACTAAGATGACAGTCATGAACAGATTCACCTTCCTTTTCCCCCAGTTTGATGGATTTCACCATGTCTGTTTATGCAGACCTGACCTTGCCTGTGGTTGAAAATCCAAACTCCTTGTCTGTTCAGTAGTAAAAATTACTAACAGTGAATGGAAGGATACAGAATAAACCCCTTCCACACTTCAGGCTAGAAACTCATCTGTAAGAGATGTTTGGCCCCTAATTTTCTAAGAAGATGTGTGAGTGGCATGGTGATGTTTGGCTTGCTCCATAGCTGAGTGCAGGACCTCCCAGGTTAAACAAAAGCAGCTGCTCTTCTGAGCTAAGTATCTTTTGCTGGTGCTCATGTAGGCACAGATTCTCTCAGGATGCAGCCCCAGAGCAATATGAGCAATATTCTCTCTCTACTAAATTACCTGGGACCTTTTTCATTTCTTTGATAATTTCAGTGCAACTACTGCAGTCCCAACTCCCACCCTGCGGGTTCTGTGTGGTCACTGCCCTGGGCAGGATGCCTTATCATCTACTGGGATATTTTCTTTGTCCAAGATCACATTAAGTCAGAAAGAAAGGAGGACTGTAGTTACTGAAGCAAATGGTGGGGAGGGCCAGCTGTGAGGACTGGCACAGAGGGACATGGTTTAGTGGTGGACCCGGCAGCACTGGGTCAATGACTGGACGTGATGATCTTAGAGGTCTTTTCCAATGTAAATGGTCCTATAATTCATCTCTGCTTTGAATGGCATCAGCCTCCACTGACTACCCTCTCACAGTTTGAGGTCTTTTTGAGAGGGCTCCTGCCTTCCCAGGGCCCCACTCAGTGGAGGTTAGGGCTGGAGAGAGTTTTAAAACTCATTTCAGATCTCTGGCGAGGAGAGCAGCCCTTTTTCCCTACTGCCAGATCACTTTTATTCAAGTACATCTGCAGGACATTTGCCAGCAAATTTATCTCTATTTTTATTTTTCTTTAACTGGTACCTCTCATCAACTGGAGTGATAGATCATTATCAAGCTACATTATAGCGATGTTAGGAGAAAACATGCAATCCTGGTTACACTCTATTTTATCTTAAAAGCTTAAAATGCTCAACAGAGGGCAACCAGGAATGTCTGCTGAAATACATTGTGTGATAAACATCCTAATGAGATCAATGCAGTTGTTTCTCCCTCTGATAAGGACATTCCTCATCTACTGTAGGTCACAGAAATTATTATGCTAAACCCCACAGAGGTTAGCATGAAGCCAGTTATTTTTCAACCGGTTGCCAGTTTTCGAGGTAAAAAAAAAAAACTAAAATCCCCTTTCATTTAAGGTTTAACATATAGGGCTATTCCTGCATCCTTCAGCCTCACTGTAAAACTGATTTCTCTGTCCCTGGTACAGTTATCCACAGAGACCTTGTACCAGTCAATCCCTATTACACAGCCACCAATTACCAAGAATTCTTGAAGCATTCCTTTCCAACAGTTACACGTAATGCTGATTCATTCATTCAACATTTTCCATACATTTTTATGTAGCAGTTTTCCTTCTCTCAGAGTTGTGTAGGTGCTCTTGCACACCCACAAAGATATTTGCTGTGCTTGTCCCTGTGCAGCTATTCTGTGTGGATGAAGTATGGAGGAAGCATCCAGGGGAAGTTAACACTGAAGGCAGTGCATTTGATGTAAAACTGCACCTTGGTTGGTTGGAAACAGGGACACAGCAAAGGCCATGGAGTCTGTTCACACAGCAAAAGTGAAACATATGAAAGTGGCCATGACAAGTTTTCCAGGAAATAATCCTTTTAGTCTCTGCTGGAATAAATAACAACTCATTATTTCCAGCTACCCAGCAATGATGAGGCTCAGCTCACCAACTCATCAAGCAAATTTGTTTTATGGTCACTGGAAAGAGTCAGGCACATCCAGAGGTACGGGTCAGACTTGTTCTCTGCAGTTGCCTATCTCTCTCCATTTAAAGCAGAGGTATGAGATTACTTAAGATTTGACCCCAGCCTTTATCATGCTAAAAACTTAGGAGATATTGACCATGTTCAGTGACAAATGCAAACACAAAACTACCTGAACTGTCTTGTCATTCCTGGCTCATGTTGGCCCCTTCACAGGCACATCCTGCAGGGTAACAAACACACAGACCTTCATCCTCCTCCCAGGGAAATCCTTGACCACTTGTGTGATTTTCAAATGAATAAGTATCCAAAACAGCCAAAAGGCAACCAGAACCATCTGGCACCTCTTTCTGATGACTCTGGGCCTGTGCTCCTTTCCATTACAGCTTTGGATTTCTAGTTTTTATCTGGTAATTTAAAAGAGAAAAGAACAAACTAAAAGTGTTTCAAGAGACTTATATACTGTAGAAGTAATAATAAAGAATAAGAGCAATGTTCCTAACACAGATTTACTCCTTCCAAGTAAATCAAATTAAGGAAGGATTCATAAGGGTGCAATAGAAAAGTGTGACTGCTATTAGAGAGTTCTTCTGTGTTGAGGAGCTTGTGTTAGTGGACAGGCTGTTCTGAGTTCCTTCAGTATCACCCCAGCAGGTTTTTGGAGAATCATAGTGTGATTGGGGTTGGAAGGGACCTTTAAAGGTCACCTGGTCCAATCCCGTGCAATGAGGAGGAACATCTTTAACTAGAACAGGTTGCTCAGCCTCATCCAACCTGGACATGAATGTTTCCAGGGATGGGGAATCTACCACCTCTTTGGACAAGCTGTTCCTTTGTTTCACCACCCTCAATTGAACATCTCTGTCAAGAAAAAGGAAGGACAAAAGGAAAGTAGAAAAGACTCCACCTTCTGGTTCCCCTGCACATTCCCCCAGAATGAAAGACCTCTCCTTCCCAGACCAGCTCCAGTCCATTTCCCTCCTAGACTGTATTTTGCCTTTACATCCTTTTCAATCCTTCATCGTTCTTTGTCCTGTCTTCAAGCTCTTCTTTGCTCAAATGACCCCTTCTCTCATAAGGTCACTTTCTCATTTGGTCCATCTCAGATCCCATCCCAGTTCTTCTGGGAAAGGAGAATTAGATTTATTGCCCAGCACAGCTTTGTCCCCAGCTGTCCTAAACAGCACCCAAGGACACAGTGGTGTCCTTGAAGCTGATGAGTAATAGCCACACTGGCTGGGATCACACATCTCCCTAAGTGGGGAAGGGTGTTGCTGGAAGATGGGGGAGTTACAGACAGTGTAAGCACTGGGAGATAATTTCATGGCACAGCTCACCTATCTGCATTTTTCTTCTCTCCCCTCCACCAGGAGCAGGACACAGGCACAGCAGGGACATAGCTTTTCACCTTCACAGGCAGGTGAACTGGTGGCTGGTCCCCAGCCCCATGAGATGGATGCAGGGCACAGCTTGCTTTGGATGCCCAGCCGGGGGACCAGTGGGATGGTTCACTCAGGATGAAGGTGGGTGGCTCAACACACCTTGTAGGTGACACATGTTCACCTTCCAGCAGGCACTGGGTCCCTGCTCCCTCCTCATTGTTCATTGTCCTTTGAGCTTGTGCTCTGCCCTGCCCAGGATTGCAAATCCTTGAGGCAGCACCTTGGGATCATCCTCTGCTTTTCATAGCCTGTCCCTGCCAGTGGATCTTGCCTGGTAACACAGAGCAAAAGGTAAAGGTTCATCTGGCTCCTAAATCCTTCGGGATGAAGGGTGATGGTAAAAGCAATCACCACAAAGGTGATAGATTAAACATCTCCTTTTGCAAGGACAGGATACATGACTTTAAGAGGGAAATCCATGGTGCAGCTGTGGCTTTCCACCTCTGCAAACTAAGACAAGCCTCTGACAGTTGCTAAGCTATGAGGAATACCCAGGTCCAATTTAAAAAAATTTGTCCTTGTCTCCATGGTCTTGTCCACAGCTACTGTTCATCCCAAAGGATTTTCTTTGTGCCAAGGAGAAATGTAGGAATGAATGACTGAAATGTAGGAATGACAGAAGTGCCTCAAGGGAGTTGCACAAAACACCAATATTTGGATATATACAGTTAAACACTCGCAGTGATGTATGCAGGAATGTGTTTGAAGAACACATTTACCATCTCTCATATTTGCCAATCCCTAGGAATCTATATCATGAATACTTTTAATCAATGAATACTCCATATTAATTCTGACTTAATTCACAGCTCAAACTCCATGTTAAAAATGCTCAAAGGAAATGAAGAAAATTAGGAAGAGCATAAAAAGACAAGAAATGCTTTTTTCAGTGCAGACCAGTGGTCCATCTAGTCCAATGTTCAGTCTCTGTCCAGTTTTAAACCATGATGCACCAAGATGGTGTCTTCCATGACACACCTGGAAGATGCCTTTGGGAGTCTCAGAGTACTGTTGGTTTTCCAGCTCTTCAACAAACAAAAAAGTGAAATGAGCTGCTTGGAAGGAGAAAGAATGGAACTTCATTTTTAATAAAGAAATCCTAGTCCCAAATGCAGTGATTTGAATGAAACTGGCAACAAAAAGTAAGCAAGATTAATAAATTAAAGCTATCTTGTACCTTGGTGAAATCAAGAGAGTTTTGTTATCTCAAGAGGGCTATGGCTTTCTTCAAATGGAGTAGACAGGACAATATTCCACCAGAATGCTTTCTGTCTCGTGGGAATGCTTAACCTTAATCTTCCTTGAAGTCCATGGACTTATAGGTTAAACAAGATCCTAATTACTAAAGTATAATAAAGAAGGCAGTACAAAATACTAAAAATCAAGAAAATCCCCTTTTTTGTCTTCTTTATGTATCAACAAAAGCAAAAGATATAAAACTGTCTAAAAAACTTCATCATGTCCTTCATATGCAAAAGTTGAAGAGTTTTGGGGGAAATGAATTGGATCCAATGATTGTCTCTAACAGGAGATCCTAAAAGGAGGACACAGGTTTTCATTGACAGGTTTGTGGGCCCTCTTGCTTTGTGAGCATCCCACTGTGTGCCTTTTCTAATTGTTTTCCCTACACTACTTGAAGTTCAGTACACACAAGAAATAGGAAGAAAACCTGCCAGGAAGCAAAAGGGATTGGATTTGCCTGGTTTTATTACTCCATTTAAAGGAAATGTTAAAAAACAAACAGTAGAGAATAAAAAGTGAGGAGTAAAGCAGATCCACAGGATCATTTAAGCCCTTACAATCTGAAGTTTCAATAACGACACAGAAAAGGATGCTTTTTTCTTTTCAAATTATGTTTTATGTTGGCAAACATCTCTTTAATTTTCTCCGTCTCTGCTCATCCTGGTTTCTCTGGGGACCAGCAGCCAAAGTACTGAAACGCTGCAAAAATGTTTTATCAAAGGCAAGAAGAAAAGAAGTAACTGAGAATCAGACAGAGCCAAGCGTGATGTGGCAAGATTTTGGGACTAGTGTGGTTTTGAGGTTAATATACAGGGAAGCACCATTAACTAAGTTCAGCTTTTGAATGCAAGATGCTGCTGTACTCTTATACAAGTCCTATCAGGAACTTCTACTCTCACAATGCTCAATAAGATATAACAAGGCACTGCACAAAGGAGATACAGTTGAGGACACAACACTTCTGGTTGAAAATTCCCCTCTTCTAAGAGATAATTAATCAGTTTCCCCTTTTTTTTTTGAGTCTCAAATTTGGCATTGTGAGGCGATTTCTCTACCGTGAAGCATCCCTCCCTTCTCTCCAGCGCACGCTGGTTTTTAATGAGTTTGGCCATTTGTTAGCTGGAGAGAGCCAAAAAAATGTCTAGTTTCAGATGCTTTCCCTTTTTTTTTTTTTTAAATATTGAACTAGAATCTGGGAAGGGGAAGTGGGAACGAGACACTGAAGTAGGCCTGTGTTTATGCACTAAAATCTAACTGAAGCTGGGAATCTGCTGACTCCCACCCAAGATACTTTTGAATTCAGTACGTTCAAAGAGATTTTTCACCTCTACATATGAACATCAGCAGGTAGCTTTTAAATTTATAAAAATCTATCTCAAGGTCACCTTGTAACCTGTACCTTTCACTGTAAAATCTTATGCTCTTAGCAGCCCACAGAGTTGAAGGTGTTGTCATGTGCGATCCTGTAACAGGGCTTTTTAATTCTTGTTTCAGTTTATAAAGTAAAGCTCATGGCATCATCTGTAAGTGTTCAAAAACATGTAGATGTGGTAAATGGGGACATGGTTTAGTGGTGGACTTGGCAGTGCTGGGTTAATGGTTGGACTCTATGATCTTGATGATCTTTCTAACCTAAATGATTTTTTGATTCTATGATCTCCACTTTGGGTTTCTCATTGCCTTCCATCACTGGAGAGCTCTCCCACTGAAAGTTTGCTGACACTATGAGGGTCAGATTTCAACCTGTATTTTTTCAGTCATACTCTGTGGGACAGGGTGTCTTGTGTTGTCTCAGACACCACAGGGAACATTTGCAATGGCAAACAAGTGATAAACAACGGTGTGAGACAACAAGAAAATTTTGCGTTGTCCCAGAACTTTCATCCAAAGATTTCAGGGGCTGTTAACAACTGCTACTGATCAAGCTCTGCATGTCTGGAAAAATATCTCAATGCAGCCCCTGTGCTGTGGAGGACTGGGAGGACCCACACAAAGTACAGCAGATGCTGAGGTCTCGGTTCAGACCATAATCACTGGTCACCAGTGAGGTTCTGGCACAGCCCAGGACCCTGCTGTGCAAGGTGCTGTGCAAACACACAGCTGGAGAAGCTACCCGTTTTAAAAAAAATTTCCCATCTGATGCTGGATTTTCTTCAGTCACTGTATTTCGTAGAGTGAACTGGTGATGCTGTCAAAGGAGAGGTCCCTTCCCTCTCCATCCTGAGACTGCATCTCCTCCCTGCCAAGCTTGGGAGCAGAAGTTCACGTGGCGTGTGGTGAAATGGATTGGAGAAATAATCCAAGTTTATGCAAACTCAACAGGAGGGGAAGAAAGAAAAAATAAGAAAAGAAGACAGATTTAATCCCCTCATCCCCTCTTTGCTGCCAGCTGGCAAAGCATTTCTTCAATTTCTGTGCTCAGACCCCACAGTCTGGTGGTAATGTCGGCAATGCTACACCTGAATGGCTCCATCCTCAAGGTGGCTGTATTTCACAGCTGAGTATTTGTCCTTACTTCAACTACACAATTAACTTCAAGCAGAGTTTCTGATTTGGATGTGCCTTTTCGACCAGAACAAGTCATAATTTAGGCTCTGGGGTCCTGAGGCTGCCTAACCAAACCTTCAGAATGGAAATACCAGGACTACTGGGCTGCCAGCTCCAGCAGAAGAGAAAAACAGGGCACCTCTGGAAGGTAATTTTGATCTTACATGGACTGAATCTCATTCATTCAAGGATTCTTTCTTAGGGATTTTAGTCCTCCTAAAGCCCCCAGTGTCCCAAACCTTAGTTGAATTAACTTCATAAAATGCTTAAAGTTAGGTTATATGTGTACCTAGATGTTAACATAGTGCTGCTGTTAAGAATGAACTCAAGATATCAAGGAAGATGAGTGTTTAATTACTCTGTAAAAGGAATTCTGAAGAAATGCAGAATATTGACTGGAAATAATAATAGTATCAACAACCATCTTTTCAACTCATTTGAGATGTTTCCCTGCAGGACAACAAAACTTTTCTCCCCAAACAGACATTTTACAATTATTTTAATGTAACAGATTTTACAATTATTTTAATGTAATAGATGTTAAAAAAAAAAAAAAGTTTTCCAAAATCCCCTGCAGTGCAAAGTGATTTTTCAGTCTATATCGGTATAGTCTATTTGGAAAGGTTTTAGTTCTGGCAGAACAGAAAGGACTGGACTTTTGATTTTTAAACAAAAATGCTGCAGATGGTGGGACCTTGTGGTATTTAGCCAGCTTTGGACTTCAAACAAATATTTAGGGAAAAATTCTGATAGAGTAAGCCAAAGAGTAATCAGATGGTAAAGCACTTCCAGATGATGGAATCTTAGCATTTGTCTTCTGAGCACTATGCAAAATCTCTGTCTCCCTGCTGCAATAAACTGCCAATATCTGGCAATCTATTTTGCAGGAGGATGGCATTTAATTCCAGTTCCTTCAGTGGGAGCTAATTCCTTATTCAGATTAATGTATTTTAGTTCTTTTGCAACTGTCTAATAATAATTTTCAAAAAGAGTTTTTCAAAACCCTGTCAGAGACTTGGAGTGAGACAAAGTTGCAGTGGACTTGAGAATAAGCCTGGATTTTACCCATGGAATTATTCTGGGAAGTTTTTTCTCATGTCAGTGCAAGTGCAGATTATTCCTTAGGTCTTTTGGAAATGCTTCACCTGATGTAACTCTTTTCTATAAAGGTCTCTGGTCCACGAAATCTCTGAAAGGTGAATTCATCCCCTCCTAACGTAGATGTTTAGAAAAACTGAAATGCATTTCTTCTGGAGGTTCATTCTTCTCTCCCCTGATTGCACATTGGGCCCAGTTTAGGGTAGCTGCTGAATAGAAAAAGGCTCAGATTAGAGGAAATGGATCCCATCTTTGGGATAAGTGATCCTGTAATGACTCTCTGCATGAACACCCACAAATTGCAACATCATGGACCCTCAGTGGTAGGGTCACAACCTGGCTCTGAAGGCAAGACCAGGTCCCATCCACTGCAGCAAAGGTCCTGACATTGTGGACATTTGTCAAGAAAAGGAGACAAAGTGGTCTGACTCCACAATTCATTTCACAAATATCATCAGCCTATTCCTGGACCCTTGGTCTGCAATCATGGTCAAGTTGGACAAAAAATAGTAGAAATGGTCCAACTGAATATTTTCTAACTATCCTGTTCAACTGAGTTTTAAAAACATTTGCTATGATAATCTTTCCCTGGCACAATCAAGATATATAATTAATAAACGACAAAATTCAACATGGACAAAATTGAGCCAATTTGTGACATTAGGAGTATTAGGATATTTGAATTTGAGGTGCTGGGGAACAATCATATGATTCACAACATGGCAAAAGAACTTAAAGGGATCATCCAAATGAAATCATCTGTCAAAAATCCAGTCAGCACAAGCTTCCAGAAAAAGACTAATTTGTTTCTAGAAAGATAACAAAAGGACCAAAACAAAGCAACAACCAAGGCTTCCCTGGTAATTTAACACATCATCTATAGCCTCCAAAGCAGTATTCAAGCTCAACATAGGGAGATGTGTTTGTCCTGCAGAGCTTGATCTGCAAGAAGGTGAAGGATGAAGGAGAACATCGAGTGCTGAAATGTCCATCCTTGCTAAGCAGTGTCAGAGTCAGAAGTAAATACAAGTGGCCTTTCTCTGGAGGCTGCAAAATCCCAACTTCAACATCAACTTTGTCTTTGACCTTGATCATATCATTTAAGTGCTTCACCTTCACTTTTTGATTTGCAAAACTCAGCTAACAGGAATCTATTCCAAAGGAGGACCCTACATTGCCCTTTGGGCACCAGAATACAAATAAAACTCTTCAGAAAATAACATTATTTTCTGTTTGGCTTTCTAACTGCTCTGGTTCTGTCTGTGTAAATTCTCTGACTCAGCTGCTGCTGACATGTCCTCCTTGTTTAATATTGTCTGTGAACTTCACTCCTGTGCAATTCAATTCCATTTCCCGATAATTAATAGAGATGTTAGATGAGACCAGACCTAACACAAATTCTCCAGATACCCTGCAAGATACCGTCCATAAACTTGTTACATTATCATTTATCATGGTTCTTCGTTTACAGTCTTTCAGCCAGTTTCCAACCCACATGACTGATTTCCCATTCAAGCCAATCTGAATTAATTTTTCTGTTATGGTTTACTCATAATCCTGCACAGGCTAGGGAGTGGGTTAGACTGACCTTATAAACCTTTTACATCTTTGACCTCTTGATGTTACATGGAAGAGGTGTGGGATTGCTCATAAAACTCCAACAAGCTCTCTAAATTTCCCCAGCAGTAGCACAGCCCTCCTTTATGATGGGAAAATCAATGTACAGGAGAAGTCACGGCAGAACATGAATTCTTGAATACATGCTCCTGCACCAAAATCACCGTCCCACACCCCAAGCTGCTCCTTCACCAAGCAATATCTGAAATGTCATCCTTTCTATCCACTGTATCCTTATTGAACAGGCTCTAGGAAAACCCAACTCAAGTGGTTTAAGGGTGGACCTACGTTTCTTTGAGCTTCGTCCTGGGCTATTCTCTGTCCTGGTTACCTTTTTTAGCTGCTTTAAACAAAATGAAAACCTGTCTCATTCTGCCTTATTTTTCCTTGTTATTTTTGCTACTTCAAAAAGTAATTGGGTTTTCCACAAGAACAGTGTCAGAATCGTTCCTAAAGGAGCTTAGTTCAGATCTGTTAAGTAGTGACAAATGACCTGTTTTAACTTGCCTTTTGAGGTGAATATTGTGATGAAAAGACCATGGACCATATGCAATTACAGCATTTGGCATTTATATAAGACGAATTTCCCTTCAAGGATGTCCTCTTTTTCCCACCTCCAAAATCTGATACTTGAGGTAAGAAAATGGTAAAAGTAAGAATACAACCTTTATTCTTTTAGGAGAAAACAAAAAAAAAAGCCACAAAAAAACTCCCAAGATCAAACCAAACCCAAAGCACTCTTTTCTCTAAAATTAACTTCTCAAAACCAAAACATAAAATACTTTATGAGAGCAGTGGACCTCTTAAGCTTATCAAGTTTGAGAAATTTTTTTTAATGTATATACCTAAAACCTAATACCTGTGCTAATCTTGAAGCCTGGGGAAAGAGTGGACAGAAATTTGTAAATCTTCAGAAATGTTCACATTTCTCTGCTGGTGTCCCAAATTGCTGTGCAATTTACTATGATAAATCTGTTGTACATCAACTGAGTGACCAGTGTTTTCTACATGCACATGGGAAATCAGTTATGGGTAGGAAAATTAAGGTTAGTTAACAAAGAAACACTACTAGAGCATTTATTACCATACCTTCCAGCCACCCTTGAGGACAAATGGATTTTTAATCTGAATGCAAAAGTCTATGTGTTGAAATCTCTTTTGGGGGATGTTTTGTGCTTATCTGTGAATAAAACCTCCCTTCTTTGGTAAGAGTCAAGAACATGAACAAATTGAAGTGTAAATTTTAGGGACAAAAATTCACATGAATATTTCCAGGTTTCATCTACTCTGCACTGAATTTGTAATGTATTTGGTTAATGAATCAAAATCTGCTCTAAGAAACTATCCTGGAAAATGGTTAGGAAAAAGGTGATTTATATTTAAGTCACAAATCCCATCAAAGAGATGGAGTTGCATAATGAAGTACTGCTAACAACATCTTCTCAATGAACTGCAAATTTTTTTACAAACTAAACCTGCTTGGAAAACTGGAAGCCAGGACCACTTGGCCCATCAATGCAGTGTCATGCTCTCCAGTGAAAAACAGCATTAACAAGAGCCATAGCATTCTCTTGGGGGTATATTCATGTCCAGGGGGTCTGGGCTGTGCCCTCAGCCTTGCAGGGTTCCTGCCAGACAGAGTCTATGGTCGTGATTTTCCTTCCCCAAAGTTTGAACATGGGAAAACATTTCCTTTTAAAGTGATTTTGTTTTTTTTATCTCCTTCATTTTCTAACCCAAAGTATAATATGAGAGAAAAAGAGAAAAAAAAAAAGGAAATATTTTGTTGGTGGCCTGTCAAAATGAAACTAAAGGAAACTGCCCTTCTCTTGTCATCCTCCAAAATGAAATCAGGGGCAAGGTAGACAGTGTTTCACAGATGCTTTTGGTTTCAAGAGTACTGTGCCTTCTGATAGGAAAAGATTAATCTGAAATTTTATGGGCCAGCCCTACTCACAGCACAGATAATACATGATTTAGCACAGGCAATACAAGATTTAGCAGAGAAGCAGCAAAATGCTCCATGGCCACTGCTGAATCGTAGCACCCTTTAGGAAGCTGTTTGACACACGTGCAAAAATGCACCACGTATGTGGTAATACTAACACCTCCCCACCAGACTGACAACACTTGGGTAATGCTGGTGGAAACAATTACACAAGGTGTAATAAAAGCAAGACCCTGTCTTACACAAAGGCAACTTTTCTGTCTTGTTTCAGTACCAAACTTGGGCATAAATTTTAGGTGCCCCCTGAACCAGTTCTTTGGGTGGTGTTCATGTTTCCTATATATTGTGAGAGGATACACGTCAGGTGTTTGGGCGTCCCTGTGGAGGTGTTCAATGGCAGCTCCCAGGTCTCCTACCAACTGAACAAAGAAATAATTATGGTAGATTGGACCATATTAGGAGCCCCTATTTAATCCCACTTGCATGTCCTTTGTAGGTGGGCTGCATTACCCTGAGAGTCTCTGTGACTTGCTTTGCATTCAAAGGTGTGGGGCAGCTAGGCAGAACTGCCCTTTACCTTTTCTGGTGCCCTCAGAGCAGACAACTAAGCTTTAGGGTTTGTGCAACCGGTATTTCTAAAGAAGAATTATTCTGTGAGACACCAAAGCATTTGCCGTCATACATATTCAGGAAGCATCACATACCTGTGCTGCCAACTAACTTTTCCATCTTAGTTATAGATTGTTATCAGACCAAAACCTTCTGCAATATTACCCAGGCAGTGATGTACCGGTCTGTCAACCCAGGATCACCCAGCAGCTCCCTGGCAGTGGTACCAGTTTGCTGGCAAGGGTGGAATGAAGGAGGGCATATGTGGTGGTTAAATATAAAACCAGCGAGAAAAGCTGATCTGGCCAACTCACAGCTGTGAGACTGTCTGGTGTGTCACAGAGCCACTGTTGGGCGTGCAGAACTGGCATTGTGCAGGAATTGTGTGAGTGGTGGTAAGGAAGAGAAAAAAGCTTCAGCAAAGTTTCTGTTCAATACCAGAGCTGCCCACTAAGAAATTATTACCAGTTTGCCCTTGAGCTGCTTCTACAGTAATTCTTTAAAGCTGGAAATCTTCCTGTTGCCATCAGGTCACCCTTGCTAGTGTCATCAAAGGTCTTCAGCACTCCACCCAAGGCTCCTGCTCCCAAATGGCCTGACCAGTGTAAAAGTGAGGCTAATTCCCACCTGGTGAATCCAGGGCTAGGGCAACGACACGTGCCACTGCATGTGATCGTCTCTGCAATGCTCAGGAGCTCTGTCACTGCTCTCTCCTTTTGTAGGATGCCTCACAGCCCCACTTCCAAGAATTTCCTTTACTGTCTATTCTCCACATGAGCATCTTGCACCTTGGTAGGTAGGAAAACAGAGAAAAGGACTAACGTAGTGAGAAAGAGAGGTTTAAAAGACTTTATAGTTTGCCCTTTTAGACTCCTGTTGCGTTCCCCTCTCCTTTCCATCACACACAGCACCTGCTTTCCTCCATCACTGAAGACTTTTCTTCATCCATTTTTAAAGCTGTTTCACAGCTCAAGTCCCAGCCATGTCTCACTGTTTGCACTAGGAGGGTGCAGTGGATGTGGGACCTGCATAAATTAAAAGCTTTCAGTAGAAATGTGAGATCGTGATTTTCCTAACTCAATTCTCTTGGAAAACCAGTCAGCAGTTTTTTTCACTGTGACATCTGTAATAAGCACCATGCAGAGTGCAAAGAGGTCTCTTATCCCTTAATGTTTGAAGAGGTTTAATACAGGTTTTGCTATTAGATTACTGTTTATGAAATGTCTAGCACAGCCTTACCCACATCATTGTTTACCAACTGACAAAGGTATGCATGTAATATGCATAGACACATACACGTAAAGGATGTTAAATGATTTAAGAATTTTTTGGCCATATTTATTAATCTAATTTTGTCCTTACAAAGTTCTTCCCACTTCTACCATAGAGCATGTATTTAAACAGTTAAAGCTGGTTTAAGGATCTCCTCTCCGAACCTCTCCGAACCTCTCCTCAAAAGCATCTTTCTCTGGGAATATGACACATGTTCTTTACTTTCCTTGTAAATCTAAAGAGAGAATTTCAGAGCCCTCCAACAGCTCACACAGCCAGTATAGTAAGGGGCTCCAAAGATATTTTGTAAAGGTGTAGGGTACTATGTCAGTGTTAACACTGCCAAGTGTTAACCAAATATTTAATAAAAGAAATAAGTATTTTGTTTATGTCCACAGAGGACTATCTGTTGTAGGAAGATGGAAAAGTGCTACTAGGCTTTCTTCCTTTGGCAAGCAGTTGACATCTATCCAAGATCCATGGGGATGAGCCATTGCTACTAACTGAAGGGCTTTTCGACTGCATCTTCCTGTTCTCTCTACCTAAACAACCTTCCAATTGCTTCTCTATTATTATTCATATCAAGACCTGGCACTGAACAAAAGGCCACATCCCCCAGCAAGTGCTGACAAAACTAAAAAGTGGAATAGCTGGGAGGGTGGTGATGGCATGAAGCAGATAACCAAGGTGACCCAGAAGGTCAGTGGAGAATATTTTCCTTACAGTCTTTACTGGCTCCACCAGCCCATCGAGGTGAGAAGGGTGAGGAGCCCTTCCTAGTCCTACCAGCCAGTATGGAAACAGAGTTGGAAGAACAAAAGGATCTTTTTTTCCCAAGTAAGTTTCCCAACCTGTGAGACAGAAGATGCTACCAGCCTTCAAACATTTTCCTCTTGCTTTCATGCTACTGAGCAGCTGCTCTGAGCTCAGCCTGCCCAATCCTGTCTTGATCTGAGAGGCTGAGATGAAAACTATCTGCAGCCTCCAACCTTCCTCTTCTGATCTTCTCCCTGCATGTTTTATTATTTTGCTTTGACTTAGCAGCTTTTACCAGCCACGGAGCACTTCACAAGATTCTGACCAACAGATTTGAATTGGGGCAGGGGGTATCACAAATGAGTACAGAGCCACATTGTCTCTGAGGAAGCATCTGCTCCTTGGAGTTAATCTTATATTTGGACTGATTTTACTGAAGGAATAATCAGTTTGTGGACATTATTGGTGCACAGATGCCTATTCTGATGTAGGTGGGCTCTGGTTTTACATCCTCTCTGTCTCATGGAGGTGGCCCATGCCTCAGGGACATCTAAGGAGAGATTAATCTTAGAGCAGTGGGAAAGACTCCACGAATGCAAATGGAGCAAGACTCGTTTAAAAGTACAGCTGTTAGTGTGAGAAAAACTGAGAATCTGGCCATGACCAAATCTACACTTAGAGGTTTCAAGATGTTCAGTGAATGCAAGTAACTTTTCTGCTTATGCAAGAACAGATTCAATATCCAGCTGATGTGTTTATCACAAATGTGGTAATAGAGATCTCTGGTTTATTGGCTGCTGTTTAGCATAGTGTTCATAAATGACTGATACTTAATTAATTGAAGGCAGTATTACAGAAACCAATCTGTTGAAAAAGATTTCTTTAAACCAGCAGTTATCATATTCATTCTGATCTCAGAGAGGCAAGTTCTCAGTTACTATCTTTTCTCAGACAAACTAGCAAATAAACATGAAAAGAAATGGTAAATGTGAAATACCAGAAAAAATATTTTTGTGGTTTTTTCCCCTCTGGGTAAGGACTGTGTTCAGAAATAATTTTTATTATTTTTTTAATCTTTTTTTCTTTTCTTTTTCCGGACTAAGACAGCAAATTTTCTGGGGTTATTAACAAATTAGGGTCAAAAAACAATCTCTTCCCTCATATTTGACTCTACACAAGAAGTAATCCCCATGTAATCAATAATTCTGTCTATACCAATGAATAAACTGTGTCTCAGACCACACTTTGGCCCCCACACTGGGGCCAAGGGCACAATGTGTCCACTTCTAAGAACACTGCACACTGTTATGCCGAGGACAGAGTAGATATACCAGCTAGAAGTGAACCTTTTCCCATGCTGTCCTTCATGTCACATCCAGGTACTGTCCTGGAGGTCTCAACTGACAAAAATAATGCCAAGTTTAGACAAAACTTGAGATTTAACAGTTTGATGACCGATGGTCAGTGTAGATTTGCTCAATCTATGCAGTTAGGGCACAATCCAGATCCCAAGCACAGGAGCACCATTTCTATGTCTTGGAGTGAGGAAAGCACGAGGAATCTTTCTCCAGGATGTATCTCAAAAGTCTTCATCAAGACTTCATGCATCCAGCTTTGTTTTCCTGCTCCACCACGGTCTATCTGCATGACCTTGGGCAAGTCACTCTCTGACTGGGCTGCAGACTGCAGCGTAGCAATAACCGTGAACAGGCTGGATACTGTCCCCAAAGCAACGGGAGCCGGCGTTTTCCTATAGCCTAGTTCACCTGAGCTAGTCTACAATGACCCCTGTGTTGCCAGAGTGGATTTTAAACTCATCTCAGGAGCTGGAAACCATGCTGCAGTCTGCACTCTGAATGTGAGTGCCTTGTCTCTGCTCCTTCTCTGGCAAGTGGAAAGACCAAGGCTTCCTGACTCACAGAAGGGCAGTGAAGATAGAAGTATTCAGGGCTACAACCTCTTTCAACATACAGCGAGTAAGGGTTAAACAAACATCACCCTCCACATACAGATTTCCTCAGCAAAAGTTGAGCAGTTTCATCAGATTTTGCAGTCCAATAAGAGCTGTTTCAAAACTAGAACAGTTTGCTTAAACCTGCTCAGACGGCTCCCACAAAGTTCCCATGGGAGACCTGTCAAGAGCTCACTCTCAGTCAGCTTTCAGCCAACCTCACCTCAGAGAACTGAATGAATTTGGCCTCCATCAGGAGACAAGAAGGACAAAGTGAGAGTTGCTCACAAGGCTTGGGGGAAATGAAAAACTACAAAGTGTTTTAACAGCTCCCACATGGAGCAGGGGTGAGGTTGGAGCAGCTCAACATTGTCATTGTGGTTCTCAAACCAGTACAGTTTGACACTTGACCCATGTCGGCTGCAGACTAAACACATCTGGGGCACCTTCATGTTTTGTAAATCCCCATATTGTTCTTAGAAGAATTTTGTTCAGTCTGAGGCCATTATTGAAAGAAAAAGACAGCAAAATCTACCAGTATTAATCAAGCAACGTGACCTTTGGGAAAATGAGGCAACCTAGAAGATCTGGTGGGTCTTAATGATGCAGAAAAGTTTAGCTGAGAAAAATCCCAAGGGCATGGACTGGTGAATGTGATGAGCTCTGGTCCACACTGAATAAGAGCAGGCAGATTTGGCCCTCTCATTTGCAGTCCCATGAGGTTTAGCCACAACTACTCCTTCATGTCACAACTCAAGAGCGAAGAAATAAAAACCCTCGCAGATACAGCCACAGGGGTTGTTTCCCCCTGCTGAACACCCAGAAACTGATCTACCCTAGTGGGTGCAGCATCTGAGATACTTCTGGTTAAGCACAACTGGACACCTCAGAACAAGCAACACAGGCCTGGATTTCCACAGCTTTTGCTCAGAGGTGCAAAGAGAGGGAGGTCAGTAAATAGCCCGTGAGCCTCAATTAACCCAAGACTTTGTTCATGGCTTGAAGGAGAGCACACACCTTCCTAACCCTTGATAGATGGGACAACAGAGATGACAGGGATGACCTAGAGAATTAATCTACACAAAATAGTAATTTATTCCCAGCAGCTGGAGCCAAAGAGACCAGAGGAGGGGAGTCTCTGTGGACACACCATCGCTGAAGACCAGCGCAGGTTCAGGGCTGACTATAGTCCCACAAAAAAGTCCTTACTGTACCTGAACACAAAAAATTGTGGCAAAGTGTATTTCTTTTTCTCAGTAAAAGTAGGAACTCTCCTTTTCCACAGAAATGGGTTGTAATTGCTGGCTTTTCTCTGAAACACAGTCACAGATTTTGGTGGCTTTATGTTCTTTCACTGGAAAGTGGGTAGAAAGCTACCTGTTCTGTCCAACTTTAAACTGAGATACTTAAGAGCATTTATTCCTTCATCCAGATGATGATATACAACAACTACTTGGGGGTTTGAAGGTACTGGGCTGGTATTTTGCAGTGCTTAGAGTCAGACATCTATGCTTTGGGAAAACCTTTCTCTCTGTGTGAATTATCTACCAAGCACTTTTATTCCAATAGGTCACTAATCTAGATCACATATCTTGTCCTTTGCCTTTATCTTTAAAAAAGGAGGAGCTGTAGGCACTATTCTCATAAAAAAACACATTGCAGGTGACCCCATCCAAGTTTTACCAAGCTCAGTTAGTGTTTCTCTACAGAAGAAAATTAATCTGGATTGAGAGAGTGGGATGACAATTTCTGTACAAAAGTGCATTACAATTATATTAGTCTAGATTATCAATGTTCTCCACTGAACTACCTTAATCTTAACTTTAAAGACAAACAAAACGGAGTAGAAGCACTTTAATTCTGCAATAGCAGGATTGTCTTTGCAGTCAACTAGAAGATAAAATTTGTTCAGGGATATTTAATCCAGAATAATTTGTTTTTCTGAGTACTCCTTGCATTCAGTACTTTCCAGCAGCAGCAAGGACACCTTTTCATTTCCACACACTCAGCTCAAACAGCCACAACTCTGCACAAAGCAATTACTGTAACATCTACAGCCACAGGACCAAATCCCAGTTGTCCCACCCGGCCCTTTTACTGAAGCAAGGAGACCAGTAAAAACAATCTATGTCTCTGTTTCAGATTTTGGGACAGAAACTGATTTTAACTTTTTTTTTTTTTTTTCTCGTAAATGAACTGGAAGAACCAAATTATGACTTCAGGATCTTGGTGCTGGTACTTGCAAGAGCACTACCTCCCTCATCCTTGAGGAACTCTTTGAAAAAAGAGGGACAGGTAACCCCAAAGATCTCTGGTGTACAAGGAGGACCGTATCCTCCTCCCTATGACCTGAGCCATGACTAAATAGCGTGCTAGGGAGTTTGTTACACTCTGGTAAATAAATCCTGCCTCTGGTGTAATGCCCAAGGGAGCATGCAGATACACTGTAATCCACAGAAAGTTCTTCCCTGAGCCACCTGCAAACTTTGTACCTGTTTACTCACAGCAGGTTAGTCCTGGTGAGCTGGGTTGCTCCAGATGGGAGGGAAAGCAGATGGGAGCTTTTATGCCAGGGAAATAGTCCTGACATAATTTGTGCCACATTGTTTATTCTTTTAATTGGAACCACTGAAACTACTTTCACCTTTTACCTTGTTTCAACTTTGCTGGAAGCCTCCAGCTGTTTGTATCCATCCCAAAACTCCAGCCCATCCTTCAGTGACAGAGTTAATAATTTTCACACTGAGAGGAAAAAAAAAATCCCACCTCCCCTTCTTTGCATGCAGGTAAAGAAGGCAGGACACCTGAATTCGCTTCTGGCCCAAACCTCCTGCTGCTCCTACAGCACTGGAAGGAGCAGGCAGATACAGGAGCTTTCTACGTCTTTGAGGAAAGCTTTTTCTGGGCACACTAAAGATAAATTATTCCACCACAGCAGTGAGGCTGGAAAAGGTGATAGTGCAACCCAGCTCTGAACCACCCACCGACCTCGTCTCCCTTTTCCTCTGTATATTGAACCTTCAGGGCACTGCAAGGTCTCCCGGTGCTCAGGCTCTCCGCTCCCTGCTTCTCCTGCTTCAGTAGCATCCAGTCCCCCACCCTCCCTCCTCTCCCAGAACAATAGCAAGGCACCGGATTCAACTGCTTCCCAAGGATAGCCCAGATCACACACATTTCCATAGAGAGAGATAGATATGATTATATTCCTCTTTGCTGTTTAGGACAAGAAATGAAGTGCTGCCTCTTTAATTGGCAAAAGCATGCAGTAAGAGCATACCTTCAATTTAGTGTTGGGATAGCTCACTTGCACCCTGGCTGTTGTCTTATTGGAGAGGGCAGCCTGCCTCAGATCCTCTAGCACTGAAATAATATCATCCAGCACGCATTTCTTATCCTGATTTCTCAACACACACAGATGGGAAAAAGTATAATTATAGCCTTTGTAGTTCACCTTCATTTCCAGCACGGCTCGGTGGATCTGCAGGATCACATCAGCCTGATGCAAAATATTGCCTCCGGGTTTGGAGAGGAGAATCACCCTGCCATACCTCCCCGGGGTGTGCAAGTCCGAATACAGTTGGCTTTTGGATTGATCGAGGGAGAAAAGGCTGCTGGCTAAGCTCCTCTCGATCTTGGCCAGGCTGTGGCTGGGGGCTACCAGGCTCTCCAGGTCAGTGTCAGGCTGGAAGCGGTTGAGCAGGCTGAAGCCGAAGATGATGGTCAGGACTGCGGGCACAGTGAGGAAAAACACCGGATGCCTGCTCACGAATAAGCCCAGCTTGTAGAAAAACGACTGGAGCCCTCTGTGTATCACCTGCCGCAGCATCCTCCACCAGATCCAGCCTGCAGATGCTCCTGGCCGTCTTAGAAAGCACATGTGACATGTGTAGCTCCTTACCCCTTCCTGCCAGTTTCCCTTTCTCTCTCCCTCTCTCTCTACTACTCCTTTAAAAGACTGCAGCAAGTTGCAGCAAGACAGCCAAATATTGATCAATGGGGTGTGTGTGTGCGTGCGGGTGTGTGTGTGTGTGCCGGGGGTGGAAGGGACCGAGCAGGGGAGGGAGGAGGACGGGGGGGTCCTTGCCTTTTTTCCCTCTTTCTCTTCCCCCCCCCCCCCCCCGCTCTCTCTCCTCCCTCCCCCCGAGCCCAGCTATCATCGCCGCCCCCTTCTCCTCCTCCCCCTCCCTCCCGGTGCCCCCTTTCTCCGGCGAGGCTCGGGCGTTGCACCGGGAGCTCCGCCAGTGCCCGCTCCGCTCCGCGCCCCGCGCAGCCCCGGCGCCCGGCCCAGCTGCTCCGGGGGTGCGGGCCAGCTGCTCCTCGCACTGCTCGCTTTCTCCCCTCCACGCACACACACATACCGTACGGAATTTGCCGGGGCAGGAGGATGATTGCTGCATTTTGACGTCCCCCGACCCCCACCCGCCCCTCCCTCGCCCCCTCCTCCCCATCCCCGCCGGCTGCCGGAGAAGGGAGAGCTCCGGCTCGGAGACTTGGCGAACCGCTTTCCCGCAGCAGCAGAAGCAGCAGCTGCCGCCTCGCTCCTCTCTCGTTCCCCGGTCCCGCGGCTGCTGTGTCCCCTCGCTGCACTCCCCTCTTCATCCCCCGGTCCCGCGGCTGCTGCATCCCCTCGCCGCGCTCCGCTCTCGTCCCCATGTCCCACCGCATCCCCCCGTCACGCTCGGCTCTGCCCCAGCCGCGCTGTGGCTCTCGGGGCGGGGGGACACCCGACACACACTGCTCCAGCACAGATTTCCCCTTTCCCTTTTTCCCCCATTTGCTGCCCGTGGTCGCCCAGGCGGAGCTGCCCCGTGCTCCTACGAGGAGGAGGGTGACCCAGGGAAAGGCTGGGGACAAGAGGAGGAAGGGGAGGGGAGCTGCTCCCTTCTGCTGCCCCACGCCCTGGCACATCTCCCCCGGCCAGCTGCTCTCTCAGCAGTGACCCAGGAGAGGTAGGACACGGCTTCTGACACCCTCCAGCTGAAAAAGAGGTTTTCCGAGCAAAGATACCAGCAGACCATTACATAAGAGGAGAAAAATTCTGCAGCTCTCCGGACCAAAGGCGAGCAGCAGAGAAATGCGTTTGCAGCAGGCGAGCTGCCCACCAACTCTCCAGGCAGCAAGCTCTGCTCCTCCGGGAGCCTCAGCCAGGACTGCTCAGGACAGCAGATCCAGCCCAGCAGACCTGACAGCCCCTTGCAGGAAAGGAAGGAGGAAAGGCAAGCTAGCTTTGCATGAGCTTCATATTTTAATTCTAAGTGCAATTAAAAAACAACCCCCAAAATAATGCAGATCTCTACTTGGCGTCTCTCCCTTCACCAAGTTTCTGCTGTATTTCAGCTAGTTTTGTCAAGCAGAAATTATTTATTTTGGGATGAGACCAAGGACATTGTGCAAAGTCTGAGAGAACAAGGCTTTTCCCTTGTAAAACCCCACAGAAACAGAAGGGTGAGTGGAAACTGGGAGGTTTGATAATGTTAGTTAGCAGCCTCTGTCCAATTCAGGACTAGATAAACAGCAGGCTGTGCTCAGCTTGAGGTATTTATCAGTGTTTTGAAGAAAAACAGCATATTCAACAATGCCTTTCATGCTGGCACCCCTACACACACGCTTTTACTGCTACTAATGGTTGGACTTGATCTTAGAGGTCTTTTCCAACTTTAATCATCCTATGATTCTGTGTTGATGAACAGGACTTGCAAAGAAGGAGCTCGTCTTTGATGGCTTTGAAGGGTGTGGGTTAGGTTGCAGAGACAGTTATTCAGATTAGGGGCCTGAAGTCCTTCAGAAGTGTGGAAACATGAAATTCCTCCAAGGAACAGAGAGGCTGAGAGCACTGGATTGGAAACCTACATGACTGAAATCAGTGGCTAAAATTCAAAACTGCCTTGGTAAAACTGGCTTAATTTTTAGGCATTTGAATGAGTGCTGCAAGCACATCATGCCTTTCAAATTCAGGCTTTTTTTTTATTTAGTAGCCTAGATACTGCTGATCTGCAAATGTGGGCTGGAGTTCTTACAGGCAACACAAAGGAGAGGTCTAAGGTGGGAAATTCTGCAGAAAAACCCTATCAGCCACCTATTTGCACATCTTAAGATATTGCCTATGATGGAAATCTGCCTCAACAACTCCAGGAAATGCTAAGCTCCATTGGTACAAATTACAGCTCTTTGTCTATTTTATGATGCACTTATGCCAATGGTTGAGTGCTCCCAGTGAATAAAGTCTAAATGCAAAGGCTTTATTGAGCCTTTGTACTTACATAAGTGAGACCTTGGGTGGGAAGTCAGAGCCTGATTCTTAATTTCTACACGTGGAGGCTTGTAACAGCTTCTGACAGAGTATATCACCACGTCTAAGCTATGGGTGCTGGTGGCAGAGATACCTGAGCACTGTGGACTTCAGCAGAGACTGCAGAAAATCTGCCTGGAGCCTTTGGGTCCTTGACTCTTATTGCTTCTGTGGCTTATATGGTGTTGGGATCTGGTCTGGAAGGGAGAAACCTGCACTCAACTCCCTTGGTTGTATAGCCTTACCCAATGAGTCATCCACAGAGCTGATTGTGGCTCAGGAGCTTGGCCAGATCAACAATGACAGAACGGTTGGGGTTGTAAAGGACCTGAAAGACCATGGGCAAGGACCCCTTCTGCTAGACCAGGTTGCTCAAAGCACCATCCCATCTGGCCTTGAACACTTCCAGTGCCTCACCACCCTCACAGTAAAGAATTTCTTCCTAATATATAATCTAAATTTACCCTTTTTCTGCTTAAAACCTTTCCCCATTGACCCCTTAGGTCACAGGAAGCAATTGAGACGATTCACTTCAGCAAGTGACCACAGGAAGAGTTCAGGAAACAGTACAAGTAGGCTGGACCCCCTGGGAGGAGCAAGTCCCTCTAGTGTCTAAATAAGATATGGCAAAGGATGTTTTTTCTGCAGTTTCTACACGTCTTAGACAACTCCTGTGCGTCAGGATGTTGCAGTGGAACATTCCAACGCCATTGCTGAGGCACAGACCATGCAAAGAGAGGGCAAAGAAAGAGATGCAATGAAAGGTGTAACTGAGTACATGCTATTTCCTTCCTGAGCAGAAGAATAGAGAACAGTGCCAAAGGGCACTGCCAGTTTGTCTTGCCTGTCCCTGAGACTACACAGCAATGTATAATCCGGCATTAGTGACGGTAAAACTGGCTTAATTTTTGGATGTTTGAATGGGTGCTGCAAGCACATCATGCCTTTCAAATTCAGGCTGTTTTTATGTAGTGGCCTAGATACTGCTGATCTGAAGGTGTCTGAAAGTTTTACCCTGCAGGAAACACGGATGATAAAGCGAGCAATGCATTACATTGGTCATCCCAAATGGCAAAATCCACGGAGGATCTAAAAAGGCGGCTTGAAGTACGTCTCAGAAACAAGCAGGGCATCAGCACCTTTTCTGAGAACAGTGCTGGGATGTGCTGATATTTATATCCTCCCTGGTGTCATCCAATGAATCCTCTTTAAAGGGGAATAACAGCCATGTCAGGTTTGTTAGCTGGGGAACTGAGCGCTGTTTCACAGAGTCTGGAGCCCAGAGAAATAGTGAACCACAAAGAGAGATTCAAAACACTCAGAAATATTTGAAACAAGATTCAGCTTGGAAAAAATACAGCTGTATCTGAAGAAAATAATTGGAGTTGCTTATTCCCAGAAAAGAGACCATTTTGGAAACAAATGACTCGGCACAAAGAAAATAATGGGATTACAGCACAGGGCAAGGTAGACATGGTTTTGGAAAAGGCATTACAGAGCAGAAAGTCAAAGCAAATCAAATTTACTTGCAGGGTATCCTAAAGAAAGGAGGAAAGGGACAGTCCCTCTAATACTCTGATGTGGCTCTACTAGTGTTCAACTCAGAGGGTTACTGAGACACAGTAAACTTGCCAGTAGTTTAAATAAGAATTATTAATAGGCTTGAAGGGTTGATGTAGGTGCACTGATTAGGTATTGAGAAAGGTAGATTGGGTGTCAAGGAGCCAGATTGCCATATGTTGATTCACTAGCAAGTAAAGGCACAAATGGTCCTATTGACATAGCGAATTCGGGTTGTTATGGTTTAATAACTGGGTGGATATAGTAAAAATTTATGGTATAAAAAGACATTAAATAGTGAAATAAAAGCAGAGGGATGATTCATAATAGCCACAGAGGTTGTGTAAAACAGACTTCAGACTAACTAGCAGTTCATGTTCATACATTTGCATGATTTTCTAGCTTGAACTGGGAAGGAAAAACTCTAATGTGATATAAAGTTTAGTTTTAGAAACGTGGATTTTATAGAAAAATCTCTTAGGAATTCTCTGTTCAGTTCTGAGTTTCCTCAAACTGCGGGGCCAGCACTGCACAGGGTGGGCATGGGTGGGAACAGAGAGACAGAGAGTGTCTGTGTATCCTACTGGGAAATGAGAGCACTGGAGAAAGGATGTAAAAGCCGGTGTGACCCTTCAGGGAAAAAAAGCTAAAACTGTGGTTACTGTGGTTGAATTGGCAGGTTTGGTTTTGTGTTTGAGAAAACCCTGCCAGCTGCAGAAGTAAAGGGTAAGAAACACTGAGGTACCTTGTGCCTTTTGGGGAGGATGTCAGGCCCTGTAGGACCAGAAACCTGCACCTGTTGACATTGGAGATTTAATACAGAAACACCTGAGAACTGATGAAAAAGGTTGTAGTGGTAATAGCAAAAGGAATAGATGCTAAGGAGCTTTTGAAACTGTGGTATGGGAGGAAACAAGTATGGTGTTATGTACTAATATATTTTCAAATGGTCAGCTTTATTGCAAAAGTTTTAGTCCCCCAGTTGGGTTCTATGTCCTTAAGCAGATGCAGAGCAGTTGGTGAAGTGGCTAAAATATGCTCACACGAGTAAAGGTTGCCAAGCCAGGGATTACAAGAGGTTAATATTTGTTGGAAAAACTTGGTCAATTCTTTCAAATATGAAAAAGAGGTTTTGAAAAATATTAGGCATAAACCCAGTGCTTTATTCTACATTTAGCAGACTGGCAGATTGTTTTGTCTCTCCTACAACACACAAGTTATTTTAGCTTTGAAAAGTAAAACTTGCCAACTCAAAAATGAAGCTTTTGGGAGCATATTTAAAATACTTTTCCCCACCCTCTGATTAATGCTGCAAATCTTATTAAATTTCAGGGTTTTAATCAAAAATTAGAAAGTTTCTTGGAAATTTATTAAAAAGAAATAAACAGGTTTTCCCCCTGTTTAGGTTTTCTTTTGGTTTCAAAAGTATCCTCAAAATTTCTAAGCATCTACAGCTAATTCACATTGTTACTTGATAAAAGCACCCAGTATTAGCAAGGAGCTGCAGATCTGTAACAAGTAAGATCATCATAAAATGCATAATGGTAATGTTATTATATTTCTTGAGAGAACTGAAAAATTAAAATGCTGTAAGCTTGCAAAGATAGCTGGGAGCAGCAGGCAGTTAAGTAATATGTTCTGTGTGGGTGGAGAGGTTAAGTTGTGGTTTTGTTTTCTTTTGTGAGAGAGAAAATATTGATTCATCCAGAGAAAATGGAAATGACTGAGGAAGCTACCTCAGATGAGTGAAAAAATCAAACAAATGTGCTCCCACATGTGTTCCTTATCACTTCTGGAAAAATTAAACCCCATCTTTTCAACTCTTGCTTCTGTGCTTCCTACTGTCATAAAAGGCAAACAATGAATATTCATTTCTTCTGTCACTGTATGACTTGATTTTCATGTCCCTGCGTATCTGGAAAAGTACTTTGAAAACAAAGGTGTCTGCTGCAATCCATCCCTAGATGGAGATCTGTGGAACTGTCAATTATACCTGCTACCCACATCCTCCTTAAGGGCTTTACACAGACACCAAATGTATGCTGTGAGTTTTCAAACTGACTGGGGAAGCTGCTGCAATGTATTTTTAATGTTACAGTTCCAGAGGAAGGCGGAAAAGCCTCTCCTAAGCACAGGAATCCCAGTAAGAAAATAGATGGTATTAATTCTTGGTCTGACAACATCCTGTGTACTTGTCTTGTGTTATTTCTCCTCCTTATGGAGAATGGAGGGCAGTGTTGTCGTTTAGACCAGACCAGAGGGTGATGCCATACAGCACTGTCATTTTCTGTTTACAAGGGTGAGATCAGAATTAAAAGGCAATACTGTAGGTCTTGTAGAAGGGACCACCTTCATAAAAGAGCCTCCCAAGAGGCTTTCTGCTTCTCCTTCATTGCAGTTGCCTCTGCTAATTTTGTCCCCCTTAGTCTGCTTTTTTGGAGATGGCCTGAAATGGCCCTTGCTGTGAGTCCTGTGAGGGCAGGAATCAATGTAGTAAGAGAAGCTGTTGAAGAAACTGAGGAGGAGTAAAGGTTCAGGACTTTATTCCTTTGGACTTATATGAAATCAAGAGATATGCAATCAATCTCTCCTAGTGGTGTCGTTGGCTGTTTAATGTCACGAGGGCATGGTGGTTTAAACAAGAGGTAAAAAGGAACATAAAATCTAATTAATTTATTACCTAGGAAAAGTGCCTCAATATAAAGTACTTTATTATTCCTAAAAGCTGCATTGCCTTAAGATATTTATAACAGCAAACCAGAGAACTTGTTTCATGAAGAGCAAACCTACATGGTCATGAGTCCTTTCAAAATGTATCAGCACAGCTTCTCTCTTTCTGTCTTTTACAGAATAATGCAACATTTGAAAAAAACCAAAAACCTTCATATAAAAACAAAATATAGAAAATCAAAACAAAAGAAAAAAAAGCAACCAAACAAAACCAAAGCAACAACAACAAAACAAATCACCAATAAAACAAAACAGGAAAAAACAACAAAAAAATCAAACCCAACCCAGCGTGATGTGGCTACAGGAGTGTGAAGCACTAAATGCTGCCTCCAGGGAACATGGTTCACTTCCTGCCTCTCCTGCGTTGTTCTCATGGGATGTTACTCAAATGGCTCAGATCCATTGGGGCTATAAGTGTTCTGTCAGCCTGGGATACTGGGGTTCATTATCGTGAACCACTGAATATTCCCAGTCCCAGTGTGATGGGTGCTGAGCTGCGGGTATGACTCTCCTGGTAAACCAAGCAGTTCCAGAGTCCAGCTCTGGGTCCAGCTGGTACAGCCTGTCCATGTCTATAACAATAAAGTATCCCTGTCTCTAAAATAGGGTAGCTGCATCCAAACCAGCCACTCAGAACAGTCCCTGGCTGGTGCTGGAACCTGAGCTACACTCAGGAATGCATTGGGAAAGTGCTGTTTGTTTGGGGCCAAAATAATTCCAGGCACCATTCTAAAAATTGAAGAATAGAGGTGATTGCATTCCAGTGCTTGGGAATGTTCCCTGGCACCATTCAATCTGCTGACAGAGGTAATTATAGGATGGGATTTGCCTAATGAAATGTAGATGCCAACATCTGGGACAGTTGTCTGTGTCTTCCCCAGACAATGTATGGTCGACAAAGAGAAACACTTGGTCATAATTTGTCTCATCATATGAGATCTACTTATCATTAAGTGGTTGTCTAATAACAATCACAGGGACTGCACCATAAAATCTGTATTAGATAACACTGACTGTAAGATGAGCCCAGCAAGACTAGGTCTCTACATTATGAGCCACACAGACCAATACAGACAACACAGTGCAATTATACTCCTAAAGCAGGTATTGAACACAGTGCTAGAAGCAAAACCAAGCAAAAATCTGTGGCAGAGCAATGATTCAGTCTTGAACTCATAAACAATCCCTGAACGACCTTTTCCTATATTTTATTAAACTTCTATCATCCCACGCTTCCACAGGTTTTATCTTCTGGCTTCTTTCACAGGGTGTGACTAACTCTGAATATACAGGGACCTGATCCTGTTTGCAGGTCCCTTGGCAGCAATGTAAGAGCAATAGTAACAGTTTGCATTTATACACTCCCTTCCACCTGATACCCTCAGAGTGCTTTACAAATACTGATTGGTTACATTTCACATTACTCCCGTGGGATGGCTATAAAATAGAAAAATAGAAGAGTGGATTATGAATGACTGAAACTGAGATATAGGCAAAGAGAAAAGAAAAACAGACTGTTAGAAAAAGGAAGGACCGTTATTTCTTCATAAAACTAGGAACTCAGTGATTTTGTCCCAGTTCACACCAGATGGAAATTCAGTCTTCATGCCCTAAATTCCTTCCAAAGGAAGAATTTAATTCAGGACATATCTTGGTCTTAATGAAAACTCTGGATGCCCTTAACTTTTGACACAGTATATGACCTACAGAAAGTAAAGGTGATTCTCGTGTATGGTATCAGGTTTTTGTTGCACTGCACTAATTTAATGAACTTAATAGCAAGAAATGCTTCTTAGCCAATACCTGTGAGTGAATGATATAGATCCCCCTATCAGTAGAGACTGTAGATTTACAGAGGCCACGTGGCTTCACAGTGGATATGATGCAGTTTATCTGACTCGGTGTCAAGTTCCTCCTGAAAGAACAGCTGAAATACCCAGCATGGTCAGTAGAGATAGGCAGTGTGCTCTGGAGACCTCCAAGGAGATATCTTGCTCACCTAAATTCAACCACCTAAATCAGAGAAAGTGGATCTTCTTTACAAGGGCTTCAAGGAATCTGTCATCACTACTTGCCTGGGAACTTAGGTAGTTACTGTAGGACTACTCTGATAGGAGCCAGAAATACGGCTGTTGGTTAGAGAGTCAACCCAGGCAAACTGGATGTCTCCTAAGGAAAAAATATATAAGGACAATTATAGAAGCATTAAGATTGGAAAAGATCTCTAAGTTTGTCAGGTCCAACTATTAACCCAGCACTGCCAGGTGCAGCACTACGTCATGGCCTGAAGCACCACAGCTACACCTCTAGGGATGGTGATTCCACCACTTCCATGTGGCAACCTGTTCCAGGAGAAATTTCTCCTCATATCCAAACTAAATGTCCCCTGGTGAAACATGAGGCGTTTTCCTCTTGTTCTGTCACTTGTTACCTATCTAGAACTTCCTTTCAGGTACTTGTAGAGAGGGATAACATTCCCCCTGAGCCTCCTTTTCTCCAGACTGGATATCTCCAGTTGCCTCAGCAGCTCCTCATCACACTTGTGCTCCAGACCCTTCACCATCTCAGGCAAGCATTAGGGTGGTAGTGGAAGGAAAAGATTCACCTCCCTGCCCCCTTGGCCCTCTGCAGAGGTTGCAGTCCTGTTCCTCAGACACCATCGCTCATGCTGAGTGTTTCACATGCTGAGCCCTGAGAATCCTCCCCCCCACTCCTGCCTGTCTTTGGCTGTTGATCCTTGTCTGGGATCAACTCACTGAGCGATGGGTATGATTGTGTGCTGTGGCTTCATTCTCTGCATTATTTAGCATGCTGACAGCCTTTGTGTTATCTGCAAATATCACCAACAGCGACTGCAAACTGCCTTCCAGAAGTATGGAATAGCAACAGACCTAGCAACAGTCAGTGCAGAACCCTACTAAGAGCATCCTCTCTCCATCATGGTTTCTCATTTCGACAAACCCTCTTGCAGGTTTGTGAATTACCCTCTTCTCTATCTCCTTATCATGTGGCTTATTGATATGATGTGGAGCAAATTTTTTAATCAGAATGTTATGCAGCAAAAAGTCAAACACTACGCTGAAGTCTAAATAGATTATATCTTTTTTATTATCTTGATTAGCCACCCTTGGAAAATCATCAAATATTTAAATTGCATTTGTTTTATGAGACATGTTTTCTGCAAAATTTTGGTGACTAGCATTAGTTAATTACATTCCCTATTACTTATTTATTCTTTATTAATTTTACCTTTTTCCCCTCCCTGCGTCCGTTCTGTTATTGATGTTACAATGGCTTTCCCAGGAGATCTCGTTCTTCATTTATTATTTTTGCATATCAGTAGGCTTCCCACCCTTTGGAACATCCCCTGGATTCTGGGGTTTTGGAAAGCACTTTTCTAGAAACTCATGGGCATACAAGATGCCCCAGCCTGCACGTTTTCCTGTGTCTTTTGTCATTGTGTTAAGTGACTGTCAAAACCAGGGGTGTCATTTCAGACAACTTCAGTGAAAGGAATACAGAGGAAAGGAGAGAGGTAGCAACGGCAGGAAAAAATGCCCCACTCTCAAGTGATCCTGCTAATTTGAAATGTGAGAATTAGTACAGACTAGGGAGAAACTTGACAGGTGTTTCTGACCTAACACGAAGTTCACCTTTTCATTGAAAGTTTGACAGTACCACTTTAGTCCCAGACCACTCTGCTCCATAAATTCACCCCTGCTCTTCTTTTTCCTGTCCTTCTCCATATACATTCAATAGTCCTCTGAAATTGTCAGACAGCTTTTTCTGCCTTTGATGGATCCTAGTATTTGCCAAGGACCTCAGGTTTTTAAGAGCTGTTTCATATGAGGGCAGAGTCCTTTCTCTCAGCCCACATCCACTCTTGCAAGGATCTGGTACCATTCCTGGCCAGGAAAAGGGAAATCTCTGATGGTTGAGGTCATTCCATGAGGGAATGGACACTATTGTACATCACACTAATTACCATTTTCTTAGATTGATCTACTGGATCCTTCAGTAAGACAGTTTAATAACATAGTTTAATAAACTGCTTTTCTCTCTTAATCGTTAGAAACCTTAAGAAGGTTTAAATATTTGATAACATTTTTGCTTCCATTTTCAACAAGAGGGTGAGGTGTAATCAAATCAGATGGCTAAAAAAATGAATGCCAGAAACAAAGTTATAGAAATCAAATTAGAACAAAAATAGATGTTGTGAGAACACTTAGATAAATATAAATTGGATTCTCAAATAATATATGGACAATATCTTGGAATTGTTGTCAGATGCCTGTGAACTCCTAGAAGTCAGATAAGGTCCCATAAGATAGGAAAAAGCAAATAAAGTGGATGTTCTTAAAAAAGAAGAGGAAGAATAGAAAGCCAAAGGCTACTGAGCAGTCAACCAGAGATAATGAAACAATAACTATCTGAAAGCTCACAGAGGGAAATGAGCAGGAATGTGGTTTTGCTAAGAAAGAAACTCTGTCAGTTCCTTCTACAGAAGGTTTCAGGGTAGGTAAAAACAGTAGTTAAATACCTGACTTTAGAATGTCTGTTGATACTGTTTCATATTATTTTATCGTAAATAGCAGATTAAAGAAAGATGATCCTGATAAATCTAAATTGAGATGGGTCAAAAACTGATTAGTAAATGACTACATGAATGTAATTAATTATCATGGGTTCGTTTTCCAAATGAGGTGCTATAGCAGATTCTTTCTTTGGTCAGGTGTTACCAAATAATTTGAATTATGCTGAAGATCAAACAGGAAGCATAAGTTTTCACTGCATCACAATCTGAACATATTCCAACAAAATAAGGAAGTTTCCAATATAGTCAAACATCATATGGGATGTGTCTCTAAGACACGTCACTTAATCCTCTGTTTACACTTCAAGGCCTGATACGGTTTATTCTCAGTATTGCTGCAAGTTATAAAGAGATGAATGGGAAACAGGTTTGACTTAGGCAGTGTAAAATGTGGTTCAGACTCAAAGGAGACAGCTCAAGAACCAGGTGCTGTTTGAAACGTTGTGTCTCAGTGCTGTGTCATGATAGCCAGTGCACTCTGAGCTTTAATTTCCACCTATCGGCCAAAAAAGGTCATCTCTGCCTCATTTGTTGAAGGACCATTTCCATTGCTTATAGATGAGACCCCATAAGGAGACATGGTAAAATGGGTGTTCATGTAATGTGACTGTCATCTGCTACTCCCATTGCAAAAGGGACATAAATCATCACTGCCTCCATACTTTGCTACCATTGTAGCAGTGTCCTCTTCCGTTCTTCCTTTCAAATTCGTACCTGTGTGACAGTAAGTTTCAGGGATCAGTGTCCACTTCTGTCATGGCATTTACCTGAGAAACAGCCTCAAAATGCACCAGACGGACTTCACTACAAGCAGGTTCCATTGCAAAGCATGAGATATCACACCTCAACAAGACATGAATTGATGCCTTAGTCAATATTTTTCCTCTGATATTCTTTGCTCAGTTTAATTATTGCTTTTGACTTCGAGATTCTGTTATCATCAGCTTGATAATGATTGCTTGAGAAACTTACTGCAGCAGAAACCTCATCATTTACTATAAATGGCTTTTAATTAAATTGTAATAAACGATAAAACTTTTCAAAACCAAATTTATCCCTGTTTAAATATTTCTATCTCTCATGAAGTCAGGTTGTCCTGCTGAAATGGCTATGAAATCCGTGAACTGACTCTTTCATCTTTGCTGAGCTGATTCCAGTGACATCTTCTCCCATGGGGAGGGACTATGAGGGAGAATTTCAGTAAACTGGTTGCACAGGGCTCTGCTATAATTGACCTGACTGCCCTCTCTTTGCAGTGAATGGCTCCATCTTGCCCATAGGAGAGAATTCCTTTGTCTTTAGGAATGCCATGCCAAGATGATGAAGTACTTTGCATATTAGGGCCAAAATATTGAATATGGTGTGATACTCTGAGACTCATAGAATCATCACAGAATCGTGAATGGTTTGGGTTGGAAGGTACCTTAAAGACCATCTCATTCCAACCCCCTGCCATGGGCAGGGACACCTTCCACCAGACAAGGTTGCTCCAAGCCCCATCCAACCTGGCCTTGAAGATTTCCAATGATGGGGCAGCCACAGCTTCTCTGGGCAAACTCTTTCAGTGCCTCACTACCAATATCACACTCCTTCCCATTCCCAAATATTTATGAGATTTGTCCCTAATCCCAAACCTTCTTCATGCTTTACTTCTTTTCTTTTCTCTGGAGACAGTACTGGTCCCTCTAAGAAAAATATTCCTTGCAGAATGTGTATGCAAAGGCAAAAACCAAAGGGATGTGATGGTCTTTTTCAAATATATGGAAAGTAGATATAAAAGAAGGAAGAATTAGTGTGTTTTGCATTACATTGGTGACTAGAATAACATGGAATAAACTTCAGCAAGCAGGCTGTTGAATATTGCACCAAAACCTTCTAACACAGAGAAAAGGCTAGTGTTGGCACTGATTGCCTAGAGAAAAGGCCCAACCTCTGACTCCAGAAGGTTTTATGAGTCTGCTATGACTTTCCCAGTAGTCCCTGTGCTGAAGTATGGATGCAAAACTCACCAACTGTGGAGCAGATCATATTTCTTCAATAAAAACGTAGATGGTGCTTTTTTTCTGAAAATGTGAAGAGAAGGAAAAAATATTTTATACATATATATATATATATACATTTATGTATATATATACACACATGAAAATATGTATATATATGTTTTTCTATATATATATGCATGTTCTTACATTCACCTTCAGTGTTTGGTGAAATCTGGGACACACTTTTGCAAATATTAGATATTCTCTATCAGTATGCATTTACATAAGAAAATATAAAGAATAACCTTATTTGGGTTCTCTGTTTTATTCATGTCTGTTTTGCTGAAAACGTGTGAATGACAAATTTCTTATTTTCTAAAGATGTAATTAACTTCCCCTCCCCCTGCCTAGTAGGTGCCAAATAACTTTCACATGGATCCAGGAATCTAATTAAAGTGCAGAAACCAAGGGTTTTAAAAATCATTTTTATTAGTTAAATAAAATTATCTTAAATGTCCTAGATGTATAAACAGGGTTGGAGAGCTTTTAATGACATGATTTGCATCCAGGATAAAGTCAAACTATAATATGTACAAATAAATTGAACAGTTTGTTTCAGAACTCTACCGTATTTTACCATAGCAAATCTCATCCTTCCAGACAGCAATAAAGAATTTTCCTACTTTTTTTGATTCTCAAATTCCAACTTCCTGCTCTTTGCTCAGTGCTTTTCACAGGTTAAATGATTTCACATTTTATAACTTTGGTAAGAACCTTGAACTGCTTGAAATTATTTTACTTTAAATTATTTATATGAATGGGAGTAACTATATATCTCCAGTTCCAGCTAATTCTAAGTAGATTAACAGAGGTGTCAGAATTTAAAATTAAATATTTAAGACAGTTAATATTGAAATAAAAACCTCATTGAAAATACCATCATCTCATCTGATATAACTAACTTTTAGAATTTTATCATCTATCCATTTTTTCCAGTGATTTCAGTTCACATAGTGTATTTTCTATTGCAATATTGAAATAATATTCAATAAGAAGTCATGAAATTCGTATATAGGACGGGCTACAACTCACCTAAAATTAGATGTTTAAAATTATGTGCGTAGTCTCATCAAGTTAGGTAGGTCCCTTAATAGTCATCAAAAAGACATTTCACCAGGAGACTCATCTTAGACTTATCTTACAACTTTTTCTTAGATGGGGACAAAACAGCCTTTGGACATGACTGCCTCCAGGGAGTATTGATGGCTCCTTGATGGTTAGCTCAGACCAGATCCATAACCTTCAGATGACAGAATCATAGAATCATAGAATGGTTTGGGTTGGAAAGGACCTTAAAATCATCTCATTCCACCCCCCTGCCACAAGCAAGGACACCTTCCACCTAACCAGCTTGCTCAAAGCCCAGTCCAACCTGGCCTTGAACACTTTCAGGGATGGGGCAGCCACAGCTTCTCTGGGCAACTTATGCCAACATCTCACCATCCTCCATAGTTATAAGTCCTTTCTAACATGTAATCTAAATCTACCCTGCTTTAGTTTAAAACCATTCCCTCCTTGTCCTGTCGCTACATGGTCGTGTAAAGATGGTTGAAGTCAGCTAAGATGACCATACTCAGACACTATGACACCCACCCGACACCCTTGTTGTCAGATGCCATCATTCACCCAGATGACCTCCCAAAGACATCAATCCTTACATTGGGGATGCAAAACCTGGTCAGGAAGAGCATGGAAGGATCCCTATGGGCAGAAATTGTGGAATGTTTCAGTAAGTCTGTCCCCTTTCTGTATCAATGTTAATTAACATTGTTCTGTGGACAGATGCAATTACAGATTACAGCCAACACAAAGAACTACAACTATCTAACATGAGATAATCCTGAAACAGCCTCATCATGACAGACTAGCCTTTTCCTTGGTGTCCAAATCCATTTTGCCCCTGGAAGTGCTTTTTTCAAATACCGACCATTGGATGTTCAAGCATTCCAGGCAGTACATGTGTCCAGGCTGCTGTCCACGGAATATTAGGGCTCATCTCCAGATGACCAGTCCTCTGTGGAGTATTTTTGTCCTGGATGGGGTTTTTTTTAAGTAATAAGGAAAGAAGGAGAGTGAAAAATGTTAATGCAATGCCATCCCCCTAAGGGAAGGTGGAGCAACCTCAGGAAAACCAGTGAAGGAGGAGAAAGGGACCAGAGGGAAGTCTGAAGGTTAATACTATGCCCTTGGCATTCTCTGTGCAGGAAAGCTGCCAAGAGTTTTCTTTGTCATGCTGCTTTTTCTGGAGGCCTTTTGACTTCACTTAGATGGTGAATGGAAAGCTGTACACAAAATAAATAATGTTTGTGAGACCAGATGTCACCACAACATTCTTCTCGCATGATAGTCTTTACTTCTCAGTGTATTTTCCTTTGGAAACACCCCTTTTCACCCCATTTCAGATATTACTGCTTGCTTGCCTTTAAACCTGTTCTCCAGCATGGCCTATTCATGACATTTTATCCACTACAGCAGCTCTGAATTTTGTTACAAGCAGCAGAAAATAAAAGCACAACCAGCTCCTTTCTTACTTCCCTCTTTTGTTCAGCAACAGACTGTGTCATCTTTTGGGGCATAATTTTTTTTTATCAGTACCATACTTATGGTTTAATAATGATAGTCAATATTCATGTAACAATTATGTAATAAATATAAGCATAAAATATTAATATATACATGATTAAAAATAATAAATACCACCAATAACAACAACAACATAAGATGAATAAATGATGTAAAATGCTCCTCAGAGGAAGACATATGTCAAGATAAAAGATGTCATTGGATTTACTCAATTCACAACTATTAGTAACGTGGACATAAATGAAGATACCCAATATCCCCTTCCAGAAACTCGTGGTGATTGCACTCTCACAAACATGTACCTGTTTGACTCTGCCCACAACCCTCATCTGCCCACTCTAGAGAGACCATTTAGTGCTCATCTCTGCCAAGTTGATGCCAGCAGTGTGATACAGGGAGATGTTTTCTCCTTGTTTCCTCCACATATGCCCCTCTTCACTGAAGCAAAGATGGTTTAACAGCAACAAGAAGTTCATGGTTTGCCTGTAAACTTCAAACCTGGAAGAGGTGGAGGGGTTTCTGTCTGAGTGAAGCCAATGTGTCCATGATCCAGAGCAAAGTAGCTGCCCAATAAAGACGTAAACATTGACGTAAACCACTGCCTTGCTGGAGCCTTCAGGCTGAATGAGCTGGTGATTGGCCTGTGGGACATCTTATTCTTTAGTGTTCTTTATTCATTTACTGTAATGGAAATAAAGAAATCAAAACAGGAGGGTCTGACAGGATAATAGGCTTGTGATGTTCTGAAAATAAACATCTACCTCTGTTTGACATTTATTATCTATAAACTGCTTGGCTTCTTTTTGGCAGTTTTATTGTGTCAGGAGACCATTATCCTGTCACAGCACTGTATTGCACTGACATTATCCCTTAAGCAAATTTTGGTACTGAATTTACAGTTCTGTGGGTATTCCCAGCCTTACATCACTGAAGGCTCAAAGCAAGGTAGGGCAGGTGTTTGAACACACAGGTGGTGGGACTGCATCAAGGTTCATGGCATGGATCAGCTCAGCTACTTGGTAAGGAAGAGCGAGCACTGGAAAAGTCCTGGGAAAAAGTCCTGGTGGGTGGATAGACAGGGGACCTGTTTCCTTCACTGGGCTGGAGCAGGGCTTGTTACATGCATGAAGTGCATGGGGCAAGGTGTCACTGCAGAATCACAGCCTCTCCAAGGATGCTAAAAATTAATTTACTGTACCTGGGAACAAAGTAAGAGAATAACCTGATAATACTATGCATCTAATGGGTAATTATCACCTTATGCATGTGCCCAGTAATGAAATTTTAAAATCAAATGTAAACAAAACCCAGTGTTAATTTGCATCAATTTACTTCTACATGAAGATAAAAGATTCTAAGACTGGCCAGATATGGTTAGTGACAAAATCGACTCACTGCAACATGAAAATGATGCTCATTCTGCCATAATGTTTTGTAGTGTTTCCAATGCCAGAAAAAAAAAAAAGAAAAATCTTTAGCATACATTTATTAAATTGTGGATCTAGTGAAAAGCCACTCCATGCAGTCTGCTAACACCTCAAGAAATATGCACTTGTTGGAAGAAACTACAGAGAGACTATCTCAAAGATGCATTGTTCTACAAGAATTTATAATGACTTTATCCAGAGACCCATGAGGACCATTTCTCTTGCCAGCCTAACTAATGATTTCTCATATGGTAATAAAAAGGAATCCAAGAAAAATAGAGAACATAGCCTTTTGTAGCCAATTAATAAAATTCACAGATTCAGTTCCCAGGATAGAGAGCTGATAAAAGTTTTCCAGTGCTGAGCTTGTAGCAGCATTTCAACCACCTAGTTCTATTTCATTTATAAACTGCACCATAGAGCCTATACAGAATGTCCTACCTCCTTCATCATCTGACATCTACCTTTGCAAGGCTGTTCCCTTTCCAGTTTGACCACTTTTATAGATGTTTTGCCTTCAGCCTAAGTTTCCTAATTTTGTCACCCTTCATAGTGCAAACATAGAGTCTTCCTATGAGCCTTCACCCAGAGAACATAACATCTGCCTGTGGGATTTTGGTCTTCATTAGAAGCAGAAGCAATATTTTTAGTTTTAACAAGAGGTTTTCACTTCCCACTGAGGGACTGAATTTCTAGTTTCAGATGTGCACCCATGGTAAGAAGGCTATGAATATTAATTTGACAGCTTTACAGTCTCTTCTCTTTAGAGTTTCATGCTGTTTCTTACTTGCAAAGATGGTGATCTTTCATGTTACCTCCATAATTTCTGGTTTCCAGTACCTCATGTTCCAGCTTCCAAATTGCTTATCTGTAGCTCCTGAAGAGGAAAGTTTGGCACTAAGGGCTTTGTGGTCCTGCCTGACTCTGACAAGTATGCACAGTTCTCAATTGGTATCAGATGACACCTACTTAAAGCCACCATAAGAGACCTAAAAATCTGTCCTGTTTTTCAATGGCAAGGGAAGCATTATCTAGTTTACATTTTCTCCTTGTCTCCAATTCTAAATGCATAACCTTTCTACACTGCATCCCTGTCACATTCTAAGTTTGTGAATGTTCGACTCATGGAATTGCCTATTTCACAATAGCTATCACTTATAAAAACATTTATTTTTCAAGATGTAGTGTCCTATTTTTAACAGCTTTCCTATTTTTAAAACAACATTAACTCTGTTTTCAGCCATCTTTCCTTCTGAACCACACCAAGGACTCATTCCTAGGTAGGAGTCTCATGCCAAGAGAGGAAAACACTCCAAAATTTATTTTTTATGCAGAGGATATAACATTACATGATGATGGTGCTCAAAGCTCTATACACATTCACGTGGATTTCCTCCACAGAAATCTCAAACATCTTATTGATCTCAAAGTTTCATTGCCAGTGGTTTTCTGACTTTTTTTTCCAGTCAGAAACTTTCCCCCAGGCAATTATCCCATCACCATCCTCTGTCTGCCAAGAAGATACTGGAGTCAAGTAGATGTCTGCAATGATTAGGAATCAATTTGATTGACACATCAACCTGCCACAAACATTTGCAAAAGCCCTCCTGTTACAAGATTCTTTTATTTGAAAGACAATTCAGAGGTCTAAGCTCATTTTTTATTTTTCTGGCCTCTCTCTGTGGTCAATGGAGAGGCAAATGACCCATGGGGGACCATGGTCCATCTTGTCTTAAAATCAGTGGCATAAATTTCCCTCCTGAGGCACAGTTTTCCTCCCTGTGTGACTGGGAACAGCACCATGACATTGAGTGTAGCATGAGTCAAATCACTTTGCAGATTTTTTTACAGTATTGACCAGGTTTCCTCTGATCCTAATGGCAATTTAAACACTTTCAGGAATCCGCTTAGATGTGGGTGCCAACACAGGGATGTCTGAAGCTGGAGCTGAATCTCAGCCTCAACAAGCTCAGAGAAGAGACCTCATTGTTGAAGAGCAGAGGTTGGGTGAGGTTAATTCTGTTTTTTTTTACAGTAAACCCTGCCTGACTTGAGATTTGGTATCTTTCAGGCTAAGACTTTTTTCCTTCAGTGGGCTCCTGAACATTGAGAAATCCCTCATCATTTAATTGATTGTTCTTTGTCCAAAATAACAGATCATCTGAAATTACTTCTGTCAGCCAAAAGCTTCCAAGATCAGAGAGTTTACAACAACCCTTTGTCTCATTGAAGCAAATCAGAGTTTTGCCAGGGATTTCAATGAAGTCAGGATCTCACTTTTAAAATTTTAATAGTTTTTTTTAATATGCTGAGGCAATCTGATTTTTTTTCTTGGTAAAGACCTCTTTTCAAAAGTCATTTCTGAAAACTTTACTGTTTCTTTCTTCATTGAGACCTGCCAAAGAAGGCTTGGCTGGAATCCAACACTGAAACACATATCCTTTTCTTCCTCCTTTACTTTCCAGTGAAATTTGTGGCCTAAAGATGTGGGAGAAAAACTCACCAGGCCATTAGTAGAGATAAGATAGAGAACATCTCTTTTAATGAAGGCCTTCTGGCACACATACAGAATCCTTACACTTTTATATCTTTACTAATTGTCATATCTAATGGGGACATCCAATCCTAAGACCCCTTTTACCCTGGTACCACCCTCAGAACTGCCCCACTGGAGCCCCTCTAAGGGCCTTGAGCCTTTTATCTTGTTTGATCTACCATATCACTTGTTATTGCAGTCCATTCCCAAAGCAATGTTCTTGCTAAAAGTCTATTGCCTTGAAAAGACAGTTAAAAGATGGTTAAACCGAAGCTTCAGGAATGTGACACACAAATTGTGAGAAAGTAACGGTCTAAAGTGAAGGAAAGCTCCAGCCACACCAAAATCCACAAAAAGCTATAAATCCAAAGTCATCACATTAAAGATTATGTGCATTTTTTTTTAAAAAAAAAAAGCCTAATACATTATGCAAAACACATCTGGTGGAGGAGGGTGTGGAAGAGAGCAATTTAACTTTAGGTCACCGATCTTGGCTTTCTTTTAAATTTTTTGGCATGATGGTCACATTAACACCAAGTTTCACAGATCAATATATGTCAAAAAACTTCAGATGTAAAATTATGTGGATATTTTAGCCAAAACCATAAATATAATATGTTTTAATAACTTGGAGTTAAGCATAACGGTAACAAATCACATGAGTTTCTCTTGTGATGGCAAGTGAAAAGCAGAAAGATGTAAGACAGAAAACTGAGGAAAGAGAATACCACTGCTTGAAATAAATGCTGGTGAAAGGTTCATGGAATGTGAAATGTATTTTTTGTTTATATCTTCTAAAAAATTAGCTTAATAAACTGCCATTAAAATGGAAGGGAATTAAAGCAAGAGGTAAATAGTTATGATTTGTTGGGGGGGTTGTTTGTTTGTTTGTTTTAATAACAAAGCAGCGACACGTTTTGATATTCTTGATATTCTTGGAGGCCACAGCAACCCTTCCGAGATTCAGTGTGTTTGAGCTGTAGGAAGAATGAATAATTTAGTCTGAAAGCCATCCAGAAATGAAAAGAAAGACAGATTTACTTTGGAATATGTGGTTTTGTTAAAAATAACACATAAACAAATGGAATTATTCTTAGTACAGACTGTCCTAGGAATCTATTTCTACGAAGAAACTAATTCTTTCCTGAAAATTGCATGGTTTCAAAATTGCTGAGGAAAATATGAGTTTCCTCTACTGGAAGAAACTTTATCCAAAGATCATCTTCTCTACAGAGCCTGTAGTCACCTTTATATAGGAAGGAAGGAACGTATATATAGGAAGGAAGGAACCTATAGAGCCTATAAACTCTACAGCAGTAACTGCAGAGATTAATAGCTGATGACATAGATGACTGAGGATAAAACCTTTGTACACCTCTCAGATTAAAGCTGATATGAGTTTCTCAAGTGCTTTAGTTTATAGTTTCAATTTCATTGAAAAGCCTCTCTGAAACAACAAGGAAAGCACAATTACACATATTTAATCTTCATGATTAGGATTCTACCAGAAAACTGCATTGCAAGGTTTGATTTTAATGATCAGTTACTACCATTACTGGTTCACAAAGTGGGCTCATGGGAGATACCTTCATCAGGGATACAGGCTGAGTCCATAGATCATGGTCACAGGTTGTTGCAGGAACAAGAAGCAAGAAGTACTGGGAAAGTGGAGATCTGTTCCAGGCATTCATTTAGCCTGGAGCAAGACCTTTAGCCAAGTGAGAACATTTTCTCTTTTCTCTGGTGGAGAACATAGACTTTACCACAATTTGTATGTAGTATTTATGGAGTCTGCAACCCAATAGCAAACACAAGGCTCCATTCAGAGGGAAACACTGAGATTTACACACTAGAAACTATTTTACAAGATGTTTACATCCTAAACCAGGATGAAAATTTTAAACAATTTATCACATAACTCACAAATTTTTCAATTTGAAATTGTCACTTCATTGTGAAATATTAAACCTAAATTACTTTCTCATTTTTTTTGGTCTTAAATTCAGCTTTCCTGAACTGTAAATTTCACCTCTTTTTCCATAGTAAGAACTATGTATCACTACACCTCTGTCTCCACTTAGTTTATTAAAATTTTATTTTAACATTATTGACAATATCTTATGCTGGCAGGCATGAGAGAAAGCTTGAATCCTGTGAGTTTATTATACAGGCAAATTTCCTCCAACAGAGACTCAGTGTCCATATATAGCCATCTTACTGTCCTGCCACAATGAAATATTAAGGAATAATGGTAATATATGTATGCTAATGCATTCAAATAAAGTTCATATTAAATCTTGTTTTAATGAGGGATAAGCAAGGGCAGACTTTCCAAGCATCTTGAGTACATCTAATGTCCTAATCCTGGTGTGCTGTGCCTGCATAAAGAGCTCCATAAGCAAAGGTTTTGTGTTTCCTGTAGGTCCAAGTATCCAGTCTGTTGTTGCACTCTGCAAATGGCATGAGGTTGTCATAGAATCATAGAACAGTTTGAGTTGGAAGGGATCTTAAAGACCATCTAGTTCCAACCCCCTCTGCCATGGACAGGGACACCTTCCACTAGAAGAGGTTGCTCCAAGCCCCATCCCACCTGGTCTTGAACACTTCCAGGGATGGGGTGCCCACAGCTTCCCTAGACATGTTGTTCCAGTGCCTCGCCACCCTCACACTGAAGAACTTCTTCCTGATATCTAACCTAAACCTTGTCTCTTTCAGTTTAAAGCCATTATCCCTCCAGAGTCTTTCTATGGATGAGACTTGAATGACTGAGTTTGAAACACTAGCTCTCCATCTCTTCCTGGGGTGTCGATGGAGGACAATGTGCTGTAGCACCTTCTCTGTGCAGACCTGGGCTCCTCCAGTGACAAGAAGTTGCAGAATCACGATCAGTGAGAAACCAGTTCTGGTGCTCACAGGGAAAAAGGATAATTCAAAGTCAGTGTCGTGCTGCCATTATTAATAGCTTCTAGCCATTGCAGATTGTAGATTGAATGAACTCACGCCAGCCTGCAAAAGGCCATGAAATCAGCAGATTAAAAGCTGATTAATCGGCTGTATCTCCAGCCCAATATATATTTAAAGTAAAGCTCGCAACAACTCCAATGATATTTGGATTAATCCCTAAATATTCAAGTGTATCACTTTTAATATGATGGTTACTGAGAATATTTCAGATGAGCAACTTAGAACCTAATATTTGGAATATCATGGACTATTTAAAGTAGATGAGCCCTGACATATTAAGATGTGAGTTCTGTTCTGATAACGTAAAAAGTCTCCATACGCTTGACAAATCCAGACATCATCTTTTAATTGTCCTCTGACTGCTTTCCCCTGAAGCACAGATCTCTTTGGGGCTGGTGATTTGAGCAGTGACTTGTGCTTCAGAAATGTGCTTGAAAACCAGACTTTGCAGTCAGAACTTAATCCAAAGGCCAACAAAGTCACCAGGAAAATTTGGATTGTGCCCTTTGGACTGGGCAGAGGAGCCACCTAATAAGGTTACTTTCATTTTTTTTGAGTTTTCTTTTTTTTCATCTCCCTTTAGACAAATGTTGGAGTAATCAAGCTTTGCAGCAGAAATTTTACTTTGAAAAAAACCTGAAATAAATAGAAAAGAGTTCCAACAGCAAAGTTACAAACTTGTGAACATGCAAATTCACTTAAGAAATTCTAAGAGAGTGTGTGGAGGATCCATCTCGCCTTACTTTATCCACTTAAGGAGTATTACAAGTCCATTCTGTGTAAAAGTGCGTAACTCCTGTCTAAGACAAAAAATCTAGGGTCAGGTTCAATTTTTCAAAGCCAAAATTGCACCAAAAAGCCATTTACTTATTGACACTGATCAGCACCATGTATCATACAGATAAAAAAACCCCGAAACACTGTTGCCCTAACATTGATTTGTTTGACCAGCACTGTAAATGGGGGAGAGGGGAGAATAAATTAACAAACAATGTAACAGTGAACTTACTTGCTTTCTTGAAATTAAGAAACAGGTATTGAGATCAAGATTGTTTGAGAAACAACCATCTTGGGAAGAAAGCATGAACTTTGTCAATGTCAACATTTGAAGCAAAGCCATAATGAGGAGTAAAACAAGTGCTGTTCTCCAGAAAAACACATAATATTTCCAGAAACTTCAAGGACATGTGAGGTTGCCAAACCTGCTCTATTTATTATTCATGGTGGGAAGACAAAAATGACCTCCTTTTACCAAAAGGTGTCTGAAATACCATTAAATGGTCTCATCCAATGTTTCACCCCACTAGACCCCTTGCAATCTCCACCCAGGTCCCTTCACTCTCTCCAGGTCTGTGCAACTTCATAAAGTCCCCCAAAGTCCTATGAGTCCTTAACCTCAGACCTCACAAACCCTTGCTGGCCACTTCTATCCCACCCTGCTGTCCCTGGGACCACTCTACCACTTCCAAGAAGATCAGAGTTAGCCAGGCATTAGCTTGAATTAGTTCTCCAAAAAGCCTTGTAGCTGCCTCATCTAGCCACAGGTTTTTTTGTATCCTGAAACTGGCTTAATTTGGCCAAAAGACAAGGAATGAAGATTGTCTTTGCTGTGTCGAGAGTGAGGACTGGTAGGTGCTGCAGAGCTGAAGACTGAGGGACAGAGTATGAGAGGCAAGAGAAGGACAGAGAGGGGATCTGGGAAGAGGATTGTTGTGCTAACCTTAACAAATTGAAGACGAGTCAGGAAAAATATGGGGAATATGCAAAAAACATGAACCTACTTACAGGGAATTAATTATTGAAAAATGCAAAGCAATAACTGCACGAATGAATTCTCCAGTAAAATTAATTACACAATGAGGCAGTTATTACAGCAAGAAAATCCAGTGATCAAGAAATGTGAAGACTAAGCAAAGAATGGGAGCTTGCAAAAAAAGTATTTTCCAGACTTGATGGACTGGACATGAAACTTTTAGTTTGGGGTTTTTTTTTCCCTTTTTTTTCCTTTAGGTCATTTCATAAGGGGTTGTGAAGCCCAGAGAGGAGAAGGCTCCAGGGATACCTTTCCGTGGTCTTTTTGACTTACAGGGAACGTACAGGAAAGATGGGGACAGACATTTTGGCAGGGCCTGTTGCAATAGGACAAGGAAAAGGATACACAGAAAGCCTATGGCTGCATAGTATTGGTGACAGCTACAGCCCAAAAACAGGTGCTATGAAAGACACAGCCTGAAAATCTCTTGTGGTCTCTGAAATATTTTGCCATGTCATTCTTTATAAGCAGTAGAGGGAAGAAGCCACACTGTTCACTGCTAGTGTGATCCAACACCCTTGCCCTGAACGCTTCTCACGGTGCTCAGACTCAGCTGTTTCAGTGCACCAACATTGTCTCTTGATCTCATCCAGAAACCTCTCCTGTCAAACAACACACTCATCACATGGAAGTTCCTGCTACTTTGAAGACATATGAACCTAATTCTGTTCTGCGGTATCTATGCAATCCCTAATGATATCGGTATAGTAGAAATTGGAATTGGAAATTGGAGCAATTGGAAATGGAATGTGGCCAATTACCTTTGTGATATCCACAGTGTGATAGAATAATGGAAAAAAAACCACTGAGTTTGTCTTCACTGCAGGGTAGTGTTTCAAATTTTATTTGAGATTTATTTTACTGACTTAAGGGAAGAAAAAAAAATACCTATTGGAAGTATGCATCTGGTACATGGACACAGGCTGAGAAACTATAACTTTCTCCCTGAAAATGATCACTAACCCAGCGCAGAAAAGTGTCAATATTTAATCCCTTGCTTTCCATCTGATACATACATAGCTCTAATTGAGAAGTAACATTCAAGCTTTTGAATGTGACCTTGTATGTTGATTAGGTTACTCCTCCAGCAGTTGAATCTCATCATTTATCTCAGCCCTTTACAGAGAACACTCTGCATAATGTGGAACATTCAGGTGTTTAAGGGAATGCAGCTGCCTGAGGGATCACTGGGAAAAATATAGACATTGCAATCCTGCTCCATGAAGAAGCAGTAGTCAGAGAATCTCAAACAAGTTATTTTCTCTGTTATGTGGAGGGAAAATCATAATCAAAATGCAATCTCTGTGGAAGAGACCTGCTCCACACAGCAGTGCATGCCATATACCCTGTGAAGGTTACACACCAACACAAATGTCTGCCCCTCCAGGAGCAGAGGACATGGGAAAGATGTAGGTAAGTTGATAGAAAAGCTGGTAAAGACATTAGTTGCATTTAACTAGAAACATAGCAAGGCCTGATTTAGTAGTTATCTATGCATGAAAGAGTATAAGATATGATTTTTATATATATGCTCATAGCTTATACTCTTTCTTGCATAGATAAGATCGTATATATTATACAGCTATATTATAGCTATAATTATATATTATATGTTGTATATTATATTGTAATGCACTTAATTTATATGTAATAAAATCTATATAATTATAGCTGCATTACAGTCATAATTATATACATAAGCTGGGTGCTGAGACACAGCAGGACCTGCCACCTTGATTGTTGATGTTTATGTGGATTCCCTTCACTTGATGGAGGAGGAACCTTGGTAGTTTTTGTATGCAGCACAGTGGCCCTGATAAGCACCGGGGAGTGTTACTCCTGATTTAAACTCAGGGGTGTGATAAACTGTGTAATCAAATCTCAGTTCTGCATGTTGAATGTGAACTCTCAGCAAAAATAACTTGGAACAGATCGCTTTGCATGCAAGGGAAATTACAGAAAGCCTGTTGATGGGTCAGTCCTTTTTAGCATCTCCTCTCCCCTCTGAGAATTGTGACAAACTTAGATCCTGCCCAAGGCACAATTGTTGTGTGAACAGAAGTTTGAAACCTAAAGCTCAAAAAACTTACAGTCATGACAATTTTGTTCGTAGATATGAAGTGACACCGTGAAATCTATTGATATGAGGGAATCATCTACTAAAACCTTACCAAGCTCAAGGCATAACAGTTCTTTTAGAGAAGAAGAGACTGTGGTTGTGTTCAATGGAAGAAGTTCAGAGTGGATGCAAACATTTCCCCAGAGGTCAGCTGAGAATAGCCCATGATCTGATGTGTCACTGACTTACATTCAGGGTGGCTCCGGTTTAAGCAGGCGTAAGAAATTGCTCTCATGAATCACAACAGGCTCCTCAGATAAGACTGTTTTAAAACACTGCTTCTGTTTAGCTGACTATCTGACCTAATGTTAGAATTAACTTGGGGTAGGATAGAACTTGGGCCAAGGTGCAATACAATAGCTGCTCCATTTTGCTTGAGAATCCATGACTATCATTCCAGTGTTTGGCAACTCAGAATTAAATTAGCAAAAAGTATTGAAAGTTTATTATGTAAGTCCCCCACTGCCATGATTCTCACTTCAATCAATGCTACTAATTAAGCCAATTTAAACCTGAGCAATAAGGTTGAATGCAGATGTAGTGGTGTTGCACAGGATGTTGGGAATATGAAAAGTAACTCAAAAAAGGAGCTTCTTCCTAACATAAGGCGGGGATCCTACACCACACCAATTTGTGCAGTTCAGGAATGTGACAAAGGAAATCTTATTCCTATTAATCTATCCTTATCTATAACTTCCTAACTCAAGCTGTGTACTTTAATGTCAAGCTGCAGGCTGTTGTTTAGCTGCTAAGGTTTTTTTATGTGGAGGGAACAGTTCATCCATCCTTCCTTTGCAGTCACACAGTGGTGGTCTGGTGTCATGGGTTAACCTTGGCCGGATTCTAGGCATCCACTAAAGTCACTCTGAGCTGGGAGAGGTCACACAGGCAAAACAGACTCAACATGGGGTTAATACTAAAATTTATTACTAACAGGATAAGATCTAAAGAGTGAGAAATAAAATAGTCCTAAGCACACTTTCCACCCACCCCTCCTTCCTTCCATGTTCTCTCTCCTCCCCCTGCAGCAGTGCAGGGAGGCAAGTCCACCCATGGAGCAACAGGTCTTCTAAATCTGCTGTTACTCTTCCATGGGCTGCAGGGGGACAGCCTGCTTCACCGTGGCCTTCTCCATGTGTTACGGGGTTTGGGGCACAGCTCTGAGTCCTTCCCCTGCTCCGTGGGGTCCCTCCCATGGGTAACAGTCCTTGACAGACCTCTCCAATGTGGGTCCACCCCTCAGGCAGTAGTTCTTCCATATCTACTGTCCCAAGGGTCACTTCCCATGGGGTGCAGGGGGGGTGTCTCTGCACCCCGATGGTCCTTCCCAGGATGCAGTCCTTCATAGGGTGAGCTGTACAGATGTGGATCCCCCACAGAACCATGAGTCCTACCCAGGAATAAACCACTCCGGCGTGGATTTTCCTCTCCAGAGACCACAAGTCTCTTGAAGGACTCTGCTCTCCTGGGCCTTCCACGGGGGTCACGGCCTTCTTCCATGCATCCATCTGCTCCAGCATGGGCTCAGCTGCACCGTGGTGGGCCACCCCAGCCCGGTCCAGCTCGACTCGGCCAGAGGCGAAGGGAGGGCAGTGCCCACTGGCAGGGGTCACTCTGCTGCCCTGGCCTAGCCCACGGGGCACCCCCCAGCTCAAAAATTCTTCTGTGTAACAAACTTGTTCTTAAATATGTTATCACAGAGGCATAATTATTGGCTCTCCCTTGGCCAGCAGCAGGACGTCCCTACTGTAGCCAGCTATTATTGGCTTCACTGGGGGGGAAACTTCTAGCAGCTTCTGACCGAAGCCACCCTATGTACCCACCCCGCTACCAAAAACCCAGTCACTTCAACCCACGACATCTTGTCTGAAACATCCATGGTCAGCAAGGAGAAATGGGCACCTCCCCAAATGAGTTCATACCATCCAAATATGTACCCCAAAACAAGCTTGATAAAACTATCCCTGGGTGTAATTAATGCGGTGGAAATTGAGACAACCACCTTAGACTGTCAGGCTGACTGTTGGACAGCAGTTTAGTGAAATGAACTGCGTCCTGAAAGCTTGTACTCTGGGATCTGGGTGATGTGCCACCTCTCTTATTCTAGTCACAAAGCAGCAAACAGGGAAACTGAAAAATAAACCAAAAACTAGTTGGCTATACTTAGTAAGAATCTTTTCCTCTGGAGGTAATTTTACTGTCTTCCTGGAGACTGGGTTTGGTTCAACCACCAATTCCTGTCACTTATTGCTGGGTTCATCCTGGTATCTTGCTCATTCTCAAATTCTGCACATGTAGATTCAGAAATAAACTTCTTAACATTGATTCTTCACCCTTTCAGTTTGTCAGAGTGAGTTGGGGAGTGATACCGATTTCTTTTCAAGCTCAATCCCAGTTCATGGCCATCTGCAAGTACATGGGAAATTTAACAATAAGAAGGGAATTCAGGCATATTATGTTGGGTTTTGGCACATGCAGGCACGTTTCAAAAACATGGGCTCCAGACTATTCAAATTGATCTGTACCAAAACTTAGGAGCTATTTCTGCGCCTCATCTGACAGGCTCATGTGCTTTCAGTGCTGATGAACCACTCCGTTCAATCCATTTTCTTGTGTCAGCAGACAGACTTTATCAAGTAAAAATAATGAGATCCATTTCCTTGTTATTTCCTTCTTTTTTTGTTTTGGGACAGGAATTATTTCCACAAACTTTACATATCTATTATAGCATTACTTTAGCCTGGTTTACTAGATTAAATCATCTTCAAGGCATATCCAGGGATCATTTAATTTGCTGTGTTTTAAGATCAACTGATCAACTTTCAGGGAATATCCCTCTCTCCACTGTCTGTCAGTCAGTGTGAGCTAACACAGTCTAGACACCTTGAGTAGTATTTCTGTCTCAATTCACACCCATTATAGGTGTCTACAGGAAGGTTAACATGACCCAGGGACTCAACACAACTGCTCACAGACTTCAATACCTTTAGAGATGCACTAGAACATCTGAAACACCCACCTGGCTCTGGCAGATGTGACAGGGATCTAATGGGACACCTGTGCCTTCCTGCATCTCCCTCTGGGAGGCCTCCAAAGGTCCCCACTCAGTTGTACCTGCCTGAGTGAGTCTGACACAGGATCACAATAACACAACTCTAAAAAGCAGTGAGTCTGCAGGCATTTTGTACCATCACAGCTCTATTTTACTGAGAGCTGAATCACAACCAGCCACTAGGTTGCAGCTGAAGATAAATCACAGAAAAAAATCCATTTGCTAGAGCAACCTGTGCAGATTCTCACTGCTAGCAAGCTCTGACCATGCACTTACAATTCAGTAAGTAATGATAAATAATGCACTGACAGGCACCATTACTTTACTTATTCATTTATGTAAAATTCATGTAAACATGTCCAAGTAGCACAATATTCTGTGCCAACCATTATTAGAAGGCATTAGTTTCGTTTTGTAGGGTAACCAAGCTGGAATAAAGTAAATTATCAATTCAGTAAAGATGAGAGGTAAACAGTGGTCCCATTTAAAATCTATACCTTGGAGTATTATAAAGAAGGATGGCTCTAAATGTTTTCAAATGTACCTTTATTTCAGGCCATTATATTCAATAAAGATGGGGATGGCTTTCACAAGAATACTCTGATATTTGGCTAGAACTGAGCTAGCTCTTTCAAAGTATTTTTAAAAAGCTGTTCACTTTTAGAAATGGTTTGAGTAATTGGATTTAAATATAGTAACTATCTTTTTTTTTAATCTTAGTGTAGTCGCTAGAGCTACTGTACATATATAAAAGAAAAAGTGACTCCTTTAAGCAGGTAATTTTCAATAGATAAGTAAAAAGGCAATTGAAAAGGAACTAATGATGGTATAGGCAGTAGTTTGCAGCACCCATCTAATTTGAATGTTATCGAGTTTTTATAGACATTGCAAAAGAGATGAGAGTCAAGAGAAAATACGAAGAAGAAAGAAGACAGGACAGAATTATGTTTGTTGAGGCTTCAGACATCAGGTGCTCAGAACCTGGATACAATTTAACTCAATAGATAGATTAGAATATTTACAGCTTTTTTTCAGGAAGTATCTATGAGACTTAGAAATAGCTTGATATGATAGAATAAAATCCATCTGGGTGAATATCATGTCCAAATGATAAGCTTGATTGATGAGTATGATGCTGTTATTTTTTAGAATGGCTGAAAAGAAGAGAAGAATGCAAGTTCAGGGAAGGGGTGGAGATTAGGAATGTTGTTTTAGCAATATCAAGTTTAAACTGAGACATAAGTCAGGCTAAAGATATATTGACATCTTAATTGAGCATGGGAAATGGATCATGGCTCATTTATAGGAGAGTGTTTCATTTTTCTTTGCTTTGCATGAATGGAATCTCTCCCCCCCTAGATGTCACAAACTTCCTACAATTCCAAAGTTGTCTCTCTTTTCAAGCTTGCAAACAAAAAAATTATCATGACCAAAGGAAGATACATGACTTGACTGTGAAATATCAAGAATGGTTCTAGGGGATTTACTTGCATTTTTGGATACTTAGTTACTTTGAAAATTAGGTTGCCCAAAACTACCAGCCTCCTTTAGAAATGTAGACTATGATGTTCTTCCATTGGGCTACTCTTTTTGTACAGCTAGTAATAGATAATAGATTGGAATTTTTCACTCACACATTTTTCCTGTGTTGGTTCTCCTATGGCAACTTTCACGTGAAAGAACCCCAAACCCTTATGGGAAATAGGAGACAAACGTATGCACTAAAGGTTAAAGTGGGGAGAAAAATCTGCACTTCTGGTTTTTGGGTTTAGATTTGTCCATCACCAAACTTCTTCACTTCCATACACATGAACAGAGCAAAAGAGAAGACAGATCTCAGTCAGTGATGATTTTATAGGATTTTAGGGGTCAAGATTAGCCATCAGTTGTAACCCTTTTATTTAAATGCCCTCTTTCAGAGATTGCAAGAAAAAATCCTCCTCCTAGCCTGCTCAGAAAGCTGCCATCTGCTGTAAGACCTGGAACCACTGTCATAAGTTCCAGTATCCACTAAAAATGATGAAGATCAGAGAAAAAGAAAAATGTGCTTCTGGCTAAGGCTGTTATATGAAAGAAAAGAATATGAAGAGATCTCTACAGTCAGCAAAGGGAGAAACAAGGTAAAGACTAACTTAGAATATTTTATTCGTTTACCTGTATCACCTCCTATAAATTCTGACAAAATACAGTGCCCATCTTTCCTCTATATCTAATCAGAGAGGAGACAGACTCTATTTTTCATGTAATGTAATAGAACATACTGTAACTACCAGACAATAAAAGAAGATACGATAATGGCTATGCTTTTAAGAGCACACATTTTTGTTGTTGTCAGACACTGGTCATATGGTAGCAAATTGAATGGAGCTGAAGGTAATACATAATTCTGAAGAATCACCCAGCAGGCAGCACAAAGGGACATTGGCTTTGGGAAATATTGAAAAATCATGGCTGTATTAGCTTTATAGCTCCAACCCCCTCTAATTAGACATAAAGTTTTAATCAATATACTTCTTGAGATTAATCTCTAGACCTTTTCTTCTGGGCTTTCCTAAATGTGATATTAAACAGTGAAATGTGTTTGGCATTTCCAAATAATTTGATATCACCATTACTGTTTGTGTAAGCAATTGAACAGCTTGCATATATGAAATATGGCCAACTTCTCCATGAAAATAATGGGTGTAGGGATAAAAACGTAGGAAACATGGCCTACATGGACTATCCTGATATTTCATTTCATGTACAGAAAGTAGGAATATCTCCATTAGATAATATGTGCCTAATTTTCGGAATAACCAATCAATCAGAAACCTAACTGAAGGCACTGACATCTGCAAATGGTTGTCACTTAGCAGTCAACCACTTACTTGAAATCAGAAAAGGTTATCTGGAAATGTAGGACAAATCTGGAAATTGCCCCTGATGGATGAATAAATCTCTTTCTAAGACAAAACAGAAACGAATTATTATACAAAATTATATTTTGATCATCCTATTCCTGGAATAGAGAGGATTAAAGTAACCAGAGTCTTGTTCACAGATATCATTTGCTGCACTATATAGAAACAAATGTCCTTCCAGTTAGGACCAAGTAACCAAGAAATCAAGAATGGCAATGTTTTGATCTCAAGGAGTGTGTCTATGTCCTCCGACAGACCAGCACAGAAGTCTTCATCTCTTGTTCTGTTTCCACACCTTCAGGTCAGCCCACAGTCTCTCTTTGCAAGTATGTACAGCAAGACACAAACACAAGGTGGGATTCAGCTGACCAATACAAAGGTAGGATTCAATTTGAGCTGAAGACAGATACATCTAATAGGTTACATTTAGGAGTTTGGTGCAGTAGGGGATCAGCTCATTTCTGAGTACATAATTGCTCGGTGGCATATGAGATGCAATAGAACAGCTAAGACATTAACATAGAGCTAAGAGATATCACGTTGCCATGTACAGGAAACCTGTGCCCATTTTGGTCAGCAGCTGCAGTCCAGACACATTATTTTAGGGCATCCCAAATAGCACTGAACACATTTTTAGACAACTGAATTAGATTTGTGTTTGACTGATGCTTTGCATGGCCCAGCCCATGTCTCATGTCAGATTACAGCCCCAAACACCTTTGCCCTAGGCTCACTGTCCCTTATAGAGCTTTTGACCTTGATTCATTTTAGGGTATTTTTTTTCCACTCAGAAGACTCTCAGCTTCATCACATGGCTCTTTCCGCTGGTATGTGAAACACCAACTTGCAGAGCACTCAGCACAGCAGGTAAAGGAGGGAGGATGGATCCTGCACTTAATGGTTCATCTTTCTACATAGCCATGTCAGCACTTTGTGGAAGTGAGGTTTCAATTTTTGCTTAAAATATGGATCCAGTAATGCTGCCAACTTCCATTTATCTCTGTCATCGAGCTTGTTGGCCACAGCAGGTGAGGACACAATTCAACAGCTACTTCTCTTCACTGGTGTTCAAACCACAGATCCCTTTATTTTAACACAGGATGCTGTTTATTCCAGCAAATGGCAACAAAGTTAGACTCAATGGTTGGACTCAATGACCTTATAGGTCTTTTCCAACCCAAATGATTCTATGATGAAAGCCATAGTAGCAAAATTTGAGGAGAGACATTTAATGGAGTAGAGCAGTCCTATGAATTTCCTTCTCAGTGATGTGAAGTTTCCTACTTAACTGTAAAGTATTAACATCCATTGAGAGGGATAATTAATGCCCTGCAGAAGGCCCCTTTAAAGGACTTAGATCAAATAGTCTCCTGGCTATGCATCACCAAGGAAGAGGAACTACTAAGGTCTACAAAAAAGATCGGAGGAAAAAGATCTCTCTTAAGAGAGGACTACAGGATCTTGGTCTACTCAGTGTAATAAAACAAACTGAGAAAAGAGACAGATGAGAATCCATTTGGGCAAAAAAATAAACCTGGGGAGTGAGAAGAAATACCTAATATAAAGGCCCTGACAGTCACCAAAGACAGTTTCAAAATAAGCTGCTGAAAATGTAAGCAACAGAGACACAAGGAGCTTTTCTTTTGGCGATGCTTTGTTGTGGTGGCACGGGTGCATTCCACACACACGTTGTGTGTTCTGATGCAAACCATCTAGCCTGGCTTAGGAAGGACAAGAGGAACGTACTGGGGAAGGGAAAATAGGGGGTGAAGGCATGACATGGAACTCATCTCACCTGACAAAGCTCATTGCTGTAAGATTTACTTGTTGTCTTCATACACAGAGAAGACAAACAGGCATTTAAGGTTTGATTCACCTGACTAGTTTCAAGCACTAATACTGGGATAAGAAACTGCAAACTAGACAACTGCACAGTGTCAGTGAAATATTCCTTGGGAAGTTTTGACGGAAGTTAGGTACAACATGTTTCTTTATGGGAGAGGGAGTGGGAGGTTGTAAGATTTTACTTTATTAATATTAGGCACATGTATATAGATATGAAAGCCTAACTGAGATTTAGGCAAGATAATATATATCTAATGAAGCAAGCACTTTTGGAGAACATTTCTGGAGGAGACAGGACAGCTAGTAAATTTTGCTTTCACTGAGAAATAGTTAGGTTTTTTAATATAAATATGGGCTCGTTTCAAGGTTGGTGGGTACAAGTAATTATATTTTATGGAGATAACAGATTAAACTTTCAACACCCATATCCAGTCAGCTGCAATGTAAGAGCTAATAATAACTGTCCTTGGGAAGATTCAAAGTAACATTCAGAAAAATCAGAAAAAGCCAGCACTGACATTCCTGAAATAGTCAAGAAAAAATAATTGCTGTGAATAAACAAACAAAAAGAAAGAATATCTTTGTGTTCCAGAAAGAGACAAAGTATAAGTCCAATTAAAGAAAAAAAATCCTTTATAGGTCACCTCAGGAAGGAAGAGCTCACAGTCGCCAGTAAAATAAAAAATGCAGTAAGGAGAAAAAAAGTTTGGGAGGAAAAAAGTTTGAAAGGAAAACAGTATGAACTACAAATAAAAGCTGCCAAGTTAGAAAAAGAGCAATAATTGCTTTGCATGAGCTCCAACACTTTAATATCCAAAAGAGGGGAGTAATGATGGCAGACATTGGTAAGAGAAGACAGATCACTTGAGTATGTTTGAAGATGAAAATCTGAAGTGATAGAAGACTTTCTGGCATAGCATTTAGACAAAGAAATAAATGACATTGACAATACACTGCTGAAGATGGCACTTAGAGGCAAGGAGCTTGGCAAGAAAGCACAAACTGCTTTGACTGATTACTTCTTTCTTTTTCTTAAATAAACATGCTTAAATTTGATCGGAAACTAGTACTAGCTGGTGTCTGTGACAGTTCAGGTACTTAACACGCTCAAATTCATGGATTTTTCACCTTGGGATAAAAATATAAGTTGAAAAACTTTATTCAGCATCACAGATCAAGAAGACTTCTTGCTTGAAGAAAAACTCTTATAGAATCGTAGAATGGTTTGTGTTTGAAGAGGCCTTAAAGCTCATCTGGTGTTCCTCGAGAGGACACCTTCCATTAGACCAGATTGCTCAGGGCCCCATCCAATCTGCTCTTGAACACTTCCAGGGATGGGGTAGCCACATATTCTCTGGGCAACCTGCGTCAATGTCTCACCGCACTCCAAATAAATAATTTCTTTCTAATATGTAACCTAAATCTGTCCACTTTCAGTTTAATGTCATTCCCTCTTGTCCTATCACTAGCTACATATGTAAAAAGTTGCTCTCTCTCTTTTTTTACAAAGTCCCTTTAAGAATTTGAAGGTTGCAATGAGCTCTCTCCGAGTTTTCTCTTCTCCAGGTTGAATAACCCCAATTCTCTCAGCCTGTCTTCGTACAAGAGATGGTCCAGCCCCCTCATCAACTTTGTGTCCTTATCTGGACTTTAAAAGAATTAAACATCTAATGTCTCTTAGGACAAAAGGCATTTCAGCCTACAAGTATCTAATCCTTTCTCCGTTATTATAAAGGAAATCTGGACAGCTCTGTTACATATAAAAATCATCAACTGTCAACTGTATTTGCCTTAATATCTCACAAGAGGACTGACCACAAGATTGCAGAGATTACTTTGTCTGAGCGCAAGGAACCTCATGTTTTCCCCCATCATGCTGAAAGGCAAACTAAAAAAAAAACCATTTCCTTAGCATCCTGAGATTCCTAAGCTTCCAGTATGGAAGTCAGGGAAGTGCTTTTCTGTCGACTCATATGTTACATATGGGGCAGCACAGCACATAAAGAAGAGGATGCTTTATTGCTTTGAGGTGCCTACGAATTTAAGCAACATTGCTGTTTGTATCCAGCAGCACCTCAGAAAGTGAGATTAGCATGTCATTCCATGCTGACACCTTCTTTGCTTTTTGCATTAACACCTAGACATGTTCCAGGGCTCCAACATGGTGGTCTACCAGTAATTGAGATTAAGGCACATTCTTTGCTGACAATTCCCTGATGAATTAACTTCTCTCTGCATTCAGCCCCAGATTCAGATTTTGCTTCATTCCTCGGTTGGGACAGAACCCTTGTTATGATTTATTGCAATCCTTATTGTGATTAATAGAGCTCTACATTGTTCATCTCCTGGGCAATGAAAGCAGGATGCCTATTCAGCCCAGGGAGGAGCACGTGGTCTCACTTTCACATCAGCAGCCTCGATGAAGGCTTCTGCGTAATGTATTTTTGAAACCCTGTTTCTCACTGACAGGGATGAGCTGACTAATTTTGTGCTTTAGATCTCTGTTTTTTAAGTGGTCTGAACAGTATCTTACATGTCGATTTTCCGATGCATCTTCAATGTATCAAGCCTATCATTTAAACATTAACATTTTGTATACTTCAATATTCAAGCTGCATAATATAAAAGAAAAATATGAAAACCGCTTGATAAAATGTCAATGAAAAGTTGCTACTTATTAGGAAATAAAGAGGATGAGAATATGTGGGAAGTAAGAAGGTCAGAAAATAAGTAATGAATTGGGGCTTTTCCCACACTGATAAGAAAGCCAGCTTGTACGAGATACACTTGTTTACTATTTTTAGAATACCACTGTCTGCAGTTACTTACTTTATACAGATTAAAATAATTTAATGCAAAACTCACCTGATAATTGTACAGAGAGTCAGATGATTGTATTCTAGGTGATACACTAACAAGAGAAGTTTTTTGTGCTGAGTTGCCATTCCCTGGCACTGAACTTGTGATCAGACTGAGTCTCTACTTCCAGATATCCTGAAAGCTTCACAAAGTAGTCTCTGAACACAGGTAAAATAGTTAATATTTCTTCCCAATACCTTGACCACCTGATTGGGTAAACATGAAATTGTGAATGTAAACTACCAACTAATTATCCCTCTAAATACTGATTTTATAAATGCCATATGACTAATAATTAATGCCTACTAATACTGCAATATATCCTATTTAAACACAGGTAATGCCCATTTATGTTTCTAATGAACAACATTTCTTGACTTCCTTTATTTCTAGCTCATGTCTGGAAGTCATTATGCACAGTCTAAAAAGCTGCACTAGTCTTCTTGAAGCTGCAGTAGATACAAATAATTAATATCTGCTTATGCAAAAGCTGACTGTCATGGAACTGCCCTGCAAGGGGTAGCTGACACCAGCATTTGTCAGTTCCTGAGGTACATCTCTCAGATGGGTGGGTATGAACAGTAAATGAGACGACTGGCACCACTCACTCCTTCTTCCTCAAGAGCTGTTTCCTACCCTGTGCTGAAAAATGGCTCTTAATTGACTTGAGTGAGATGTGGACTGAAAAGACGGAGAGGTTTTCTTTATAAAACCTGTTTCACTTTGCACTGGCACGGATTTAGGACTGCTCTAAAGATCATTTATCATTTGTCAGCTAGAATGGGTAGTGGAGAGCTTGAGGGTCAGTGACCTCTTTAACCATACCTGGATTCACAAAAAACCGACTGATTTCACACTGAAATCTGCCTTTCAGAGTGGTTATCAGTGTAATGATGTGACCCTGGGACCCTGTAGCAGGGCAGTAGGATGGTTATGGAGCAGTGGCAGCATGTGCACTGCACCCCTGCTTCCAATGCCATCAGTGTTTCTTTCAACAGTTATTCAGTGAGTCTGCCAGGAGGAAAAAAACCTAATTACAGAGCAGTCCTTCGAACGGAAATGTGGTTCACATTTCTTGATGTGATTCCTTTTTATCTGCATTGTTGGCATTTTTAGAATGCAATATCTAAGTTTAAAAGGTTTTAGTTTAAGGAGTATTGTGTTCCTGTTTACTTTCATCCTTCATCACATCAGCTTTTCATGTTCTTTTTATAGTTTTGGTAAACACTATCCTAGTATCATATCCAAAAATGAATGCCAAAGTGTAATGAAAAGGAGTTTTATTTTAAGACTTCAGTGGAAGCAAAAGGAACCTGCAAAAGTCCCCGAGAGCACCAGAGGATCAGGATCTCTGTGTCTTTTGAGAGACAGGATCAAATACTCAGGGCATTGGAGAGACCTCAAAAAATTGAAGGAACAGAGGCAAAGCCAAAGGAAAGCAATAAAGGTCAACATACTGAAGAAGAATGAAAGAAGAACAAAAAAAGCTTACTCTCAGACTCTCAAAGATTTGTGGATACCTAGAATCCCTTAAAACTCCTGGTATTTCACTGGGCATTTAGGTAGCTACTGATGCTAAATACTTTAGACACTTACTGTGGATGTCCAGGCAGGACTATCCAGGGAAATGGTGGGATACACAATAGCCACCTCCATTAGAGACATAGTGGAAACCTTCAAGGTCAAGCTAGAAAATTCATAAGCAGGCCTGGCAACACTGCTCCTGGGAGTGCTCTGTAGAAATAGCTGGCAGACACAGTGGCAGTTATTGAAAACCATGTCTCAAGTTGTTTCACCTAAGAACACTTTAGGTGTGGTGCTGGAAGTTTGCAAGAGTAATTCTGGTAAATTTGGGGCTTTTGGTGAAATGGGGACATGCACTGCTGTGGGTGAGGCTGGTTGTTTTGACTGCATCTGTTTGCTCGTTAGTGCTAAAGAAAGGGGATTATTTTACTTACTGTTGAATGGGGGTCAGGAGAAATCCAAGATTTGGCAGATCACTTGCACAAGCCTGAAGTGAACACCAGCCGCTGCTCACCCCAGAAACACAAATTTCCTGAAGGCATGGATATGCAATAAATTTTCTAGCCAATGCATCAATGGCTGTAAAAGGGTGTGAAGCTTCAAACTCAGAACACCCTGAAGAACAACATCCTCTCTTTTCTTCGGAACACAGCCCAGGCCTTTTGCCAAGGGTGTTGGTGCAGGTCTTCATGATCCTTGCAGAGTTGTAAACAAGTTCTCAGATCAACCAAAGCTCTCAGATGATCCTACGCTGAAGGTGAAAACCAGAAATCTTTTCCTTCCAAACATCCAATTTTGAGTGTTAGTTTGGTTTGGTCATGCTGTCCAAAGTATAATAGATAATACATTTTAATTGGACAAATCCTCACCCGAAGAGTTCAATGATAGAAATAAATCTTTTTCTGGCTCTACTGTGTTTGACATAGGCTCAATTCTAATCTCATTTACAGAAGTCTGACCACGACTGGCTGGATTGAAATCGACTGCCTTTTCTAGTGTGAGAATAGGATCAGGCCCCATAGCTACAATTATGAATAAAAATGGTTGTATAAAACAAGGGTTTAGGTCGAAAGGAATTCTACTGACAAACTAAGACACAACCACCCTTTTCTGTGAGGGGAAAAAAAGGGCACTTTTTCAATATAGATAAGAAATAAATGTTTAGCAAACTTCTTTGCTTGGTTTGTGGCTGTAACCAGCCTTAAACTTCAGAAGACAGCTGGGAAGAGGGAATTAGATGCCTCTGCAGACCTCTTTATTTTAATTACTTTCATGCCACACTGAGAAATTATGACCAAAACAATAAATTGAATTAAAATACTTACACTAATAGATCTGGGGATACAGAAGGATAGTTACAGTTGTGTTTATCCATGAATGGAATTTATTGGTTTTTTTTCTTTTTGTTCATTTTTTTCATTGTTTTCTTTTAACTCTGATTAGGTGTCTTGGAGGCATGGGATCATCTGGCTTCTGAAAGTGAAAAGAAGGAAATAAAAAGCTTTTGCATTTTGCACTGTGTTCATTACAATGGTGTGCTCAAAGCTCTTCACCCCATATGCTCTCTTCTGAACCCAGCTCCACCACATGAAATGCTGTCATGCTGTGCTTTTTCTCTTCTCCTCCTCCTCTTCCCCTTCCTCTTCCCCCTCCCATTTACCCACTGCCACTGATTCCATCGTCTTCCATCTCATCAATCAATACAACTTGGCCACCAGTACTGACTCCACTGTCCTTCTGTTTCATACCACCTGTGTTTTGACATTTCTTACCCTACCAGATCTCTTTTCCAGAAGTATCTGAGGAATTTACACTGCACTTTTTTTACCAACACAAGACTGGATTGCTGATTAAAGCTATTTTTTCCCATAAAAGGTTTCTTTTAAAGATAAATATCCAAAGTTAAAAAAACGAATGCCCCGAAACTCAGTGATTTTACTCTTATGGGTGTCCCATGGGAATAATGGGTCAGTAGCCTCATGTTCCTGTTTCAAGGGTTCTGCTAAACTGCTGACATTCCTTTGAGGTATAGCCCCTGCAAGTGGGAACATCATGGTACCTCATGGGGATGAATTCTAACTAAGAGCTCTGCCTACAAGGAGAGAAGGATTTAAATCATTCAAACGATTACTCCTGTGAGGAAGCATAACATCATTTATAAAACAGAAGATTTAACTTGCAGGCAAACACGTGCTAGTATCTAGTATCAGAATTTGTGCTAAAACTTTTTTTTTACGGAAAAGATGCAGCAGGGTAGTGTTCTTGCATCAAAACCATTGTAAGAACATAACCCCAAATCTTTCTGATACTTCAATTTCAGCAACAAGCTCTCTTCTAGCACCCTCTTTTTGTAGACTGTTGCAACCTTCTGTTAGATTGCTCCCACACCTCCCAGCCTCTGCAGAGCATGATTGCTGTGATTTCTCTGTCCATTTTTCTGAGAGGCTTTTTCACCACATGCACGTGCAGTCTTCTCTTACTGCATCAATCCAATGCTCAGCTCCTCGCCCACCCTCCACATCTCAGCCCTCTCCAATTGTTTCCTGGTTTGTGCTGCCATGATGACTTGCACATGGCCTTCTTTCCTCGCCGGCTGCCAAATTCAGCTGCTAATTTTCGCAATCTTTCGACATGCCTTTGTACCTTCTTCTATTCAAAGCAGTTACACGCATTAAATAATCTCCATAATTCGTGGTATTTAATTTTGTCATTGCCAAAATGTTCTCAGCCGCAGAATCGATGCTTCTGATAAATGCACAGTCTTCAGTTTCCTCTCTTTTCTTTGGTTGCGAGAATGAGCCATTTTATCTTTGTTCCTTCTGTAACATCATAATTTCCATAATTCATTAACAATTCAAGAGAAGTTCCTTTGCTTGTTTCTCATGCTTTTTGAATCTTGCTGATGCCACGGGATACTGCTGTTCTTCTTTCACCACCAACACAAAGCAAGCACAGTCCCTGCTGTTTTTAACTGAGCTATCTCAGTTTGGGTGCAGTATTAAATTCAGCTACAGTGTGTTGTACTGGTCTAGGTATCCATCAGGCCTCTTGAGTTTTCCATCTTCCTCTGTGAAACTGCATCACAGACACATTGACTTTCATGAGTGATTTGGAGCACTTCATGAGCTAAGCTCTGGTTTTATTAATTTGTGCCTAAGTTTTCAAAGCTGTGTAAGCACTCACTGAAATGAGTGGAATCATGCAAATGCACAAAAAGATAGAGAAGTACACAAAGTTATTTGCAGACTCATCCAAATAAAATTTTTTTTTGAGTGCTCAGTCAGGTTTGAATCGAAATCACAGGCAGGTGGCAGGAAATCAGGTTATCAGAGCTGTCAAAAATGATGTGTGAAGAGAAAGTTTAAAATCTAAATCTTACAGCTTCCTCATTTTCCATAAATTTGTGCAGTAATGAGCCCAAAAACATAGAAGGCACCAAATAAGTGAAGAGCCATTGGCCATAGGAATTCATATTATCAGATTTTTCAATCTATATTTACTAATAAAGGTGAACATGCATTTTTTGTTTTCTCTGACACTGGATGTCAAGTGAAGGAATATGTCTGACATGGCATCGAACCATTCAGCCCACCTCCAGCATTCTCATTTCATCATGCCTCAAAAGTGAAATCAATATCTCCACCTCAGTAATACTTGACAGATGATTCTGCCTTGAAGAATACAAGCCTGTGCCATGTCTTTCACTGCGCTATGCAAGAAGATGGAAAAGAAGGAGCTTTATGCGAGTGAGAAAAAAGACTATGGCCTTGTAAGGCATCATAATCATGTATCACTACTCCCATACCTTATTTCAAGCAAATGCCAAGTTTCCATGTTGTGTCATAGCCATTTGAAGTATTCAGCAGTGCCTTCCAGCATTTTGAGATTAAATACCCATGTTTATACTATCCAATAAAATTAGCCAAGGATCTTTTTCTAGCGCTGAGGTCAAACAGAGTGAACATCCTATCTCACATCTGTTTCTGTACATGCCTAAACACCTTCTCCAGTTCAAATTTCTTAGTGGGAACAGTCCCTGGCTGATGCTATTTCCTGCTCCAGCCCTTACAATTGGCATGGGCCAGTCTTGTCCTGAGGATTGCACTAGCAGCATGGACTGTACTCATAGGCAGTACTTGATGCCATGTCACATTCCCAATTCATTTACCAATATAGGAAAAATCTTCTGGGTCTCTTTGTTATAGCATAACAAAACCTAACAAAATATTTTAAAAAGTGAAAAATAGCCTAAAAAATTTAAAAAATAAAAAAAGAAAAAAATATGTATTTATTGTGGACAAAATGTGCACGATTACTTACAGCACAGGCACTAGGCTCTAGCAGTTGTACTCACTTTGAGGAGCATTCATCTGACTGAAACTGGTTGTCTCCAACACCTACCTTTGATTAGACCACCACTGTCTCCTAGTAAAGTGTGTTTTTTTGGATGGGATCATTTCATCCTAAAATGGATGTCTAAAGGATGTCAGAGGTATTGCAGAGACATTGAAAGTGTCTGTTTTTAAATGTAGATGCATAGACACTCAAAGGGTATTGCATGTCTAAAGTGAATAACTCCAAGGGCAAAGACAAAATTAACTATGCCCTGAAATTTATGAACTCTTGACTGTTGGAACTCTAATTTCCTCAAAAATCCAGCTGTTATATATTTGAGAAACATCTACGAGGTGTTTAATGGTTGAGTCAATGCCTCACTGGGTTTTGGCTAACAGCCTTTTCTATGGTGATTTGGAAAGTGCCTATAAGCAGAATTTTATTGCATAAATCCCTTTGGTTTTGAATGAATATTAGCTGCATGCTTTGTGGATAAAAAGCATTATGTGCCACAAAAGCCACCCAGTATCATTTATCTTCTCTGAATTTCTGAGTCTAGGAAAACAATGGCAGTCCCAGTGATTTAGTTAAAACTTTCCCTATCTTCAAGTGTTATCTGTGAGGAATTGGGTTGACAGGAGGGAAGGGGTGAGGCACTGACAGACGTCCAGGTGCTCTCCAGTATCTTAGTTTTTTTTCAAAAATAAAATTTAGACTCAAGCAAGGACTTTAGGGAGACGCAGATATAATTTAATAGTATCTAGATGGAGGCAGCTCCTTAAGTCCAAAATCCCATCCCTATCCCTGGAAGTGTTCAAGGCCAGGCTGGATGGAGTTTTCTTTGAGCAATCTGGTCTAGTAGATGATGCCCCTTCCACGGCAGAGGGGTTGGACTGGATGATCTTTAAGGTCCCTTCCAACCAAAGTCATTCTATGATTCCATGAAAATTTACACCCAAAAAAACCCTTCTTCCACCAAAGGAGACACTTAAATTTAGAATAAATGACCCCGTTTGCCACACAGAATCTTTAGGTAAACACAGTTATGCTTCTAAGAGCAAAACAAATCCAATTTCTGCCCTTAGATAGCTGGTTTGGTTAAGATCAGTGATGATCAAGAATTTGGCACTATCTGTTGGTCAACAAAACGTTAAAATGAGCAAGTGTATTAACAGCTCTGTGGTTAAGCTGTTTACAAAACTCAAGTGGTGATTCTTTATATATTGTTTTAATTCCACACCCTCTATGTTCTATGTGAAAATTAAAAAAACTACTTTCCTTCAGAAGCAGAAAACTCAGGTTCAAGCTAACCCTTTCTCAATTTCTACCATCAACCATGCTGCAGAAGGCCCATGACATCAGAAAACAGGGTAGAAGAACTCAAAATCCATGAGATAGCATTTCCTACCAGATGGGAAAGGGGGAGTCATAAATACCTGAAGTGTTTCACAGGAAACAAACAAAAAAAAGTAATTCTGTTAAAAAACTATAAAAATAATAAACTAATGAAATAAAAATCAGAAATAATTTGGGGCACCTAAATCTAGGGCAGTTTTTCATCCTATCTGTATGACCAGAATATATGATTCACATATATATGATTGTTAGAATTAACCAGGCTTTGGCACATATTTCTTCGTAGAGAAAACTTGGTTTTCTTTAAGTTAAGATTCATTCTTTTAAATTATGGATACAATTTTTACCTCCAGCAGACAGCTCCAGGTGGCATCCCATGGACCTGTTTTCCTGCCTCAAGCTTCGAAAAACTTGAACAATCTGGAACTTAAAACACACTTCTCTGCTTGGTATCATGTAATGATTAGCTCGAGGCATCTCCCCACTCACACAGATGGTTATTCTGGATCCTGCTCCCTGGGGAATCAATATCAGATTTTGAGCAAAACACCTCTAAGCTCCTACCTCTCTTCTTCCTTCATTTTCTGACATTTTTGGCATTCTTTCACTTTAGAAAATAAAAAAACTTCCCTGCAGCTTGGCAATGACTCTGATTGGATATCTGTATTAATAGCAGAGCTGAGTGAGTAGTAAGAAATTAGGCTCTTTTTTTAAAAATCCAAAACAGAAATGTCCATCAGAGGGAGGCAGCTTCCACAAAGCTGAGCCTTATTTAAATTCACATCCTGCTTTGAAATGAGCTGCGCAGCTTAATTGCATTTGGTCAGTCCGTGGAATTTCCATTCTCTAATTAAGTATTTGTAACCATTTTAGTGTAGACTCCTTTGAAGAAGGAAAAAAAACCAAACCACAACAACCAAAAAACAAACCCAAAGCTCTCCTGCTTTCTTCTTTGGTTGAGAACATGGAATAATAATAATGATCTGGAGAGGTGAAAAAATTGGATTAATGAATTTTGGAAGACATAAGCCTGTTTGGTTGCTTTGGTTTGACTTTGATTAGGAACTTGTGCTTAGGCTAAATTGAACTAACATGTAATTTGTCAGCTGGACTAAAAATGCTGTAATTGTTCATTTGCTCCTGTCACCCTAACAGAAGAAAAATCAAAAGCAAACTTGCCAAAGCCTAGCTGGGTCTCTGGCTTGTTTGAGTTTCTGTGTGAGGGCTCTTGAGGGGGAGACCAGAGGCATGGCCTGTTGCCATGAAGACATGTCCCATCACATGGGGAGACTTTTCTACCATCTACCTGAGGTGGAAGCACCACCTGGGAAAAAGGTGCCTCAGTTTGGCTCTGAGATATCACAAGAGGCAAGGAATTGCTGCTCTGAGGGACTTGAATTATTTTATATTTAAGTGATGTTTAAAGTATTCTTCAATAATTCTCAGGAGAGGGAAAGACAGATAAAAAGAAGACCTTGTCCACACTGAAGCAGGAAGGTTTCCTAGAATCATAGAAAGGTTTGGGTTGGAAGGGACCTCAAAGACCATCCAGTTCCAACTTCCCTGCCATGAACAGGGACACCTTCCACTAGACCAGGTTGCTCAAAGCCTGATCCAGCCTGGTCTTGAGCACTTCCAGGGAAAGTTTGGCTGACTTTCACTAAGCCACATGAGATGCTCACTTGCTAAGCCCTGCAAGTGATACGTTTGGGGCAGCTCAGATAAAACGTGACAGTAACATCAACAGCCAATTTGCAGTCTATAAAACAGCTCTCTGCCGGTAGTAGTTGGCAAACTCCCAGGAGTCCAGGAGGGCTCTCACTGCAGGCAGGTACATTTTAATGGCTGAGTACACAGAGGGCCATTGGGGACCACTGGTAGCAGGATCAGGGAGTGTGGCAGCATCACACTTTGCACACAGGTCATGGGTATCTTCAGTCACAGTGAGCTAGTGCCTGCAACTGTGAAAGTTGGACTCTATAGCTATATCTGCATTAATAAATTAAATAGTGCTGAGGCCCAAACACCACCTCAGTGATCAATGCTGTCACACTCCAGGGCACACCAATGCCAAGGGGGCTTTTAGGTGCGTTCTGCTTAGCTGGAGTGATACACACAGATTCCCTGTGGTGGTAAACATGCTGTAGGCAGGAAGAATAACAGGGATTCCCAAGAAAAACACCCCCAACAGAAGTCAGAATCCCAGGGCTTCAGAGAAGAAATTCAAACTGTAATAAAAAAGGATTGTGCATGTATCTTGGAAGAAAGAATTACTTGATTTGTTAAGATTTGTTCAGAGACTAGACCACTCCTTGGCTAAGGAACAGCTGCACAGGCTTTGGTGTTATTTCTTCCAGAAGACAAAGATGTTTTGTTACTGCTCTCCTGCTGCTTTTTGTATGTAGGAGGAAAGTGAGGAGCAGAATAACTGCACATTTCTACTTTTCTGTCCTCTGTTCTTTTCCCTAATTGTTCCTCCTCCTTCCTTCAGCCATCATCTGCATAGCAGCAATCAGCAGGAATATGTGTTCTTTAAAGGAGGAACAAGGTCAGTCCCATCCCAAATTGAAAGCTGCAAGCAGGGAGAGATCCTGCAAGGAGAAGTGCGGCTGCCACTGGATTTGACCTCCACTCATAAATGCTCTTAGCCCATGGCATGGTATGCCCTGAAATTGTTACGGGCTAAAATATTTACATTTGATCTTTGGCTTCACAGCTGATGGTTTTTTGTTATTTTGAAGGTGAAAGATATAAAGTAATAAAGCTCATTATAGCTGCTAATATTAGCTACATTTTGTAGATTAGTAGGTTAGATAATAAAATTACATGGAAGAGAAAGTGTATTTTCTGAACAGGTTCTCCATTACACACCACTCATCTACAGGATTTGGAGTCTTGTAGCAAACCCTCTTGTTTAAGAATTCTGTTCAGGAATTCCTGTTATTTTCTGTCATCTTTCAACAAATTCCATTCAGACTCAAATTCCCTGTATTGGATCTTTAACTGGGAGGCCAAGGCTTTCTTAAAGGAGCAAAAGAGTTTGAAAGAAATCCTGAGAATTAATATTCCGACTACAACTTCCCTACAGGTTCTGAAAAGAAATTTTGAGCCCTAACCTATGTTTTTTGAAAAGAGAAGCTCCAAACTTGACTTGTTTTATAGCTCTTACTCAGCAACATAGTGAATAATACTGTCCAGTCATTGAAAGTAATGAACTTCCTATGCTTCTTTTTTTTTTTTTTTGGTACACATAAAGGATTATCAGATCATACAATCACAGAATGTTTGTGTTGGAAGGGACTGTAAAGATCAACTAGTTCCAACCCTCCTGCAGTGGGCAGGGACACCTTCCACTAGATGCAGACTTATGTGACACAGTTCTTTTACTGATCTTAGATTTTTTTTTATAGTACCTCCAAGACACATCTCTTTAAAGTTACACACTAGTGGATTCAAGAATTTTAAGCAGTATGAACCATGTTTCTACTCTTGTTCTTGTAATCACTTTACTCTGGGGTGAGTGTTTGACAAGGGACTTGAGACAAAAGATGTGGAAACAAAGAATAAGTGAATTTTTCCAATGACCTGGAACTGATGCCATGAGTAGCACATGTGTGTCCATTTCAGTCATGTGGCACTCATGAGCCTATAGGAGGTTTAAATTACTCTAGACATTTAAAACAGACTCTGAGAATTTAAACAAAACCACTTAGAGGATTTTAAGTAGTTTGAGCATTATCTTTGCCTGGCTGAGCTTTACTCTAATGGAAACTAAATTTAAAAAGAAAAAAAAAAGGGTCCTTATTAAGAGGATCTTTTTTTAAAGAATGAAAAAGACTTAACTGAGAACAGTGTATTTGGGAGAGGAGGAGGTTAGATGTGGTAGGAATACCTGATTATAAATATCACGGGCCTGATGGTTTTGGATCAAGGATTTTAGCTGATGTTGAACCATCAAAGTTAACTATAGCATTGAAGTAAATTAAATTTGCAAATTCAGGAACCAAATTCTGCTCCAAATTCAACTTGGGAGTTACAAAGTCTGTTACCCATGTTGCTTTTTGTGTCAGCAGCTCCAAGGTATTTTCTTTTCATCCTACCTCTGTGGATTTTCTTACCTCTGTGGAAGGTAAAAGGTCTGGAGAAGGTCATAAAGAAACCATAAGGTCCAGCCCCTTCTGGGAGACACGTCCTAAGACACGCCATACATTTCACTGGCCCTTAACCTGTGTGGGTGGATGGGCATTTGCTTTTTTAAATATTTTGTTTATAATTTATGTAGAATCAAGTCATATACACCAAATCCCTGTTCAGATGCAGCAGGGTACAAGCACATGGGGAGAAAGGAGATGCTGGCCCATTTCACTTCACACAGATGTTGAATTGAGGTCTGCAGATAGATCTCCCTGGCTCCCCATGGTCCTTCCAGCCACGTTAGATCACCCCTGCTGGGTGACAATGTATATTTTAAAAGGTATTGTGGGTAGAAACACCTAATGATTAAAAAAAACATAAACCTAATGATTCAGGAAATAAATCCACTTTTGCATTTCTTGATTAAATTAATCAAACATTGACACTACACACATATCCAAATATATTTCAAAAACCAAACATCGGCTGAGCACAAATTATTGTGCATTCTTGAAAGATAACTGCACTAGGACAATGAATGAAGACTAATTGGATTGAAAGCTGGTGGCCTTTGCAGATAAATGAGCTGATACAAGCAGTTTGAGTTGATACCAATTCATGGCATTATGCAGTTAAAGAAACAAAGAACAAGTACAAAAAAAAAAAAGGATTAATTTAATTGCTTGAAACGAGAATCTATACTTTCCCAGGACTTCAGAGTGATATAGGAGAATAAGCTCTCAGTTACCAAATATAATGCATGTAGTCCTGACACAAAATCCTCAGTTTATTTTGAATTTTCCAGTCCTTTTTTCCCTCCCTCCAAATATATAAATATCCCTTTCCAACTCTTTTTTCAGTTTGTTTCTATTTCTACTTTTTCTGCTTTTTCTGCTCTGAGGGTATCTGGATGTCTGATATTCCATTAAAGAATCACTTTAAACCATACTTTCCGGCTTGGCATGTGATAACAAAACACAGAGTGCACCACTAATTGTTTTTGTGTCCACCGAGGCTCTTTCCTAAGGCTGGCCCATATCAGGGGTTACACATCATGCTGGGCATGCACTTTATTTACTAGGGAAAACAACTAAGAAACCAGTAGCAGTGTTTTCCTGAGATTTTACTAAGTTTTATTCCTGGATACTCACCTTTTTAGTGAACATTGACCTTCCTGTTAGAACAAAAGCATAATTTGGGATCCACATCGCATTCTAAAATGTAATTTATGTGTTAATTCATCTGCAAATAATTCAACCCTGTCTAGAAGTTAATGTTTAAATTGACCAAATTAAGGTGCTGTTGCAGAAAATTGAGTCATATAAATGATGTGGAAAAAGAAAGTGTAAGAAAGGTTTTTCTGTGAGACAAAAATTACTATCCAAGAGCATCAGATTGGTCGATGACACTTTCAGCACTCGCAGCAACATCAGAATTGCTCACAGAATTGTTTAAATTTTCTCTGTATTCATCCATCAGTCAGTTCCTCTGCAGTCAGGGCTTCGGAGTCAGTGTGGGAAGGGGAGGGGCAGGAAGATTGTTCAGCAGAAGCTGCTTTATTAGCAGTTCCATGTTATATTCAGTTACAGTGACTGAGATTTCTCTGGGAATGTTTGTGTACTCTGTAGGAACACGCAGGTTCATAGAGGAGTGAAAAAGCCATGCCCAAGCCGTGTTTCCAGGCCGGGCTGTTGTGCCAGTGGGATTTGATCTGTGTTACTTCACTGGGCTCCTCTAAAGGGTTGTGAGCCAGCAGCAAGGAAGGAGTTTGCTGCTTGGCCTTTTCCTCACTGCTGAACATTGAATAAATTGCAAAACCAATGGGAAAAGGAAAATGAGATTGAGCTTTTCTTTAGGAGCTGCTGAATGTGCTCAGGGGATGGTGCTGGGCAGGTCGGGAGAGCATAAGGAGGAAGAGGAGGAGGAGGAGGAGGAGAAGGAGGAAAGAGTCTGCAGCAGGGCAGGTGCTGCAGAGCATGAAGTGAACTGCTCCTGCTCCAGCCCTGCCACTGTGGGTGAGCAGCTTAAAGAGGCAAATCCATCTCTAACCTCTGGCTGACTCCCAGCCTTCTCCCACTGACTGAGTCATAACAAAATGGATTTTGCTTCCACTAGTTTGCCACTTGCCTTCACTCTTGCATAACGCACAAGTGCATTAGGAATTACTTCTCACCATGCAAGGGATCACGTGAGTTTCTTTTTAACCCACCAACCTCAACCCACAGAGCAGGCACTCAGTGATACACTGAGCGTAAGGGAATAAGCTATCTTCATCAACTGCTCCAGTGTTTCTCACACCACATTTCTCAGCAACTGAGAGTTATCCTGTCATTTGACTTCGCATGGAGCTGGTTTTGCTTGGCCTGGGGAAATTTAAGCTTATGTAATCAAAGAATCATAAAATAGTTTTGTGTTGGAAGGGGTCTTAAAGCTCACCTATTTCCAACCCCTCTGCCATAGGCAGGGACACCTTCCACTAGACTAGGCTACTCCCATCTGGCTTTGAACAATTCCAGGGATTGGGCATCCACAACTTCTCTGGACAACCTGTTCCAGTGTCTTACCACCCTCACAGTGAAGAATTTCTTCCTAATATCCTGATATTGGAGTGGTCACTATGTTTTCCAAAGTAAATATCCTCCTACTCACCATACCACAATTCTCTTCCCATAACCTTTTTCTTGGGGAAGAGGTTTGCTTTTGCAAAAACTGCTTTAAACTTACAGCTTGGCTTATGTGTCCTTATTCCATTTTGTCAGCTGGTGGTGCCAGGAGGGAGAGGTGGTTTGCTGCCAGGTGACAGCCTTGTAGTGCTCAGGGAGGTCCACTTAGTGGCAGGACTCTGAGCTGGAAGCTCTTTGCTGCAATTAGCAGTAACTCTCTGAAGGGTGGTTGGCAGGAGGGTCCTGCTGGGCAGGCAGGAGGCAGCCAACCTTTCCCTGTGCCAGGTGTCATAATGTCTTTCCTGGACCTGGTGGGAAGATCTTGAAAGAAGCAGGGTGGGAAGGATGTTAAATTTCTGCTCTAACTGGGAGGAATTGAAAGAAGCCAGAATTGTAGGGGATTTTCCTGGCAGGAGTAATTTGCACAGAGCTCTTTGGCACATCTACTCCTGTTGCTGGCGGGTTGCAGCTTGGGGGTTGCAGTTGAGGCAGAGAGGGTTTGTTGGGGGGCTTCTGCTGCTCCCAGTGCTAGGAGAAACAGAAGGGCATTTGAGGGGGCAAGGTGGAGAAAAGGAGAAGGATGCACGTGCCAGGGCTGTCCAGGGCTTCTGGACATCCTGTTCCAGCATGAGTAAGCATTGCTTTGTGGCAGCTGGACTCAAGATCTATCTCTAAGTTTAAACACTTCCTTTAATCACTGCAGCATCCTACCACTGTGTGTTTGCTGGATCCTGTTCATAAATATTTATCATGCTGTTTCTGCATCAACGAGATCTAAACCACACTGAAACAGGAAACAAAGACTTGCCTTTAATAGGATAAATGATATTTTTCTATCATTCATTAACTACCATTTTCCTTGTTGCATGAAAAAACTTGTTATGTTCTGGAAGAAAAACAGATGTAGAAGACACTGGACATCCACAGGACAAAGACATTATTTGTCACAATTTAAGATTTACTATAGGAGGTGTATGCAATGATGACCCAAGGGAATGTCCTAAATGCTGCAAGATCTCATGAAGATTGGACTAATAATACGTATTTATCTCCACTGGAGATGTCGGCTAATGGCCATGACAAAACTCTATTATGATATTAGATTATTGTTTTCCAGTTACATAAGGTTCAGTTTGCAGAGGAAGGGAATGCAGCAAGATAATTTCAATATCAAAGTTACACAGTCAAAGGAACGTGATGCTATTTCAACTGTCACCAACTATTTCTGTTACAGAGCATTGCCAATTTTCAGAATTTATTCTGTTGTCCTTTCTACAGTCCAGGCTCATGGAACATGGAAAACTCAGCTTCTCTCTTTTAATGCATGAAAAAGTCTGTTTCTAGCTCTTACTGATGCTTAGAAAAGTTTGCAAATGTGAATGCCCGAGAAAATAGGACAGATGAAAACAAGTCCCCCTTTTTTTTTTCTTTGCTTTGTTTTGTTATGTTCTGTTTTGTTGTTGTTATTTAACCTCATAATTTTCAGCAAATCTTCCAATTCCGGTCACAACTCAGAATCACTAATATTGCTTATGGTGGTACAGGCAGATGCTGACCATAACCTCTGTCTCTGTGTATGTCAGACAATGTAGAATGTTAAAATCCCAGCTTAAAAGAGGCTACAGAACAAAATTAATATCCTGTCTAAATTTTCATGAGTGAAACCTAATTCCTCTGGTGTTTAAATGTAAACAAATGTGACAAATCACATCCAGATGTTCAAAAATATTAAAGAATGAGTATTTCTGTTGCTTTTCATTCTTGTATAAGCTCATTTTTCTTTAAAGGCCTGAAAATATAGACACTGTAATTGTAATTAGTTAGCTGTTTAAAGTGATCTTGGTACATTTTGCAAGAAAAATATTATTACATGCCCAGTTACTTCATCCTGTTAAACTTGAAGTATGGACATAGTTTTCTCGCAAGCTCTGAATTTCCTCTCTCTAAGGAGCACCAGTTTCTTTTAATACATTTTTTGTTGTGTCACTAATATATTGGGCAGAGATAAACCATCACCTGCTTTTTAGTAGAAAGCTGTTTCTCCCCTTGGGTCTATATAGTGAATGATATCCAGAGACCCAAGAAAAATTGTGATTGGGATTTTAATTGAGAGATTTTCAAAGGGTGAAAGCAGGTTTTAAATTATATGGTGGAGGACAGAACCATCAAATTCCACCACTGACTAGTACTATAGCTGTGTTTGCCATTTACGGTGTGCAGCCAGGCTTGGAGAGATAAACCTGGAAAATAATGAAATAGAAAAGAGTTATCTATCATCTGTGTTTCATTGATTGCTCAGAAATAGCAAGCCTATGGTTAATTTGAACATGTGGGAAAGAAGTATGTATTACTCTTCATCAGTGTAGAGGATCAGCAGTGTGGATGGGTGATTTCTGATGTGACAGTCTCAGAGCCATAATATTTACCCTGATAGCAGGTAGAATCAAATGCATTTTGAGTTTGGCTTTAGATTAAGTAAGCAGATACAACACTTTTCCATTTAAGTGGAAAACAAAGCTCACAGTAAGTTTTCTTTGCTGCAGTAAAGGCTTCTGGAGGAAGTTAGCTCTGTATAGAACTTCTGTGCGGTGTGCAAGTGTGGCTTGCCCCAGGCAGACATGGAACAAATCCCATAGGGAAGTTGTTTTAACACTGTTTTGGGGGGAAACAAACAAACAAAAAGCATAAGCTGTGAATTCCCCATCCCTGAGATGCTTAAGGTCAGGTTGGACAGGGTTTGGAGGAACCTGGTCTAAGGGAATGTGTCCCTGCCCAGAGCAGAGGATTTGGAACTAGATGAACTTTAAGGTCCCTTCCAACCCAAGCCATCCCGTAATTCTACAACAATTTATTTCATTTTCTAACTAAAAGTATAAGAATTTCACATGGGGCAGGAGTCGTCTTTCATATGCCCTTCCATTTAAAATCCAGGTGTGTTTGTGTTCCAGTTTAACAGAGTCTGAACTCATATGAAACACCAACTTTATTTTGTTTTGTTTTTTTTTTTCATTACTTGTAGCTAGGCAATGTGTAAAGTTTTTATTTTTCCCTATTTCCTACCACAGCATCAAAATATAATTTCAAATTTCTGAATAGTTTTGCACAGAAGACCTGGCAACAAAATGGAAAGAGGGTGGAATCAGAACAGTGGAACACATTTCTGATCCCAAGCATTTTATGACTGCACACAAGAATCCCATGCCTTAATCTTGGGTTTTATTTATAACATTTGCTGTTATAATGCTTGGAGCTTATTCATTCATAGCCAATACTACAGATACCAAAATCAGCAGAAATATATTGAGTTTAATGTGTTTTAGATGCAGGTCATGCCAAAGGAAGTGTATTTCTGAGACCCATACTCTTCTCTGGACTCCACAAACTGCTGAAAGCACATGCATGCATCTCTATTAACTGTTGATTTTTTTATTTTTTTTTTCACAGAGACCAAACAATCCCTCATGCCTTAGATTGGCTGGGTCAGCTTGTTTAAAACAAGTTGAGATCTACAGACAGTCAATATAATCTGAGTTTTTTAGATAAACTGCAGCAGAAGAAACTGCCATGATTTCATTTCTCAATATTTTTTCTTCATATTGCATTAAATGGCCCATGACTTTGATTAAATTGAAAATTTAATATATTGGCATTTTCATTGCCTTCAGATTTATATTTTTCATGGTTTCTATTTATGTTCCAGTTTTACTTTATTATATTTCTTGGAAAAACTCATTTCAGAGGACTCTACCAGCTGCCATACAGTGAAATCCAAATATCAGGGAAGCCAAATTTCTTTGCTCCTGCAAGTCAGGAGGGACAAGTTATTGTACCTGTCTACTCCAAAGGGGTTCAGAATGTTTGGGCCCATCTTCTTTGAGCTAGAGACAGATACCAATTTAATTTTTAGAAAAGCTATTTATATGTGAGGAGTTAGATGCTTTCATGGAAATCGGGATTTCATTGTGCCTTGTAGCAAGGCATTCAGGGAGTCACAGCCACCACCTGATAGAAAAAGGACTTGTTTTTCCTGTGTTTACAATGATTGTCAGAATTGCTGGTTTCTGCTGATATTTCCCCGTGCCTGCACAAGTCTAACTCTCAGGCTGATTTTTTTAGAGAAGATTCAGTAAAAATAATTCAAGTGTTTCTAAAGAAAAGAGAGAGTAATACAGGATTTTGCCTACCAAAAAAAGTGAAACCAAACCAAATGTGACAACAGTTGCACTGAGAATTCTTGCAGGCTTCAAAATTTGGGGGGTGTGTGGTTTTTGGGAAGGATTTCCATCTAATACTGTGAACATAATTTTTATCCCTAATTTTGCCAAGCAAAACTAGTCATGGTTTATACTTCCAGAATTCTTATTAGGATTATCTTTATTAGGGTTGATTTGATGCTGATGTTGTTTGTGGCAAAGGATGTTTGAACCCACTGTAAGGGTCATCCCTCTGCTGGTTGAACCTACTCTGTACAGAGCATCTTACAGCAAATCATGACTTTTACCTGTGGTTGTTGCTCCTTCAGGGGCTTTTCACATGACGAGCTCCAGGATTGAGAAGATGAAGCTGCCTTTCCTGTGCTTTCAGTGCTTCCTGCAGCTGGCAGCCTGACAGAGAGGGAAAGTGGAGAAGGCAGCCTAGATCCAACAGAGAATGGGGGGAATGGCAACCGGTAGTGAGTAACAGCAAAGCAAGGGGTGGGACAGAAGGGGAGGTGAAGGAAGGATGGACAGAAACAGAAAAAGGGGTGGATAATAAGCCAGAAGTTAGAAGCCAGTGCAAAAGGTAGGGGAGGGTGCAGGAAAGAAAGGAGAGGTAGGAGGAGGCTGAAGAGAAAGGGTTTCCCACCAGTGGAACACCCTGTCCTCCGTAATTCAAAACTGGTGCCAAGTTTTGACGTCCTTTTTCTTCCCAGGAAACTGCTGTGAGAAGTTCGTTGAAGGCACCTCTATATTCACATCCTTGTAAATTTTCCCTTTGCAATGGAATGCTGTGTATATGTTGATGTACCTATTTCCTCTAAAGGAGACTGGATAACTGGGATCCACATGTCCCTTACCCTTTAAGCACTTTAAATTATAACTTTAAAGTTTAACCTGTATATCTTTTTGAGTATCAAAAGAGAGAGTCCTTGGCTTCCTACTGGGAAAGGCAACAAGGTGTGTTTTTATTGCAAGCACAAACAGGACCCTTATCAGGTAGACCACAAATAAAAATAGCTGTGCTGTACCATGGAAGGAAGAGAACAGAGTTTGAACCTTAATTAACTCCTTCTTTAAGTATCAGACAGCAATCAGCACAAATTATGGAGTAGGAGCTTTTGGCTCTTGAAAACAGGGAGCCTTTCCTTCCCTGCCTCCTCCTCTCCCCACAGCTGCAAGAATCCAGCTGAGATTAAGAATGTTGGGTTTTTTATAGCACTTGTAAAAATCAAGTCCACAATCAACAAGACAAAGAAAACCATCATGAAAGGAAGCAAACATCCAGGATGTGTGCGTGTGTGTGGTGCTGGCTGGAATGGAGCCTCTCCAGAGCAGCTGAGAGCCTGCTCAGCAGTCTGAGCGGAAGGAGCTGGCAGCCTTCAACCAGCCCTAATGAGCCTCATCAAACAAACAAACAAAGGGCCTTTGCAAATTAGCACCAAAGACAAGTGTCGGATGATTCTTGTGGTTCTGTGCAGTGCATACACTCCCCACTGCCTCTGGAGGTGGGGGATCTGTCCTAACATCACCCCTCTGAATGTGGGGCAGCTGGTTTGAACAGGACATTCACCCTTCTTCTGGGGCTGTTAGTGCAAAACTGCTGAGTCTGGAAACGAGCCCCTTGACTCTGGATAAAGTAAATCACATCTTAAAGTGACTCCACCACTGATGATAATGACCTGTTCAAATGCTTTGTACTGTTCTTGTCTTCTGCTCATGGGTTGTGAGAAGGCTTCCAGTTCACAGGGCCATTGCAAGAATGAGAAGCACAGCCAAGTAAGTTGAGCTTCACAGACACTATCACACTTACTTGTGTTCCACTGACTTATTGATGAAATACATTGCTCTACCTCTCTGCCTGAGGTGTGCCTCTTCCTCCTAATATAGCACCTCAAGTCAGAAAAAAAATATCATCAGTTTGCAACACAACTAGAGGTATCTATTTCTCACTCAGCACAGGACCATATTCCTCAGTAAAATTTGCATATGATCTGAAAATATGGAAGGAACAGTATATGCTTAGCTATGACAAACTTTCCTTCCTGTGGCAGGAACAGCACAAGCTGCTTAATAAATTCCCTTTTCCCCCCAAAGAGCTCTGGTTTGTAATAAGAACAGAGAGTAGAGAATGATTCTTACATAAAACCAAACTGCACAATTCTGTCTAATTATTTGCCCTTGAAAGGTGACCTTCTAATCTACCTTCTGAGGTATTTTTTTTCCTCCCTGTGATTCTTTGCACAACTGTCCTCATGACAAATATTGTTTGATCTGGGGACAGCCCTGTCTGGAGTGTTTGCATCAAGAGCCTTTTGCAATAAGCTGCAGCTCCTAACTTAATGAGAATGAGAGCCTTATGAAAACTACAGGGCTTTCAATAGCAAGTACAGCTTCTGTAGAGCACACTTAAATCTCTCTTTACTGAGGAATAAACTGTTAAATTTTGCTAGCCTCTAGTTACAAAACAGCCCAAATACTGCAGTGTTTGCATAGAGGAACATGGCTTTGTTTCAGTCTTGGCTCCTCTCTCAGGAATGAGTGTTGGGAAGGCTTCTGGGGAGGGATTCACCCCAGCATCTTGGTTATCCTGCACTGCAAAGGGGAATGAGATTACCCAAATGGGACATTTTCTGCCTGAAACCAGATAAGAAAATGCCATTCCAAGATACTGCTAATGTACTCCAACCATGTCCAGTCTCATGGACTAGGCTGGACCAAAACCCAAACCCCCCGAAATGTAAATGTGGATGTTGTTGCATCCTCAGCCCCAACTGTGTCATCCTATAAATCTGCTTCTGCCAGGCTCCATTGCCTGTTAATGTAGGAATAACCCAATCATGTGTGAGGGCAAGTGGAGGTGTGGGGTCTCAGGTAACACCAGAGGGGGTAGGGAGATATCAGCAGTAGGATGACATGGTTATGTGTCTGCAAGGGAGAGTAACAAGGAAGAATAATAGGAAAAGGCTGCAAGAAGTATCTGAGCAAGCCAACACTGCATCTAGAGCTGTAGCCATGTCAGATACTAGAATGAGTCTGGGAGCTGTGGGAGGAGAGGAAGGGTTGACATGGGATATGAAGAACTTAGAGAAATTGGCTGCTTACACTGACAGGGCTGCAGCATATTGGACATTGAGGTTGAAGACTTTGGACAGAAATTACAGAAGTCACAAAAATCAAGTGAATTTTCAACTGATTTTAGCTTTTACAAATTCAAGCCTTGACAGATGAGGCTGCAAAAGATCAGGATGGTACCAGTTTCTTCAGTCTATTTCCATCCTGATTGCAGACAGAACTCAGAAACACTTTCCTGAATGCTCACCATGAGTTAGTTTGACGTCTTGAAAGCACATCCAGAATAATGGCTACAGGTTATGGCAAACCTTGGCTTTATTTGGTAAGTCCTCATCCAGGAAAAATTAACATCATCTTTTCTAAAATGGATATCACTTTTCTAAAATAAATCTGAGGAACAAAAAGGCAGTGACCAATGAATCATAGTGAGTTGCTGATGAAAATGTAGCTGGGGATTGCTTGGCATGGCACACCCAGTGATGTCAGCCGAGTGCAGTAAAATGGAAACAATTGATCTTATCCTGCCTCACTTGCCGAAGCAGTGACTTGGCATCAAGCTGTGCAAAGCAAAAACTTTTGCTTTTTGATGCTTGTTTAGAGTAGCATAAGTAGCAGCTTTATGGTGTTTTCTAAGGACTTCTGAAAATGTTGAAATTAGAATTGTGATTTTTGGTAAAAATCTTCCGTTTAGAAAAATTTATTTTGGATTACGTATGATTTCGTGGACTGTGTTGGTCAGTCTCACTTCATATGTTTTGGTAATAAAAAAAAAAAGTAGCTTTTAGACGTAAATTATGTCTTTCAATTCTATCCCTGACTGACATGTAAATTTAGAAGACTGGTTCACAAGGAATAACGTGTTTGGTGGAATGTAGCCACTCTGTCAGGCACCGAGGGCATCAGCCACAGCTCGGTTCAGTTTCTAAGGAAGAATAATAAACACTAGCCTGAGCCTTCACTGAGAAATGTGAAGAAACTCAAGTCCCTGCACAGACAGTGTGACATTCCCTTCCTTCAGATTCTCAAATTACTTAAAAGAACAGTATCATCCTGAGGGAAGAGAGAAAATGAAGACAAAGAAATAAAAATGACAAACTAATCAGCTCCCCTTTCCTTTCCTTACAAGAATACCATATCACATTTATCTTCTTTCTTGATGGAGAAGCTGTGAAGGCAGCTGGAGGTCTCCCACCCCAGATACCCCCAGGCCCTGCTGACACCCAGATGCTCTCAGGGCCCCAGTCTGGGTTTCACACCATCCTTGAGGCTGCACCTGACTGTATTGCATGATGCTGCAGCTTTTCACTCCTTCCTCACCTGCCTCCTTCCTTCACCTGTTACTTTTTCTAACTCATCTTTTTTTTCCATTTTTCCCTGATAGCTTGTATTCTACAAGACACCACACCACATTCAAGTGCAACTGGACTTTGTTACCCAGAAGAAAATTCTCAGATAATTTTATTGTATTTTACCTAAAACTTTCACATAGCAAGGCCTTAAGCAATTGCACCACATCATGCAGGCAACTCACCCCAGTGTGTTTAGCTACAGCTGGGGGCCCAGACTTCCCAACTTTATTACAGCCCTATTTTTCACTCAACCTTGTAACATAAATTTATAATTTCTTTAACAAAAATGACTTCATTTTTGGTAAAATAAAAAATTAAAATTGAGCCTGGTCCACTGGTTGCTTCTATGCAATCCCCTTCTCTATGCTAAGACCAATAGAGTTCTTTTTCCTGGGACTTTCATCTCTCTTTAGGAAACAGTTCCTTTTTTGAGCCCATACCAGCAGGATTACAAGTATTTACCTTCGCCTGCATTTCCAGTTTCATCACGGACACATTGCAGCTTCCCTAAGACTCAACAAAATTGCAAGTAGTCATCCAATATTTGTTTATCTCCAGACTTCTTCACTTGTAGCCAAAACTGGATGAGTGCAAGATGCCATGTGGGATGTTGGTGATTATTTTTAGCAGAGAATCCACCATGCTATGTTGTTTTGTCATTTACACCACCTTTATTCCAGAGCACATTAGTGCCAGAGCAGAATTGAGCTCTTTTTAATTGAATACACTGGTCATAAAGGGAATATTGGCCTCCTTATTTAATGGCAGTGGCTCATGAGCTATTAATTCATTGACCATTTCTTACTGAATCTCTGTCACTCAATAATTATGTAAGAAAATATTCAGGCTTGAAAGCAGCATCTGTGCAGGAACACACCAGAGTGGGAGCTGTGTTTAGAACCTCTTCTCTTATATATAAATGTTAGACCAGTCCCCCATTTTTCACTGAAATATAAGGAAAAAACTTTTATTGTGAGTGTGATAAGACATTGGGACAGGTTACCCAGAGAGCCTGTGGAGTCTCCATCCTTGGAGACACCTCACTGAACACAGCCCTAAAAAATGTTTCAAACTGACCATGCTCCAAGCAGGAGCTGGATCAGATATTCTCCAGAGGTGTCTTCCAACCCCATTTTGTGATTCTGTGAATTCTACATGATATGTGTATAATTGAAAAAAAAAAGTACTCTAATTTGTTTTCTGGGGACTGGAACTTTCCCCTCTGAACGGAACATTCAACAGCAACAAGCAAAGAGCTCCAATCCAACTGAGGATACATCAACAGCACAACATCATCTAGGCATAGTTCAGCTAGGGTGGGTATTGCTGTGTTCAAAGTACAACCGTGCAGAACCACTTTTTACACCTCTGAACCATCTTCTTTGTGACTGTGGTATGGCAAGGGCTGGGACAGCGGAGGAGCAGTATCCTGAAGCTATGGATTAGCTATCCATAGCTATCCATAGCTGTGGATTGACATGGAACCTTGGCAAACACCTGTGTGTATGGGTTACATGATACCCAGAGCTGGATTCTTCTCTAGGTGACCTTACATGTTTGCATAATACACTTCTCCTTGTAAGAGAAGCCCTGTTTCCTGTGTCACAATTTAGTAATTCAGCAATTTTGGAAAGGTCAGATATGGAATTTAGCCTATTAATAAAAATGTAGGCAATGCACTGCAGGCTAAGTGGTAATTTCAATTTAGCATCAACTTGAGGGCACAAGCCTCATCCTTTTAGCTGGCTAAATTTATCATTAATAGAAACACTGAAGTAACCAGTGTCATTGCTGGCAGTGTAGGGATTTACCATCAGGATCAGGTGATATGTATAATTCCTGAGCTGCACAGAGGAAGGGAAATCAGTTCAACATGGACATGTAAATAAATGCAACAGGTTAGCTTCAGACTACAAAGAATGGAGTGTTGGCATTGCCTTAGGCAGCAAGTGTTTACAACCAAATGTTTTTGAGACTCCTCTTAATAATTCTAATGCTATGACTTAAAGTTTAATGCTATGCACATAAACACACCCTTTTCTTGTTTTCAGGTAGTTTCATAAGGCCATTTGCTGTCCAAGTCCAGCAACAGAAGTGTTGACTTACAAAAACCTAGGGAAAGAGCCTATAACACCAGACCATATGAAACAATGGAAATGGTTTCATTCTGCAAGTGGAAAATCAAGATATAAAGGGCTCTTTTTAAACAGAGAGCAGTAGAGGTCCCTTTGTAGATGGAAAAGAGAGGCAGAAGCATCCCAAAATCAGATCTTAGTTGGATTCAGCTTCCTCCTGAATCCACACTGTCTCTCACCGTTGCTTACAGGGAGGAGAGAATATAAATTCTGCCAGCACCGGCACTTCAGAGAGATGCTAAAATGAGGTGGGGACAAATTCCCACCTGAAAATTTGCTCCAGTTGTCACAGCTAGGGATAGCTGAGTAATTAAACAGGGTTTTCCAGAATCCTGGTTAATATGTCAGCCATAAAAGAGGCTTCTTGACCCTGCAATAAATGAAAAACTTCTCTATACCAAGTGAGAAGACATCACATATCATGCCTGTCAGTCATCTCAGACGATCTAAATCACCATTTTCCCCTCAATTTTTAATACAACAGCCAACAGCAGTCTCTATCACTAAGATGTAGGCATCCATTCTGGTCAAAACCAATATTTTGCTCCTGAAATCCACTCTATAGCATATAATCAAGAACTGAAGCTTTGTATTATACTGATAGGTAGGTATTTCATGGAAAAAAAATTCCTTGACTAGAAATGTTTTGTATTTTTCTCATCCTCTATGAGGAAAAAAAATAGTCAAAGCATCAATCACACTTGCAAAAAGAAAGTTTCCCCAATTTTTTTAATTTTTTTTTTTTTTTGTGAGAACTGCAAAAATGCAGTTATAATGACAGGCCTTTTAAAATGCATTGTTTGGAGTTCTCCTGGATCCCCCTGAGGGCATTCTGCCTAGACTGACATCCTGTCCCTAGAAAGTTTTAAAGGAAATGAAGCTTCACAGTTCTCAACAGGAGAATGTTTCAGTTGAACAACTGCAAGCAAATTAGTCTAGAAGTTCCAGTGGAAACATTCATGAGAATTATACAGAAAGTCCTGTCTCTTCTAATAGATTTTGCACCAGTTTATCAGTACAAAAACATGTTCCCCGTAATTGCAAGGATTGCGTATAAAAGTAGATGACAACATTGAATTTTTTTTCTTTCTAAAGTTAAAGTTGGGCTGGCAACTACTCTTATGAGTATACATCTTATATTTAGCATTAACAGTCAATTCAATAATATCCTATTATTTGTAAATATGGAAATGAAGGATGAATTCATGCCTAATGCACATAGCAGCTTAATTTATTTATATACTTATAATCTGAATTATGCTGAACCTTAGTTAACTACAGATCTACATCTTCACAGAATTTTCATCTGCTAATGAACATGAAGCCACTACTGACACTGCCAAATATGGCTGGAGCAAGGGGATAACACACAAAACTGAGTAGGCAGTGGGATTGGAGAGGGAATAGGAATGGTGAGAACAGAGGACTTGAGCAGCATGCTGGATCATTCTTGGTGAACTTGGTCATTACGATGAACTTGAATTTTGTCTTTGGCACCAAGAGAATATTGTTTTACCTCGAATGGAAGAGATGGGAAGGAAAGAAAGAAAAAAAGCAAGTAACAGGGCTGTAATAAGCAGTACTGAAATTTAAGAAGATGCAGGGACTAAGATAATTTCTAGTTCTTAATCAGCAACCTCATAAAGTGGGAATACACACAAATGGGAATTGTACTGATGCAAGATTTGTCTGGACAGAACCAGGCAGTTGCATCCCACACTGAGGCTCCTTCTGAAGTCTGTTCAAAACTCAGGCTAAGAGTAATTACGTTAATTGTGTTAAGAGATTTCTACACAAATGAGTCGACATTCATGGTGAAAATAGGCTTTCTATTTCTATTTGCATCAGGGTTATGCACCAGAATTAAGACTATGGAAAAACTGCTATTTTTTTTCCCCAAACAGAGCATTTAGAAGAAACCAGAAAATGAGAAAACTCAGTTGTTAAGACACTAGCCCTATATACTTGGACATGTGGGCTGAACTATACGTCAGACTATTTCCATGCCAGAATGTCCTATTGTATTTACCTGTTGGAAGACAGATGGCAAGTATCTTGGATGGCAAGTATCTATAGATGGCAAGGAACTGATACTTACTGGTTTTTGATCAACCTTTATGTTTGCACAGGGTATAGTCAGTTTTCTGGACAAACATTCTTCCATCAGAGAAGTTGTACCCACATAAAAAGCCTCAGAAATAGAATTTTGCTCCAAACATGATGTAATGAAGACATTGTTTCATTAGATTTTTTTCTGTTTTTATTTTTTTAATGGCAACACACATGGATGAACATTCAGTGCAGAACTATGAAAAAACTTAATTTCCTAAACAGTTCTTAGCAAAGTCTCCATGAAATTGCAGCCAGGATATTACTCATCAGAGTCCATTGTCCATTTTCCAGGAAGACTTTGATTAAGACAAATTTATTACTAGGTCCTGATAATGCCTGTAACAGTAAGAACTGAATGTTAATGACTGCCAGTCAGTTTGAATTAACCTGTCTTGGAGGAACTTGAGTCAGTCAGAATCTCAATTTATAATTTGACTTAATGGCAGTGGGTTTGGCTTTAAAATCATCATCCAATATGCTGGTACTTGGATATTGCAGGAAGAGAGCTCTAAAAAATCTGATTTGATCACAGTAATATTAATAGATTAAGCAACTATATGTAAGAAACTACACTGACACCACAGATATAAGGAATAATTTAAAGACATTTGAGCTGGTTTCCCATATCTGTTCCACAGGGGTGCCTGTCTCCCATGGGTTCTGCCAGCCCTGTGTGAACAGCTAAAGACTCCACTGATGGTACCTACCTACATGAAAGCAAGTGGATCAAGCCTCTGTTATTTACCATAACATTTATTCCCTTGTGAAATAAACATTAATTTGACAGCAGGAGTGAATTGAAGTGGAGTTGTTATCCTGTGGTCTCCACAAGCATTTCATCTTTGTGTCTCTGCTTTTCCCTTTTTGTTGACTGTTTCACTCACAGACATGTAACACTGCGTCACATCAGGAGTCTGATACAAAACCAAAACAAAATCAGTGAAATGCTCTATCAGAATGGAAAATTCAAGTGAATGATAATCATCAATTATTTAAGGTAATGATAACACATTAGCAATTATTCATTACATAAGACTGCCTAAGCAGCATTGCTGGGCAAAGCTCAGTCTCTCTTCATATCCACTTAGAACAAGGGCAGCAAACCTCCCCAGCCCTCATCTTCCACTGCATTGCAATATCATGCAGAAAATTCGTCAGGTCTTAAGTCAACACCAAAGCTACCACTTAGTTACTCAGTGTACCCCATGATGACAGCACACCTGCCTTGCCTCATTCTAGTGCCCAGATCAAATGCAAAAGTGGGCTGAAGTAGAAGTGAAGTAGGACATTGTCTAATACAGAGGTGTAGTTGATGAAGTTTTTCTGTCCCAACCTCTTGATCTCCTTTTATCAGTCCTGATCCCAGCAGCAGGTTTGTTATAAAAGGGGATCTGTAATTCCCACGCTGTCTACTCTGCTGCTTTGCTGAAGGCCAGTTTTGGGATAACACTGTTAGGCATTTTGTGTAGGTGAAGCAAGTCAGGTTATCAGTCTGGCCTCAAAGAAGGGCAAAGCTGACCATATACACACATATTCCAAATGTCTCAATCTGTGTGAAATGGTCAAATACTCTCTACAACATGAAACTCACTTTGCCTATCATCAACATCTGCCTGATATATTAGTTGGCATGGTTTGTGAAGGTGAAGGAATGTCTCTGTAACCACAGCGGTAGCTATTACAGACCAAGATCCATAGTTTTCTAAGGAAAACCAGCTTAAAACCCACACTTCAATATCACAAAAGCAGTGATCCAACTCAGCATACCATCTGTTAAGAGCCTTGTTACCAAATATCAGCTGGGGAAAAAAAGTTGCAATGGGTTTATGTATAAATAGAAGATGTCAGTTTGGAAGCTTGTCAAACCAGCAGTTTCCAGAGGAACTATTTGTAGAAGAACCATGTCAGCTTCCAATTTTATTTTTGTTCTTCTGTGGAAGATGTATCTTAGAATTGATGTTAGTGATTTTTTTATTCTTCGTGATTAGAGAGCAATCAGATTCTTTTTATGATAGTGTGCTTGTTCCTCCTTAGTAGAAGTTTTGCAGTAATTGACCTATTTTTTATATAATTTTCACAGCTGAAGCAAGATAATCCTATATAAAATAAGTTTGAATTGACTTATTTTCCATATGCTTTACACAGATGAGCAGAGACAGTCCTATATAAAATAAAACCCTACTATTAGTATTCTTCCTCTTTCTAGTGCTCATTTACTCATATAAATCCCACTGGCAATAAGGCAATTACACCACAGATGGTAGAGTTCAAACAAATTAGATTCTACTGTCTCTTCACAAATAGCTTCACTGCACAAACTTCTCCCAAGCACGTATGTGCCAAGCCCTCATCTTGCCACTCAACTGCTTGCATAACAAAATGCACCAAACTGCTTGCCACTCAACTGCTTGCACCAAAATGCTCTCTTTTATCTGCATTTTGTCTTATCATCAGTGCCTCCTCACTAGCTCCTTCACTTGCTTTAGTTGGCCCCCCACAGCCATCTACCCTTCCCTGGTTATCACCCTCAAAATGCAAGTGAAGGACAAACATCAGGTATTCAACAACTCCCAAGGTGCTTTTCCCATACTTTGCATCTCTTTTTTCCAGTTTCTCTTTCCTCTCCCACCTCTCCTCCATGTGTGTATGTGCATGTGCCTTCTATATCCTCTATCCCTCAGAACACAGACCATGTCTCCTTGCATGTCCATATAATGCTTTTTACAAGGAGACTTCAACTCTGGTTACACTGGACTACAAATAACCAATATCTTCATTAATAGAGAAAATCCGTTTTCCTGCAGGTTTTGCATAGACAGATTTATACTTATTTAGTAACTCAGATTAGCTTGACTTGCTGCTGTAAATAGAAAGAGCTTTGCCCTGCCATGAAGGAGAGCTAAGGCAGCCCCTCTAAATACGGAAGAGATGCTGATAAAGCTTGAGGAGCTGGGCAGCCACCACACCATCAAATCAAATTCCTGACTACTGCAAAGCCAGAAGGGTCTCGACGTGATGTTCCTCTGATGGAATTGCCTCGATACACATTGACACAACAAAAGTAACCAATTTCTGTTGCTAATTGTCTACCTCTCTGGTTGGGGTAACCTCCAGTTCTGGATCACTTCCATCCAATTTCAGCCACAGCAGATGCCTAGTCCTCTGTGGGATGGGAGTGGTCCAAGGTGAATGTGTCTTTGAACAATCTGCCTGTAGCGTTTGTGATTTAAATTCACAGGACACGTGTCCTCAGAGCAAAAGGGGCACCTCTAGCTATATTTATGACACTCAAAGGAAGACAGAATGACACCAGACCGTGTATTTCAGCTGAATCAGAAAAGAGGTGGACAGAGGACAGAAAAACTGTTCAAGATGTCTAACTTCAGCTGAGGCATCACAGAGTGAAAGCATGAATGTCTGAAACCAATATTTGATTGAGATCTTAATCAAATCTTAAATATTCAGCATATCCTTGTGTATACTTTTAAGCTTAGTGGATATAGGAACTCTTCCCTGCAAATACTAGGTTTCCCATTTAAGGACAACATCAAATATTTGTCACACTAAAACCTAAGAGAATTTTTAATTGACTACACTTTATAAACTGTTTTTTAGTATTCAAGTGATTGGACTGGTGCTTCCTGCATTCTGTGAGTGAACATTTTCTTCATTAAGTAAAATTTGCATTTAACTCCTTTCTTTTTAAAAGGAGAGATTTTCTCTTATTGATAGAAACAGCTTTCAGGACCCACTTCTAGAGCTTTCTTACTAATAAAGGTATCGAGATATGTATTTAATAATAAAAAATATAATCAAGTCTTCTTTCATTTACACAGAAATCTTGGCATGGAAACTCAGAGAAGGTAAATTTCTGTCTCCAAGGTGAGGTTTTTAACTTAAAGAAGTTGTAGTATCTACTGTCCTCCATCTGGAAGGTATTTGCAGTGTGCTGGTTGCTGCATACAACCAGATATGGAGGCAATCCTGAAAGACTAAAGGGTCCAAAAAGATGGAGAATTTAGGATGCCATTATAACAAGCCCAAATAGAGAACATACAGAAGTAGTAAAGCTTACCTGTTCCGGAAATTGAAGAACTTTATTAAGGTAAATTTTTGCAGGAAAAAAAGTTGTTAAAGAGATGGAAATAAATAAAAAATGAAAACGGGCAGAAACAGGGAAAAAAATTGAAAGTGGATAATTTATTTACAAACACAGCTTTAAAAATGAAGTTACTGAATAGACCAATTGTCACATTTCTGCTGTGTCCTGGACGTATCTTTGCTACTGGCTTTGTCCTATTTGAAGTGAATTTCTCACTTTTTTATTTTAGTTGTTTCTTTTTAAAGGATATTTTTGGATTACTAGTTATAGCTACCTGCAATTACTTCTAGTTACTTTTTACACATTTAGCTTTGGAGTAGCAAAGTCTCACAGCAGCCAACAGTGAATATAGTCCTTTGAGATTTACAGCCAATTATCTCAAAGGTGGGAAGAAGACAGTCCCAAGTGTCTGATAATAACATCTAAATTATATAATTTAATGTATAAATTATATAATATGTAATATCTAAAATATTCTGGTTAAGCTTTTGTTTGACTTAACTGAGGCATTAAATTCTAAAGTGGAGAGGAAAAGCAGGAACTGATGTAAGATGGGGTCATGGTATCTTGAGGAACTCTAGGGTTACAGAAGACTTCTGGGACCTTGTCAAGGAACAGGGAAAGTTCAGATGATAGCTTTGGAGCTTTCAATTTTTTTTAAACTAATGACAGCTAGAAATACTGCAGGTAAAGCACTGAACTTTAATGCATGGCAAGGCATTATTTCTGTGAAATACAGGATCATATGCTGCAAAAGTGAGAAGGGGAACTAAAACCAACTGAATGTCAGAGCAGGAAGGGCTCATGGTTGGCTCACAATTGGCTGGAGCAGACAGGGAGGCAGCTTCCATTTAAAGCAAAAGATTTTAAACAGTCAGACCCCATCCAGAAGTGAATTGAAAAAAAGCATCACAGGCTGTTAAGGAAATATTTCAGCAGTATACTTCCCAGTGTCAGGATTCTACGTCTGAGCAGGAGCATCATATTTGGTAGGAGTTGATGCAAATTCATTTTCCCTCATGTTGCAGTAGACCAGAGACATGAAAAATCAGCATTTCAGATGGACAAAAGCCATCAAGAAATCAGTAACACAACCATGAGCCTTTCTCAAACCACATGACTAAAAAATAAGGAATACTGTTACCATAGCCTGTAAACTGCCTTTCAGCTGGAATGTATATGTTCAGAAAGAAAATGTCAAAGAAAACCAGGAGAAAAACACTTAAAATAAGTTTTCTGGTATCAAAAAAGTATTGCTACCACAATTCTGAAAAAAACCTTTGGCCAATGCTGATTTTAGATGCACAGTAAAGGGAACATTTGGATTTATTACTGCGAGTCAGTTAGATGAAATTTCTATTTTCATTTCACTAGAAACAGAAGTACTGGTGTTACGAGTTTTCTGTCTATCTGTTTGACATGTACATGTATAAAGGAAGGAGTAATACTTAATGTGTGTTGCTTCCCAAATGCAGAAAATTGAAAAGAAGATATCTTTGGGTAAAAAGAATGATTTGCAGGGCTAAAAATACTCAAACCTATTAGGAAGAAAACAAACATTAACAAAAGTAAGGAAGCAGTCAAATAGGCAGTGATGCAGAGCAGCCAGATGTGTTCAAAAACTTATTCTGTTCTGTATTTTGAAAGAAGCAGAGTGATCTACACTTATTACTCTAGGGTGACAAAGTATTTTTCAGTCCCTAAGTAACTCAGCAGGGTATCATACCATAACCATAAGAAGGAAAATTCTTTAGCAAACCCAAATATCTTGCACCAGAAGGCAAAAAAGTTAGCTCAGGGAATTTTGGGTAGCTGCTGTTTATTTTCAGTAAACCTGGTACTGGCATAGTCTGCAATGATCAAAAACATCACTATGCTTCAGAAAGTGAGCACGGATAACTCAAGTAACAAAAGCCCCTTCTATAACCCCCAACAAATTAATGGAAAACCTGACTGAGCATTCATTTATGTTAGAGAGAAAGAACAGGGATATAAGTACTGCCTCTCAACAGTATCTCTTGAAAAATAAATCATGCCACATAAGCCTGATTACAGCCTTCAGAACACTACAAGTTCAGCTGATAAAGGAGTCAGTAGAGATATAGTGTGCTTAGATTTCTACAAGACATTTGACTTAGCTCAGAACAATCTGATGAAAATATTAGAACATTGCAATATTAATAAATTCAAGTTTAAATAGATTAGACAACAACCCAATCTCAAAAAGTAGCTGTTAATGTGAAATCATTAAAATAAGAGATTAGTTGTCCTTTTTTATGAGATTGGGATGACACATTCATTGAGCCAGTAAAAATATCTTCTAGTAAATTCAATAAGAATTGGCAAATTTGTAAATCACCATTGCAGAGCAGGCAAAAGGAGGCATCTTGATTCCTAGTTTTTTAAACTTTTATTTTGAACTCTCACAATGTGTCTCAAAGAGCAAGGGCTGCAGTACAGATATACAGACTAGGGTTGGTGGAGCCTCACAAGCATTTAGATGTTGTAAATGGGTGATCATGGAGCAAAAAGGATGTCTAGGAAGGAAAAGTTAATTGTCATTGGTAAAACCAAGACCAGAATGAGACTGCCTAGTTTTGATTTTTATTTTTCATAAGGAATAGGGAAATGCAGATGAATTGGTTGATGGAAATCACTGCACTGTAGGTACATGCTTCCAAAAAAAGAAGTAAGTTTGCTGATATGAAACGAAAGGAAAAAGTAGAAAATCATCTGTGAACATCTAGCAGTGAGCATACAGCCAGAGACTGTGCTCTTAGCTGATGGTGGAATCCCAGACTGTTTCTCCACACGAAAAAAAGATATCTTCCTTCAAGGTTCTGTGTAGCAAAAAGTAAAATAAAACTAAGATTTGGAGCTCAACACAGGCAAAACTTAGTAGAAGTCATTGGTCCACTAAAGACATTAAGACAGGTAAAGAAGAGATCTTCTCCACTTTTCATCTCTAAATCTATGTTGCATGAATATCATGGAAAGTTTGCTAATCCTTACGCTGGCAGATTTTAAAAAGATATATCTTTCTCAGGGCAATCCCTAACACAAGTACAGGCTGTGTGGAGAATGGATTGAGAGCAGCCCTGGGGAGAAGGACTTGGGGTGTTGGTCCTGGGCTGTCTCTAAAGAAGCTTGGGCAGCAGGTCAAAGAAGGGAATTCTATTCTTCTACTCCGCTCTGATGAGACTCCACCTGGAGTACTGTGTCCAGGTCTGAGGTCCTCAGACCTGGTGAATGTGGTTCTCTTAGAACAGGTCCAGAGGAGGCCACAGAGATGCTCAGAGGGCTGAAGCACCTCTTCTATGGAGGCAGGCTGAGAGAACTGGGATTGTTCAGCCTGGGAAAACCTTGGAGAACCTTCCAGTACCTAAAGGAGCTAGAAGAGAGCTGGAAAGAGACTTTTGAGAAGGTCATGGAGCAATAGGACAAGTGGGAATGGCTTTAAACTGAAAGAGGACAGGTTTAGGTTAGATACTAGGAAGAAATTCTTTACTGCGAGGGTGGTGAAGTACTGGAGCAGGTTGCCCAGAGAAGTTGTGGGTACCCAATCACTGAAAGTGTTCAAGGTCAGGTTGGACACAGATTTGAGCAACTGGATGGTTTCCCTGCCCATGGCAGGGAAGGTGAAATGGGATGATCTTTAAAATGCCTTCCAACCCAAGTCATTCTGTGATTCCATGATCTTAAAACTGTCATATATACATTGAGAAGGGCACAAGAAAACTTACCTTCATCTATTTATGTTCTGAACTGGCCAGACCAGAGCTAGTAATTCTCCAGAAGGTGAAAAACTTCATATCTCCTCAATATTATACCTTGGCTATGTCTCACATTTTGTATTCCCAGCAAAATAGAACAGCAAAAATGTGACTGAAGCAAATGTTGTTTAAGAGAGAGCTGAGATTTTTTTCCTCCGTTCATTATAGCTGTGTTTTGGCACCAAGGAAGAAGGCAAAAAGCTGTTGGTGCCCTCTTATCTTAACATTTCCATTCCAGCCGTAGGCAGCCTGTAATGAAATCACATTTGCTAGTGTGTCATAATGTTACAGCAAATGCTGCCATTCAGCTGGGATATTCCATTGCCCTCCAACCAACAGTCAGGAAATGCCCTATAGGATAATTGACAGGCTACTGTGAATTACACGGCTATAAATAGCACACCATGGATGCCTGGTGAGAGGACGATAAAACACTAGTGCAAGTTGAGTTTTTATGAAGTCATTTGCACCACAGAGAAGTATTTATCGCTGTACTGGCAATTTTTCTATATTTCCTTCCCCAATACATATAGAACAAGGAACAGCCAGCTATAAAGAACTGCGAAATACGATCTTTAAGAAGTTCACTCTCTCTTTCATTTCTGTATTATTTCTGTTCCTGCTCCTTTGCTAAAACTCCTGTAGCACCATTCATATCTGATCAATTTTCTTCCTGTCTCTTCCTCCAAGCTGTTTTCCCATCCATAAATCTCCCCTATTCTTCAGATCAACACAAAAGACAGAAGAGGATGGGCATACATGTCTTGTTAATGTGCCTATGGCTTCTGCTTTAAGGAACATAGAGACATAGCACTCAAAATTCTTCTTTAGTACAGAAATAAATCCCTCATTTTCTATTCTTAACATTGAAGAGACAACTTGAAGGATCATATGGTTGATTAGGGAAGAAATACCTCCCTCTGAACGATTCATAAAAGATTCGTGAAAATTTGAAAATTAAATGCAACCTTCAGGAAGGTTAAAGACAAACACCATTAGACATGACTGTTATTTCTGCACGGACAGTATACCCTTATCCACATATACAATACTTCAGCAGTAGATGAAACATAGATTACTACTCATGCAACTGCTAACCCAAATACATCTGTATTTTTGTATTCCGATATACTCAACAGAAGCACGAAGATGAAGTCAAAGGAATCTGAATATCTGCACAATTAAAACATCTCTCCAAAATATTAGTTTCCATCTTTGCTACATTAAGTTGATTAGATAAATGGCTTGGAATTCTGATCATAGAAGCTTTTTGAATCCATCAATAAATAATTATCATTAAAAATCTCTCATCTTTTACTAAAAAACAGAAGCAGAGAGAGATAGTTGAAATGTAAGTCATTAAGCATAGTTCTTAAAGCAGTACCACTTCTCCCCTCTGACCCAACAGTATTCAAACTGCTTGTTAGGGAAAAATAAGGCAAAAGATAGTCGAGGCAGGCTGGAACCTTCACGTTTACTTGAGGTCAGTCATCCTAGTTTCCTGAAAGCAAAATATGAAACAGTCACAGGGAAGAAGTAGTGAAAAGAGGATGCAATATTTTGTCTCCATCTTACTACACTACAGAGGAGAACAACCACACCACAGTATCCTCAATAGCATAAACACAATCTCATATTTTAGTGATTATTTCAGTTCAACATTAACCAACACGTTAGATCTGATTCTCTTTGAGAAGCATCAAATCTGTACTCAATTTTGTATGTCACTGCAGATTGTTTGGTTTTGGGACATGGTTTCCTACAAAACACAGTTAGCAACTGGTGAGAAAAAGAAGATAAGGAATAAAGGGAAGAAAGGGAAAGGTAAATAAGAAGGAATAAGAAAAAGAAGAAACACAAACAGAAGTTTCACACTGCAAGCAAGGATCTTGGTCTGTCTTGGGTTTGGGAGACGTGACAGAAAACAGATCATTCTCCTTCATTCCGTCAAGTGAGAATATCTCCCAGAATAACACAAGTCTGATGGTAACATAGACCATACTGGTCTCTCTGAAAGTAAAGGTAAAGGGTCTTTCCATTTGTTTTTCATTCACCTGGTCTCAATGTCACATTAAGTCCTCCAGGAATAAAGATGGATGTTCTCATTCTTTTCTTTACTAGTTTCAGCTGATCAGTTTTTGTTCATTTACTTTTGGTCATGATCACCAGACATCCCAACATTGTTCTCAGGTGGTATCAGCAGACAATTTGCTGAGGTGCATTAAGTGACTCCATGCATATGGCTAAACAAAGGCAAATGAGCCCATTTAATGTCTCCTTTAATGAGCAGAAGAATAAATTACTGAGACTCAGTAGATGCAAGGGAATTTGTTAGACTACTGTAACTCAACTGTTTATCTGAGTCAATCAGATAAATCTTCTAATTCGTAACTTGTATGAAGTGAAAGCTGCAATTTACCTTTTCTCCAATTATTGCTTTATCTTATCCATTTAATTGGAGGTTGATTTCATGGCAGGGCAAAGACATTCTGTGAACTTACACTGAATTTTTCACAAATGCATTTCTGATCTCACTCATAGATTTAATTAGCTGAGTGTCTACCTATCCAGACATTTCTACGGTCTTTGTTATTCTGAGAGCTCTGAGAATACAAAAGAAATGAAAAAAAGATCAGCTTACTCAGAATGTAGGAATGAAATCTGTGATATAAAATTATAAAGTGATTCACATTTTCATTATTATCAGTCATAACCAGACAGATTTCCTGCCAGAAACTCATCAGTTTGCAGAGTATTTTCAGCATTCACTCTGAACATTCACTCCAAGAAGTCTGGTCCAGAGAAAAGATTTTCATCACGCTAAGTACCAGTCAAATACTCTCTCTGTTCCTTCAACTCTTTCTCAAAATTTTGCCCCTGCTGTTTAAATTTTCTTTCTCTTTAGTCCACTGAGCATCATGGACTCATTTAGGTTAAAATCCAAGGAAGGAAAACAGTGACGCCATCACAATCTGGAGCAGGATTTAAGGTATGTCTAAGGCTGTGATTAAGCCAAATCTTCCTTCCCTGACCTGGTCCTTTACAAAGATCTTAGTTTTTTACTAATAATATAAAATGCAGAAATTGGAGAGCTGATTTTGAATTAAGGAACCATACAAAAATGAAGACTCCTTTCCCCGCAGCCACACAGGCTTTTCTATACATTAAAAAGCAGTTAAGCCCAGAGATAACACTACAGGCATGCAAAGGAAAAAAAGAGAGATGAATAGAGCAGAGTTTAAAGGAAGTCACACCACGCACAAATAACCAAATCTGTAAGTGATGCTCTGAAGAGGAGAAGCTCTCTAAAACTGTCTCAAAAGAAAAAAGGAGGCCAAGCTTGGACTATTTTTACATAGTGTCAATTTGCAGCTCATCAGCAGGACGGCAAGGGAGGATTATGCAACTCCTTCAGGATGGTTATCCTGTGAGGAATGCAATTAGAAGGGCTCTGCTCTAAAAGCATGTCAGTCTTGAGAGGTTTTCTCAAACAAAGATAGCTGCTACCCATCCTGAAAATCGGTCAGGGTCAGGACATTAAAAAAAAAGGGAAAGGAAAGAGTAACACTGTGAAGGTGTCCATGTAGCAGCTTTTTTATCCCTCCCTTTTACCCCTGAGGGTGGCAAGGGCAGTGGAAGAAAAGGCAACCCTCCTCTCACCACAGAGTACCAAGGAAGGGCAAATAGTCTACAGTGCGGACAGTAGTCATGCCATCACTTCGCTGACAGCAGTGTTATCAAAAGAACAGGAATTCATAGTAACAGCTGGAAAAAGACCAAATATATGGGAGGAGAGTAGTGTTCCTCCTTTAAAGAGGGAGGGGTTTGTGCACTGTAGGTCTGCACACCCTATAGCTATGGATTGCTGAAACACAACTAAGGTTTTGTTTACATTCATATGGTAACTGATTCAGTAACAAAGTGTTTTCTGACTGGTTATGCAGTAAATAACTACGCTGAAATCTGGTGGGAGGCTGGGATTGCAAAACCAGAAGCAAAAATGGCTTAGGGTGCACATGCTTCCTGAAGCATTCAGGTACCAGAGCACCTGAAAAAGTGCTCAAGTTGTCCTTCGCAAGACAGTCCAAGGGCTAATGCCAGAAGGAGCAGATCCTGTGGTGCATCCGTCCTCCCAAATGCTAGACTGAAATCACAAGGCACCCAGTTCAACTGCAGGTGTGTAAGGTTTTGTTTAATTTTTCAGTCACTAAATATAAAACTAAGTCTAAAAAAAAGGAGTTTTTTTCACTCCAATTATTCAAATGTGGATACGTTTTCAAGCTGAAAGGTTTAAGGCCATTATTCTGTTCTGCGTGTTGTTGCTTTTGATCATGATAATAAAAGATGTAATCTAATCAAGTTAGTTATTCCTGTAAACAGACCACAGCATGGTAACTGCCCCTATTCATTCATGAAGGTGCTCAGTATATAAACTTAATGTGCATGAACAGCAGCTCTGTCAACACAATAGATGGTCCTGCTGTCAATCCATAAACTGCAGGATTCCAGCAACGGACTTCTCTGTGCTTTACTGGCTCAATAATAAAAGGCATCCTCTCCAGAAAAGGGAAATCAGAAGGAATCTGATCATCTGTGCACTGACTTCCATATGCTACTGTAATGATAATTTTTCAACCATGTTTTAGTGATGAGGCACCTCCTCAAAGAATGGGAACAGAAGTACGGCCATTGTCATAGTACCATGTTTTTTATCTCAAAGAAGAGACTCCAGTACTTATTTTCATCAGTGAAACCAAGCAGGCTGATCAGCCTCCTTTCCTCTTCACTACCCAGCATGCATAAACATAATCTCTTGTCTCATGCACTCTGCATCTGGCTACTCACGTAATACAGAGGCAGATGCTCCATGGAAAGCAGGCAGCATCATCAGCCTTCCCCTCCAGAGGCACACCATCTTTCCTATTGTGAAAGCATGAGCTGTCTAGCATGACAGAAAAAGCACAGTTACGGACTAATGCTCATTTTCCTATCTAAGTACCAGCCTAGATGCCAAAAGTAATCACAAAGGCTCCTATTTATTTTGACCTGACCCTTGCTAGGTCCATTCACAAACCACGAGGCATTAACAAACCTGTGTTTGTCAGTGTATTAGGGTGCTGTAGTTTAAGACAGTGGTTCAGACACTTGCTGATCAGAATTACCAGACCCTTTCTGACTCTGCTGTCAGTGGGTAGAAGAAATCATAAGTCTCCTACTGACAACTGCTACCAACAGGTTGAATATGTTCCAAATGGCAGTGTCACAAACAAGCCCTTTAACACACAGTTGCCTCAGAGTAAAGATAAGAGCCAAAACTTCCTGAGGGTCTGAGGGGCTCTGAAGTTAGTAAATTCCAGTGGGTTTTGTGCAGCTAAGAAATAGTCAGCTGGTTTTTAAAGCAGAACAGGGAAGGCCCTGAGGAATTTGCTAACTTAAAATAGGAAAGAAACACCCACACCCACAGCCTGTTTTAGATCCAAAGCAAGGCAGTAATGAAGATCCTGAAACTCAGAGTCCCCCTCAGAATTTAATTTTAGCATCTGTCTTATTTCAAAAATAAAAACTCTAAGAAGAGAAAATCAAACATCACCCACTCCCTTTACTACATCTATGTCAGAACTCCCACTCATCTCCCTTCCCCTTGGCTCCAAGCTTTTCCATTTCCTGATTAAAGTCAGAGGCAAGGGATTTTCCCATTATCACCTGCATATTACATTTTAAAGATGTGAAATGTCTAGAAATGAGCAGCAGCACAAAGCCTTAAGCCTGAAGTCAGATACAGGACCTAAATGAACACTTTAAGCTCATCTCTGTGCCAGGGACAGGATGTGGCATCTAGTTTACCTGTTTGATTTGGATGGTTTGCATGTACATTTGCACTGCTTTGTCAACTATTACTCCTAAATATGTACTGGATTCCTGGATAGAATTAAAGGAGGGATGAAGGAAGGCCTTGAAATGGTCCAAAAGATCTTTATCAATTTGATGCAGGTTCTTGGCTCTGACAGCACTGATGAGTGGATGGTCTGGATTGTTCATTGCCCCTCTGATTACATATGACATCTTAGATACCATGTGACATCACCTAAAAAAAAAAATCATATACACCTATGGAAAGCTCCAAGCCAATTTTCTCCTAATAAAACATAACATGACACACACAGAAGAAATCTTATGGAGGATGAATGAGGGAACAAACCTCCTGAGGCAGATGTTGGTCTGTGTTAGGGTTGGACAGGGACTGAACAGCTGCTCTGGAAGAGCTTTAGTATTGAAACAAAATATATTCCACTGCAATCCAGTCTTCTCTTGTTGCCTTCATCCATGGAGTAATTTAGTCTTTCTCTGCCTCCCAGCTGAAGGAGATTTTCTCTTTCTTTTGATAAAGAGGGGGTTTAGGGTAACATCTGATTGAGTCCTCTCAAATGGATCCTTTCAGACTGTATGATGTGGGCTGGAGAAAGGAGGAGGAAGGCAGAAGATAAATCTATCTATGCATGGATGTATAGAAAGATGTATATGCAAGAGACATCTATTAGTTATTAATAATTACAGAAGTATTCTGGGCTTCTTTCCTCTTGCATGAAAAATTATGTATTACTAATGAAATAGTGTATATCTTAACCATATTCCCCCACAAACACAGTTACTTGGTTGTAGCTTTAAATTTTAAATATTAAAGTGAAAGACTTGAAACCTATTTCTCAGCTGAAATTAATTAAGTTTACATTTATTGTAGTGGGGAAACTGTCAATCTCTATTTTTGCTTCTTGGAATATAAGTTTCTCTTCATAGATGCAAAAATAAGGCCATAAGAACACAAACACAGCAAGGCAAGACCAAACTGCATCTAGAACAATCTGGTGTTTCTCATAGAGCTCAATTACAGATGTATAGTGAACATGTAAAATAGCAGAGGCAGGGTAGTTATTTCTGCACTCCTAGGAATCAGGTGTCTGATTTTTTTAGGGATTTTCTGAGTTCATAAGAGCCCTCCTGTTATAACATTTAATAGTTTTTAGTGGCCCTCTCTCCTTGCTACATTTGTTTCCTGACCCAATAATTTTTAACCCTTGTAAGGCCATTTTTTGGCATCCCAATTGTTCTCCAAAAATAAGGCCCATGGTTTTATTAGACATTAGGTGAAAAAACACTCACTGTTACTTCATTAGGTTTTTTCCTTAATTCTTTTGAAATAAAAATAATGAGGGTTTTTTCCGAGTTCCACTTTTTCACAGCACTCATTATTGCAGATTCCTCCATCATATTTTCCTGTCAGACATTTTTTCTTCAAGCTAATGCATTTTCACTATTTTTCATTCTCCTTGCATAACATTTTTTTGTGTTTTTAGGCATCCTCATGTCCCATCTTTCTACTGTTTCTAGGCCTAAACAGCTCCTTTTCAAGATGGGTTCATTGGTATTCAGGATGTGGGCAAGGCATAGATTTATACAGTGGCATAACGATCAGTTCTGATTCTTTCTTCATTACTTTTCTAATGCATCCTAATATTTTATTTGCTTTTTTGACTGTTGCCAAGTATTAGGATGAGGTTTCCAGAGAACTGTAAATACTCAGCTGCAAAGTTGTTGTAAAGTATTTTCGTACATAGCCCTTGATCTAGTTTTGTTAAATTTTAACTCAGTTGATATTAGTAGGGCAATTTCAGAGATATACTGGCATAACAGACAGGCCTCTAAAGAAATGCTATAAATGCTCCTGGGATGAAGAGTGTCATGTGAATGTGCTTCATTTAAACAAGGTGAAGGCAATTTAAAGAAAAAGAAATTTTGCTTTGACCCTGGAATGTGGTCTTGAAAATATCCATGTATACAAGAAGACAGTTCTTGCTACTGCAGGCTCCAATACTTCTTTGCCCAAACATCTCACTGAAGAATGAAGGAGTTTTATTACAAAATTGAGAAGAGATGAAAGAGGATACATCCCTGCCATGCTCAGCACAGAGGAAAAGATAGTCCTTGCTGCAAGGAACTTCTTATCTAATTAATACAGAAAGAAACAGAAAGATGAGAACAGGAAGAATGGCAACAAAAACAAATCAATAAAATGATGTTTAGTCAGGAGAAATGGCTGGAATTTTGCGGGGAGAACAAAACCCCAGCAGGAAGATGGCAATGGAGAGGAGGTGAAATACAGGAATACAAAGAAACTCTGAGAGACTGGAGTCAGGATAGACTGAAGTGAAAGCCAGTGTGAGAAAGGGTTCCGGATTTCACAGCTGAGGAGGAAGAGAGTGTGGGGAGCTATGAGCAGGGTATCACTATAGTCTGCACTGCCATGGAGCCAAGAAAGGGCTGCTGTAATTAGTAACCCCTTAAAAGAGTGGAGCCACTGAAGCTTAGGGGGGCAAAGAATGTGTGTCCTGCATCCCTTGAGACTGTTTAACTTCAAAAGGCAGATAAGCAACATCTCCTCTGATACCACAGCCAACATACTTGATGAACAGAGAAAAGAAGCTGCAGTGCGGAAGGGATTTATTGTTATTCCCCTTTGTTTCCTTGTCCCTGGCAGAGATGCAAAGCGTGTTCACTGTTCCTGATCCTGCCTTCCCAGAGAGTGGGAGGAAAAGGATTATTCTGCAGCACTGAGCAACAACAGTTGTTGCTGCGACAGGAGGAAACCACGGGTCACACCTTCCCAGAAGATTTCAAGTTTTCTTCTAGTCCAGTTCTGCCTATTTTTCCCCACAGCCAGGTTAGAGAAGGCTTTTAAAGGAAAACGGTTCATCAGATGAGCATATTTTGAGGATGGAAGAGTATCTACACTCAATTTTCTGAATATTAGCATGTCACAGTGCTGCCTGATATAGATCCAGAAGCTCCAGGAAAAACGTCTGGTCCATTGGCAGTGCAGAACTCCGCAACGCCTCAGAAGAAAGGGGGTTCCTGTTGCCCTGTGGGCAGCAGAGTTCTGCTCTTTACTGCTCAGGGGTGCTTTTAGCAACTCACGAATGGCGAGAGAATTTCTCAGCATTTGATCCCACTTCTTGTACTACAGAAAAGCCATCTCCCACCTGCTTTCCAGCACAGTTCAGCAGCCTTCTTGATTATCCATCAAGTCAATCATTTAGCAAATTTCATGTCATGCTGACCAGCTGCATCTGGTACCACAAGTCATTTGGTAAAAAATAAACTGTGTTGTTGCAGTGTAGTCAAAGACAGAACATCTGGTTCATCAAGCCAAGCAAACAAGACACCAGCAAGATGGTGCACTCTTCATCTTCATCTCTTTACCCTCTTCTTCTTGCTGTTACCTAAAACATCTGAAACATCCCTGTTATGTGGAAAGAGTGAATCAACGATGTAAAATTCAGGGAAAAGAGTTCAACTTGCTCTTATCTCTCTCTTTTCAGAAGCTTCCCCTTTGTGAAGGCATGTGATCCTGGAGAAAGAGTGAGTCAGTTTTAGCTTCCCTCCTCCTGTTCTATTCCCTGTGCTTAGGAACCTGTACTTTGCCTTGTACCTATATACATACATTGGTTTCTTAGTGAAGTACAGAGCACAGGCACACCACAAAGCTATGATGAATTCAGTTCACAACTTCTTTATTTTCTTTTCTGCCTTCATTAATTGATTTTTCCTTCTTCTAAACCTAATCCACTGACCTTATGAAAAGAGCTTTCTATTTCTCTCCCCCACCCATAACCCCACCATATTTGCATCTTTTATCTGTTTTACTATAGGAAATACTAAAGGGCAAGCAAAGAAAGCAGAGGAATATGTGGAAATGATCAGTGTGGTCTTTTTATTCCCATCACCATAGAGTTATTTGGATCTTGAGTTTTGTAAGCTATTTGTTGCCGCAAGGATTAGTTCTTCTTCAGGCCTTTTTCTCCAAGGATCTGAAATTGCTCTACAAATGTCAATTAATTAAGCAGTCTCCATGCAGAAAGTTTCATAATATTAATTTTCAAATGAGAAAACTAGAGCAGTTGCTGTTTGTTGCCAGCTAATGGTAAAAGTATTAATAGACCCTTGGAGGCTCCCAGTCCTTACGTTTTAATGGATTGCATCCATCTCCCTTATTTGGAATGGGACATTTTTACCCCATAATTTTTAAAAGGACTTCTTCCCTTTCTTCTTCAGTACCATAGAAACATCTCTGTTTCCCTCATAGCAACATCATGTAAGTCCAGTTCCCCTCGTGAATAGAACCTCTTTCATACCCAAAATGAATCCATCATTAGCATTTCTCCCCATTGTTTTTCCAAGGCCCTTCCAGTTAGCAGAAAAGCCATTCTCAGAACCACGTGGTGTTAAAAATCAGACCAGGGAAATAAGTGCATTAAAATTCTGAGTTTATGAATGAATTGACGTTTGCCAGTCTGAGTCACAGGACACCTGTTGTGTTAGGTGTCATTCTATGTGGTGGTGTCCTTCTATGCAGAGAAAATAAAGTCTCATAACCAAAAATATTTGTACAACATATCTGAAATCACTGGGGAGATTTTCCTAGGTTCAGGATATACAAACCTGGATAATACCCTCCTTGACAAGTGATTTAACCATCCTGGTACCACACTTCCATCTTCACTCTTTACGGTTCCACCTCATTTTCCCTGTGTGTGGGGAATCTCCTCGAATCATAGAATATCCTGAGTTGGAAGGGACCCACAAAGGATTGTTGAGTCCAGCTCCTGGCCCTGCACAGGACAATCCCTAGATTCTCAAGCTGAGCAGGTACAAAAGGGAATGGGATCTGAACAGGTTGTGTCTCCTATCAGGCCTGTGACTCCAGATTTCTTCTTTATAATAAAAATTTTGGCATAAATGGAAGGACAGTATATTTGATGCTATCTTAAGGGAAGACAAGATCTAACCAGCTTTCTTACTCAGATCTAGGGGTGCAGAAGCACTTTTCTGTCTCCTTGCATTTAGAGAGCTTTAATCTTTAATCTGCTTTATTTTAGATTAGCAAAAATGTCTTAATACATGTAGATTAATTTAATTTTCTTGTGAAAAGAGAAGGAATAACATCAGGAAGACAGAGCACATGTCTCTTTCCCAAATTCTCAACTATTTCGAGTGCCTCCCACTTCTGCTTACTGCCTGTGGAGCACAGGTGGAACATACAGCCTGCAGATACAGACTCTATCACTACACACAGCCACCTAAAGCCTTTCATGTGTCTAGAACCAAATCCCTAAGCTAGTTGTGCTATCAATTTACCCTCTAAATTGTACTTGAGAGGAAGCAAGAGATCTGGGGAAGGAGAGCAGAAACCTAGGCTGAACTACACAGCCTACAACACTTTGTGGTCTAGTTCCTTTCTTTCCTTTCATGTGCTGCAGTGTACAGTTTCTTAGGAAGTTGCCACTACCTTGATACATGAAAAATATAACTGTTCTAAATTTATGCCACTCACACTCAGTTTTTCCCTCATACACATCATCTCTAAAAGCACTGCCACAGAAATGAGACCACTGGAACGGAGGCTGATGACAGAACACAGAATCTGTGCTCAAAGCCACTGTCAAGGGGACATGGTTTTCAGCAGATTCCAGATGGTTTTGCTTAGAGCAATCCTCTTCTTTAGCTTCCAGTCAATGACTGGTGTGCATCACATCTAATTCCTTGCTTAGGGTGGCCCCTCCTCAATTACACTTCTCACACCAGCAATGGAGCACTCTCAAATAGTGCCCAACTCCACTTGTACATCAGTGACTGACTTAAAAAAATAAAGAACACAAAGAAACACAGTTTTATGGTAAAAGTGTAATAGAGAATGACACCTCAACCCAGTGTATTTGAACATGAATAACCTCACACAAGAACAAAGGGTGATGGTTTACAAGAGATCTTAAATTGGGATGATTTCAGCAAAGGCGGTGTGGATGCTTCCTGTGACTAGGCCTTGGTCTGTTACTGAGCCTACGTTGCTCAGTGGAGTTCACAGAATAATGGAATCACAGAATGGTTTGGGTTGGAAGGGACCTTAAAGATCATCTCCTTCCAACCCCCTGTCATGGGCAGGGACACCTACCACTAGACCAGGTTGCTCCAAGTCCCATCCAACCTGGCCGCAAACACTTCCAGGGATGGGGAGGCTTCCCTGGGCAACCTGTCCCAGTGTCTACCATCACGGCAAAGAATTTCTTCCTAATATCTTGTCTAAACCTGCCCTCTGTCAGTTTAGATCCATTACCCCTTTTCCTGTCACTACATGCCCCTATGAAAATGTCTCTCTCCATCTGTACTGGAAGGCTGCAATAGGGTCACTCCTAAGCCATCTCTTTTCCAGGCTGAACAATCCCAGTTCTCTCAGCCTTTCCTCACATCTTCTTTTGCTAGATGCTGATACTGTGCAATGGTGTCTCCAAAGGTATTCATTTTGTTCTATTAAATGTGGACACTTACACCCACAGCTGTTACCCCAGGATTCCTTAATATTCAAATGAGAGAAATAAGCATATTTAGGAGAGAATTTATCTCATCAGATTTCGCTGATGTCTAAAATAGCTCAAATGAAATGCAAACTAAAAGAACCCATCTTTTTCCATTGATTAAAGAGGAAGCCTGAGGGGTTAGATCAGATATAAATGTCAGCATTATAGGCAGCAAGATAGGTGAGATGAATCCCAAATTATCTTACTAGTTAGATATGATGGGCAAAGATGAAAAAAAAGAGAAAACTAAGACATTCATGAGAAGATATAGAGATAAATATTGCCAGACCAGAAGTAGACCTCAAATCCATCCCATTTCAGTCAAGTTCTTTGACTCTTTCTCTGCAACTTCCAATTAATTCTTGTAAGCCCGAGAGTATACTATAAAATCAGCACGTAATTTCATACACAGAGATAAAATTTTCTTTATACTTAATTTATACTTTAAATTAAGCCTGTTTTTTGACCCAGTGAGTTTCTGTTCCTGGAGGTCAACACAACTGTTGTTTTGATATCTGTTAGTCAGAGAAGCACATAGGTAAGTAAGCATATCCTAACTTTAATTCATTGAATAAGAATTCTTCCAGTTCTCAATTTTTACATCCTTACTACCCTTGGGGCTACTAACGTAATTGCTCGTTTCAAGAATTAATTCAAAAATTAAAATTTTACTAGCAACCTATGTCACTGGTTGGATTAGCTGAGTAATTGTAGCAGTGAATGTCTGAGATGACACAGGATACAGTGACTCACTCCCATCCAAGAATATGAAGAATGATTGTGCCAGTAGATAAATAATGACCTTGGCTTTTTCTCAGGTGATACTTATCACTGAGGTGTATGAATATTGATAGGCATTAAGATAGATGTGTTTATATACTAATTTAATCTACTGGCATGTTTTAAAAAAAGTACTCCATACAAATTAAGGCTGAGATTTTGCAATGAGGAGCAGGGATGTTTGGCCAAAATACTGCCTTACCCAAGAGAGGTTGGCAGCATGGAAGGAGAAAATCATTGTTTCCTAACCCACTTAAAGCATACCTCTAAACTAAACAATATTGGGAGACATTCTCTGGCCATAAGGCCAACTGATATGTCCTGGCCTCATCCATACAGCTAAACTTTCTTAGCATCCAAAACATCACCCAGCTGGCCTTTCTGAAATGGGCTCTGTTCCAAGTCCCAGGAATTGTCTGGGAACTGTTTTAAATAATTCTGGTTTGTTGAATCAAAACTCTGGAAGAGGCTGCTTTGACCATTTAATTGTTGCCTAAAATCAGGAGAAAAAACTCACCAGGCCATTAGTAGAGATAAGATATAGAGCAGCTCTTTTAATGAAGGCCTTCTGGGCCATGGAGTACAAAGGCACACACCCACATACAGAATTCTTACACTTTTATATCTTTACTCATTGTCATATCTAATGGGCACATCCAATCCTAAGACCACTTTTGCCCTGGTAGCACCCTCAGAACTGCCCCACTGGAGCCCCTCCAAGGGCCTTGAGCCTTTTATCTTCTTTGGTCTACCACATCGCTTGTTATTCCGGTCCAGGTGCACGTCCCAACAGAATGTTCTTGCTAAAAATCTATCACCTTGAAAAGGTGGTTAAAAGACAGTTAAACTTCAGGAACTGACACACAAACTGTGAGAAAATAGCAGTCTAAAGTGAAGGAAAGCTCCAGCCACACCAAAATCTACAAAACCCTAAAAATCCTAAAAATTCTAAGGCATCACATGCTACAAATGAGCTGTGGATTCTGTGCCTCAGCCCTGCTCAAACTACTGGAATAGGTAAAATCCACTTGTTTAACTGTTAGGCCTGTATGTCTCAGGTACCTCAATCAGATACTTAGATTCTTCTGATTAGTTTTTTTGGGTTTTCTTTCCCCCACTTCTTTTTAATGAACTATAGGTATCATGTTGCCTCTAGTGTGGCATCTACTGATTAAAAGCACCAGAATAACACCCAGGTCAGTTGTATACATGGAGGCTCCAGCATCATCACAGTGTCAAGAGGCATTTCCAGACCTAGTAAGCCTCTTTCCCAAGAAGTGAGAAAAGGACAATGACCCATTAGATCACACACTGGATGTCACATCAGCCATGAGATAAGTGATGAGCTGCATTTGCACCTGTAACTACTGTGGGTGTTGGTCTGCTCGGAATATATTGCAAATATGTCTGCCAGGGCTGAAATAGCAGCTGGAGACCCTGGATCCAGAGAGGAAATACAGGCTATGTGACTCATGATGAAGTAATTAATTACATTCTTTTTTTCCCTCAAAGGATCAAACTGCTGGTTTTGTTTTTTTATATCTTGTCTTTCAAGTGACTTTTATATTGCTTAACATACAAAGATAGATATCACTTCAGTTGTGAGACTCAAACCCCAAGTAAGTTTACTGGTATTTGCATTTAAGTTCAGTTGCTTATCCTTCATTTGTACTCAGTCATTTGATTTTACCTACTGCAGAAATTCTCCATTTGGATTTCTTTTTCTACTTTTTTCCCAGAGTGAATATTAGCATTATCTGTTGCAATAACTACCCTTTCAGCCACCTTGTCACAGCTGACTATGCACCTGTCAGGCTAGTCAGAAATCCACACCATATTCATTCCCTCCAACTCCATTACATGTTCAAAGATGATTTTGCAGAGAAGACTTTATGTGGGAATTCAAAATGAGACCACTATCTCATGCTGCAGGATGACCAGTGAGGTTTCTAAAATGCTACAGTCCCAAAAGTAGTTTAATCACAACTTTGCTCTGTACCATGAAATACAATTATTTTATAGCTAACCAATTTCAGAAATGCTTAAGTTAGTCTGAAGCAGAGACTGTGCTGGGCTTGCATCTGAGGCAGGAGGATTTTAAATTGATGTGCCTGCGGGCACAACTACAGGTAGATGATTTGTGTGGAATGGCTTCTGCATTCGTCCTTTTGTAAATGCTGTACCCTCTAATTAGTTTTCAGCTGCTGCCAAACAGGGCAAATCCATTTCCTGTCATCCTCTCCATCAGGAGCCAACCCCAGTAACATGGCCAGCAGGACAAGAGACTCCCAGCTGGGATCAGCCGTTGTGGTGCCCCCTCACAAATTTCTCCGAAGGAGATCTCCATATCACTTCCACCTCTGCTCTCGTAGCCCTGAGCCCCAGCACCAAAACCCCCAGAGAGGAGGGATGCACTCAGGGCCCTGGCATCAGACAAGTGTCTGTGGTTGTGAAATAATACAGGAGATGTGGAGAAAACAAAGTTGCTTCCCCTGATGACCACCTCACTTCATACCCATCTCTTTGCAGAAGAGAAGGGCTGCAAATTTATTGAGTGGATAGCTTATGGAAGGGGAAGGGGTGAGCAGGTCATTGCCATTAAACCACTTAATAAACTGGGTCTTTCTCTTCTTTGTAAGTTATGCAGACTGATTTTCATATTTTGTCACTCAGTGAGTGCCTGTGACAATATTTTTCAACTCCAGGGACCACTTGAAAATTAGCCAATGCACCTACTGTTTCAAACCTTCATTCTAAATAATATGCTATTGGTTCCTTATCCCAGCACAGAATAGCTTTGCTGCTCAGTGGAAGAATTCATAACCCTCACCAGAATTTTCTAGATGGCTGCACAAAGATTTCTGATAATGATACTCATGCAAGTACAATTCTTTGAAGAATATGCTGCTTTACCTTTTCACAAAAGTGTTAGAGCGGAAACAACTGCATAAAATGTGTTTGCCAAATTCAAACATGGTCTGTGTGTTTCCTGCAGTAACTTCTTTTTCCTATAGCATTGGTATAGTTCACTTGTCATCCTAAAGGATCAGGGAGCTGCTTGGGCTGTGAGAAAAAATCTGCAGAATGTTGCACAAGTCTATGGATTGCCCAGTTTTTTTGGAAAACACCTTAATAGAAGTGACCTCATTCTATGAAATGTGAATTGTCTCTACTTCAAGAATGTCAATACCTGAACAATTTGAGGAAAGAGAAGTTTAGTAGCATGCAGAGTGCTAAGAAGAATTTTAACACCATAAGGCAATGAATTTATTGGTGTTCTTTTGTTCTTTATACTTGCTTTTTTGTGTAAAATTTCCAAATCATGTTGCATTTTTGTATTCACATAAATACATAAATCTGCGTATCTGTCACTTAAACTCCCTGGAGCTTGTAATGCTATTCTTTTCAGTTATCAGCAAAGAGCCTAATATCTCCATAACTAACACATTCCACCTGACTGTTCTCTGATGAGTAGCAAAACAAAACTGTTCATACATTTAAAAAAAACACCTTTGGGCTTTCTCACATCCTAGGTCGTGACTGCCCCTTTCAGGAGGATTTGTCTGTAAATATTCACATTGCTTCCTTGATCTGAATTTCCTTCATCATAAGACTCATATGTTTGACCACCCATGTCTTTTGTTGACTTTGTTTCTACCTGCAGACCAATGCTGTCTTATTTCTATCTTTTCCAATTACCCACCTTCTTCTTCATGTGCAAGCTCTCTGAGTACGAAAAGCTGATATTATCTCAGGTCTCCAAGGTGAAGTTGGTTACTCTTTCCACGGAGCTCCTAACAATCCTTTTTCTTTGTATCTTCCTCTCAAGATCAGTACCTTACAGCTGGGAGCACTAATGAGCCTCTCACTTCCTGAATTACATAGGCTTTTGAATTACTGGGAGTTTGGTTTCTTTTATCACTTCTAAGACCCAGTCTTTTTATGGAATAGAACCATTTAGGCTGGAAAAGGCCTCTAAGATCATCAGTTCCAACCATTAACCTAGCACCATGAAGACCACTGCTAAATCACGCCACATCTACGTGACTTTTAAATACCTCCAGGGATGGTGACTCCACCACTTCTCTGGACAGCCTGTTCCAATTCTTGACAACCTTTTTGGTGAATAAAGTTTTCCTCATATCAAATCTAAACCTTCCCTGGTGCAAGTCAAACTACCCATCTACCCTACGAACTTGGAAGGCATTGTTGGTCTGTCCTAACCATTTCTACACCTCTGCTCAAGGGACACTGAATTAAGATCCAAGTTCTGCCACACTCAGTAAGTTCTAGAGCAAACCTATGCAAGTGTTTTTAGTCATTGACATTACTGCTTTACAATCTCTCACTATCTGTCAGTGGGAACTGAAGAAAGTCTTCCTTCAGTTGCCAGCACTGGTAACTAATGTCCTGTTCTTCCCTGTAGCTGGGGTAATTTTTTCTGTAGTTGAGATAAAAACTCGTGGTTTGACTGTTAGCTTACTTTCTTAGAGGAAGTAAAGGCAGTCATGCTGTCAGTGTATGTGTGGCTCCTTGTCCCATCTTTTTAACCTTAGTTGATCTTCAGGACCAGTTGCACACAAATTGACAGAGGAACAACAGTCTCAGGCACATCAATCTTCTGGAATTTTCGTGAAAATAGCAATAATAGCATGACTCTGTCAGTGACACTTCATAGGGAAGATTACAGTACAAGCTTAATTTTTCATACAGTTTAGATACAAAGAACTTGGACAACGGAAAAGACTCCGGGCATGCTTGAATCTTACTAAACAGATGTGCTGGTTTAAAGGTAAACCAGCAGGGGAAATGAACTCAACTCAAAAGAGAGATTGTAAGTCAGAATAACAATTTAATAAAATAATACAATAAGTATGATTATACAGACAAACAATTGGTTTTAACCCACAAAACCCAAATATATAACCCAGCACCCTGGGGCATGAACAGAGTGGTGTTCTTTGGGCCCCCCAAGCCCAAAATAAAGGAAGAGGGGGAAAACCTGTTGGTGAGAGTGCTGTTGCAGTCTGGTTGAAGAATGGTGGTTGCAGTCCAGTCGAGAGTGGTGGTCTCAGTCTGGTTGAGAGTGGTGGTCTGCAGTCTGGTTGAGAGAGGTGATCTGCAGTCTTCCTCTGGATCCCACGAGTGGTTAAAAAAGTTCCAAGATTCCAAGATTATATATTCTCCAGTTCAGGCAGGAATGCCCAGCACTTCCCTCAGGGCGGGGAGCTCCACAAAGGGTGTGAGGACAAGAGCATCCTCCTGTCTCACAGGCCTCTTAACACCTAGTTTATAGCCTGAGGAGTCAGGTTCTATGGGCAGATGGTGTAAATGGTTCATTGATAACAGTTTCTGGGAAATGGCATGGAAGGCTATAGAATACACAGTTTTGGGTTACACCCATACAGTGATGAACTGGTCTCAGCTGTCCTAACTAGGACAACAGACAAAATTCTAACCATAATTTCACAAAATGTTAGGAAATTAGGCAGTATACATTTTGCTAGTTGGAGGAAAACTTAGTAAAATGCAGATTCTGTCGATTTCTGACTATGTGCTGTCCACCTGTCCACATATATGCTGTCCACATATATGAAATAAGTAGAACACATTAAAATAACATGAAAGATTTGTTTTAAAGTAGTTGTGCTATGAACTCACAGCTGAAAGGACCACTTATTTATCTATCAAAGGTTCTTTGATATTGCTTGAGATGCATATGGACATATTTCCTAGAGAATTGGTTTGTAAAAACACAATGCAATGCAAACTGTTAATGATGAAATAATGCTTTGAATACCTCAGATGAAAAAAGCAGTGAATCTCCAAATGAGAAATACCCCATTCATGGCATCACTGGTACTCATGAAAATAATATGGATGAATCCAAGTTGCCACTGCATAACATCATGGAATTGGTCAAGGCAAATGATATAGTGAGGAACATCATGTTATCTCGAGATATTTTCTCTGTATATAATTTCTCAGCCCTGTTTACGAAAGATTCACAAATGATCTTCAAAAATGTGCCTAGGAGCACAATCATAACTGTATTGGATGTTGAAAATAATTGTATCAATAGAGACACAGCGATCTGACACACAGTAATTTCCCTCAAATCTCATTCCAGTTAGTCAGTAGCTTTTGTGCTATAATTACCTGCTTTTCTATCTCTACTAACCACAGGGGCTACAAATGTTATTACTTCTAGTCTGATTAAGTACCCTGCTCTGCTCAAATACCGACGGCCTGTTTCTTTGAAATTGTCTAATCAGCTAACATAATTAAGTTATATTCAGAGCAGTTTCCAAACTCTGCTTGGCTTGAGGCTCTCTGGTTCTGCTTTAGAACCAAAGTCCCAGTGAATATAAAAGGTTGTATATTTTTCCAGATGTCAATAAGAAATGGTATTTCCTCTCTTTGCAAATTTTGACTCACTTTTACCAATAAACTAAAACTGTATAACAACCTTTCCAACTAGCCATTGGCTGATTCTCAGTTCTGTGTTCTTTATAGGAACTAAAAATATATTTTAAGCTTCCTCTTCAAACCCATATAATTGCAAAAATAATGAAATCTTACACTGTGTTAGGAAAGAAACAGAAAATGCATGTGGATAAAGTCATGCATTTTACCTGGAATCTTCTCCCTTTTTGCACTCACACATAGTGGAGGCCATACAGGTTTCAATGTGACAGTTCCCAAATGTGTGGGAAACAAAACATAAAAAGATAGCTCTGGATCACAATTTTTAGAGGCACAAGGCTATTTAAAATTACTTCTTTTCTGGACCATCAATTAGAAGCTCTGAATATCAATTATCTGCAAACTTTAATCAAACTGTAGTCATGGAGATGTCTAAAGGAATTGAATAATCCTGAGATGTCTGCAGTGATGTGCTCAAGGAGCAAGAGTGAGTCAGCAGCGGAGTAAGAACAAGCCAGGACAATTTCCTGAACAGTTAGCAGCACCCAGTGTATTGTCATGAAGCACTGATTTCCTTCTCTCATTAATTTGAAAGCCGGTCTGACAGGCGAGCTTCCTCCATTTGACCTGCTGCTTCATCACTGTGAGGGGGGGAATAAAGATACTGTTGTCAAAAACTCTGAGAGTCTGCACAAAAATGGTAGTGCCTCTACCAACTCTATGCCATTCCTCAGCCATTTCTTTTTCCTTAAGAATTATTTTTAGTATCTAAATTCGTGTTAGACTTGCAATCTGAATCCATATATCTTGCAATTACTGACAAAGACTGCCATGGGAAGATTTGTTTGTGGTGAGGAAAATCATAATTTGCTTTACTTCTTGAGAAAATTTATGAAGGAGGTTTCTCCTATTCTGAACTCGAATCATTAAATAATGATATTTTTCTTTTAATTTAGCAAATCTTACCCATTTTTTTGAGGATGCCCATACAGCAAGGATTGTCACTGCATCTGCACAGAATGATATGTACAGTACACTGACTAAAGGGTTTACAGAATCAGCGTTAGTTACAAATGCTGAAAGATTTTTCTTCCAAAATAATGACTATTCCCAATAAAGAAAGAGGAATGTGAGACTGTGTTTGTGACATTAATTCACAATAATGCAAAACCCCCATCTGAAAAATATCCATCATTGGCAGAGCATTTGCTTTAAATGACAACTTTAAATGACAAAGTGTTTCCCTCTGGAATCTATAAACATGAAGATCCCCAGTCTGTCTTCTTCCTGTCTCAAAAACACTGAGTGGATCAAGGAAAAACCATGGAAGTGAAACAAACTGTTTCCCATCTGGTTTAAGCCTATTTTCTCCATGTAATGCCTGTCAAGTTCTTAGTAAAGTTAAACGGATTTATTTACATTTGAATTTGAGCAAGTACTGAACACCTCATTTCATCTTAATTGTATAGACTGAATTCCGCAGCTAAAATGGAGCTCATAGGTGTTAAGTAAACTGAAATGCTCCTGTAATTGATTGGAATGAACCTACATGTTATGTGCTTTATTCTAAGAGAATTGGTAGTATATCTTGTCCTCTAGTGGAAGGTTCCCTGCCCATGGCTGGTGAATTGGAACAAGATGATCTTCAAGGTCCATTCCATCCCAAACCATTCTGTAAATATATGATAAAAAAATCCAAACATAATTGAAGTGATTATATCAAAGTAAAATGTCACCAAGAATAAAATATGGTGAATTTTCAAACATAGCAACCATGGTCTGTTCTTAATGTAAAACAGATACCCACACACATATACAGGGTATTTATTTTCACAGAAAGTGTGCATTGACAGCTTTATAACATACAGAAAATCTCCCCTTTCAGAAGGAAAATCCAAAATAAATAAGAGACCAGTATGTGAATCCAATCTTTGTGTACACTCACAGGTCATCTCTCTTGCTGCTGTACATTTGCAGCTCCCAGAAGCTACAGATCCCACTGGGTCTGTGCAGCCCCCAATCTGCAAGTCCCATTCAATGCTTCAAATATAGCTACATATTACTGTGAACATTTCCATTTTATATTGGGAACACATTCACCAAGGACATGACCTGGTTTTTGTTAAGTGTAAGGGGAGCATCAAAACTTCTTCCTCTGCTGATGTTCCTTCTGCCTCTGTGACTTCATCACTCAGGTCATGAGAAGTTGGACAGGATTGTAGAACTGAGCTACCTAAATGGCATGGTGCTAAAAATATATTTATTTAGAATGGCTAATTAAGGTGAATGACTACAAGTCCTCATTAGCACTGAAGTGGTGTTAATTTGATTAGACTTCTGGCCTAGATAGACTTGCAAGGCATTATGTTCCTGATGCAATTTTTTTAACGAGAAAGCATTTCAGATGAAATGTTACCCATCAGAGTCTTTCTTTGTATAAATATTAAGTAGACATTTGCCTTTTAATGTTGATGTAATTTTTAGGGAGCAGAGAAACAGCAAAGATGTGACATCTGTATTGCCTTGGGATATGGGAAGAAAGTGAGAAAATAAACTTGCAATTCTTGCTCCAGTTTCATTATTTAAATACTTTGCAACATTTTCACAGTAGAAAGTCATACTTGAAATGTGCTCATCAGACCTACCTTTCCTTTGACACACCATTATAAACTTCTTGCTCTTTAGCTCAAAACTCTCTTCGATCAATATTTCAATGCTTAAACATAGTTAATGTGGCAACATAAGTTTTAGGCTAGAAAAAATGCCTTCTGCTACATTCCTTTTACCATAATCCATGGGGGAATAGGAGGAACATACTGTTTACTTATTAATTAGAGCACACAATGATCTCTGCTGGAATAATGCTCAAGAAAAAAGTACCCATCTAGTTGGACTATTTTAGCACAAGACATTTTAGTATTGTCACTTTTATAATGCAGGTTGGGAATGTTTTTAGGTTGGTATACATCATTCAGCTCTGAAATGCAGATGACAACATAGCAAACAGCCTGTGAGTCAAGGTAAGCTGAAAGGCAAAAGCATTGGGAGGAAGAGGAGGCTTTCTGGAGTCATCATACATGACTATAACTGTGATTCATCTGGCTGTCAATATTATCTTGTTAAAGAAATAAGTTTAATCCCCTTCTATCAAAAGTGTTACAGAAGACAGCTCAAGAGAATGGATTAATGGTTGCACCCTTGTGTTCAGTAATATTAAATGCACAGAATGCTTCTTTCATCGTTGAAGCTTTATATGTCATTAAAATTTCTAAATAGATTTATATAAAAACTTCACCAGGATTTATAAGGTGGAGTTTTGAAAAAAATGACGGTCAATAGCATCATAAAAGATGATAGTTCTTCCAAAATTAAAAAGTTGGCATCACAATAAATAAGGAAGTGTATTATAAACGAGTAAAAACTTCACATGCGTCAGTGCTCCCAACCACTTCACTACCCTTTTAGAGGACAGAAAAGCAAGGACTTTCATTTCATTTCATGAAAGCAACTAGAATGTTTAACTCCACTCACCATGTTTTTACAACCTCCTTTTGAAAAACATGAGATTTTGTGTAAATATTATAGGACTGATCTAATACAGATATTATAGAATCTAATAGAAGCAATAGAAAATGAAGATGGCCTGGTTTAAATAGCCCAACAGTGATATTTCTTAGTGAGAAATCATATTATAAATGTTTTCAAGTGTTTTTTATTTTCATATCTATTAGAACTATTTCGAGGAGATGGACCTTTTCTCCTTGCCTATGGACAAAATGAAGTATCATCTTCCACACAAGCTGTTAATTATCAGTCCTGTTGAACCAAAGTAATCTAAATTAAAATCTTGGGAAATGTTTTGGAGGACAGAACTAAACTAACTTTATAGACATTAATTAGATACATATCAAATGAAACTGGATCTTATCTGAGGAATATAGAACAACAAAAGTTGCTTTGACAAGTTCATCGAAGTGAAACCAGGTCTAACAACTTTGAGTTTCGTTAAGGAGACACAATGCATATTTCATATAAAGAGTAGGGACAGTCCAACTTCTGCTCTAAATTATATCCATCCAACATACTATTCTAAATGCATAAGCCAGAAAATCGAATTCAGTACTGTACTATGCAAAAAGAAGGCACTAAGGAGTCAGTACATATACCTCTTCTAGATAAAACATTACCTATCTAAGTACCTCAGGATGCAGCTAACTTTTCACCCAATGGTACTTTAAACCAATCTCTGTCACCCATCTTTCTCACCTGAATTTCTTTTTTACCTTCTCTATCATGAGACATACTGGAATTGAAAAGTATAAAAATTGCATTAATTTTCAAATATAATTGTTAGATTGTATTGGAATTTGTGAGGAAAGCCAGGAATGTATCTACCCAAGAGAACATAAAAATTGCAACAAGGAGCAATCTGCATTGTTCTATGCAGATTTTCTGGGTCCTTTTTTTTGTAAAGGCAAAAAACCCCCCAGCTTAGACAGCATTTTATATTTAAATATTTTATATTTAAATATTTTATGTAGATAGGACAGAAAAAATGTGTGCAGATGAATTTGACGTAGTACAAGGGTGTTAAGGATAAGAATGTTGGTTATTCTTGGATGTGTTTTCTGCCACATAATCTTCTGATGCACTCAAGAGAGAGAAGCACCCTTCGGGAAGAAAAGGGACACACTAGAATATTTTACACTTTACCAAAGCTCAAACCGCACCTTGACCTCGCTTTCCAGTCCTTTCATGGTGCCTTTCTGAGTGATGCCTTGTTCGAGCCCATTCCTGTCTTTCCAATTAGAGATTTCCATCTTCCTTTGACAGATCTGATCACAGAGAGCCTGAATGCACTGCTCTCCTCTCCCAGGGTGGGAGGAAATCTAAGCCTGTGTTGTTGTTACAGAATGAGTATATTTGACTTATGTGAATTTCAAAACAAACCTGCATCTATCCCGGAATCCAGTCAGAGCTATTGGGTCTTTATGGTAGCCACAGTGTTATACTGATTCTTGAGAACTTACAGGTGTGATGAAGATCCAGTAAAGAGAAACAAGGTGAAACTGTGGGAAGAGTTGCAGAAGCAGGGTTGAAATACTCTCTTAAGATTCCTTTTCAGTCCTTTAAATATGTTTCTTCCCTCTCATTAAGGGCTGATTTATGCCACAGTTTGGAACAAGGTGCAGAGATGCCAAAGCTGTTGAAGATCTAAGCATTCAGTCAATACACAGCATTTCCATCTCCAGAGTGAGCTGCAGAGCTGCTCAAGTTCCTGTACATCCACGGGGCAGGCATGCCCTAATTATCTCAGGGATAAAGAGTGAGATGTTCCAATTTGATACACTAGTCCCTGTGGGACACAGGGGCTAGTTGAAAGCAGGCCTGTTAAACCTCTGGTTATGCTGACTGCTGCTGCATGATCCTGATTGAGGTGAGGCTCAGTAGGGGCCACAGGCATTTAGGCACAGGCTGTTGGTCTCGTTCAGCCAAGCTGTAACATGGGTGCTCTTAAAAAGTACTTGAATGTCTAAAGTGGGGAAGAGAGAGCAAAGGACAAGTTAATGGCTTTTATTTAAATTCATCAGCTTAGAAGCCTCAGAAAAATAGAAATTGGGAGAAGAGCTTATCAGGGTACTGATAAAGTCATCCCTAGACTAGAGATGGGCTGTGGTGCACAGTAGCTACACAAGGACTGCATCAAATTGCATATCAGACTGAAATATTTGTGTTCATATCACACTGCATGACTGGATTTGGTTGCCCTGGGGCTCATGGTTCCTTCACCTTTTTTCACATCTGCCCAGTCTATTCCCAAAATACCCCACATATGGCTTTCCACCAGGACAGTCTTAGTAATGATTTTGCCTCATGGTCAGGAGAGAGGTAGGGGCTGGTCATGCTGTTTGGTCATTATTTTCAGACCCCGGAGGACAGCAGGTCCCTCCTGCAGTTTCACATTCTACTTCTTCAGTGAAGGGGCTTTGTAAATATAAAAAACACAGAAACATAGAATACCCTGAGTTGGAAGGGACCTACAAGGATCATCAAAATCCAACTGCTGGCCCTGCACAGAACAGCCCCAAGAATCACATCAAGCACCTGAAAACATTGTTCAAACACTTCTAGAACTCTGGCAGGCTTGATGCTCCTGCTTTAAGAGGCAACCTAAGACAGAGGAGTAAAAAATTTGATATTGGAGGAAAGGAGATAAAGGGATGTGGAATTAGAATTTCACTCTGGGATTTCACACGTGTTCAGATTCAAGAGTTTATAAGGCACTGAAGTATTGGCACGGGCATTAGCAGTTAGTAGCAGTGTTATAAAATCATGGATTAGGTGTGGCAGAATTCTCATCTGTGAGGGAGTTTACGAAGAGAATAAGGCCACAAGGAGAGGAAAGCACAGACTCAGAGAGCAGTTTTGCAGAAAGGGCTGGAAGCAGTGCAGATGCTTCTACAGCTAACATTGTTGTGATCAAAGGCTTCTAGATGGAGAAGTTTCATCCCCTGTAAAACCAAGCAAAGAATGCTTTCAGCACAAAAAGAACAGCCCAGCAACAACTAACCCAGCTTGTCATTTCCTTTATTACAGCTTGGAAGCCAGTTGGTCCCCTTGTGGGACTGAGGCTAGTGCACTCACAAAAACACACTGTTTTCTTGCCAAATGGACACATTTGAAAAAGCTGTTATTTCATCATGATGAGACATTTAATTTGCCTTGCCATCTAACAGATAAAATGAAAGAAAAAAAGGGGCTCTAAACCACTGAGGTTCCCAGCTTCCGAGCTCCTCTTCCTCAGATAACACATTTCCTACATTAACGAGATGGAGGCACTCATGTGTGGTGCAATAAAGACAAAATCAAGCTTTCTTTCGCAGTGTTCTGTCAGATCCTTCCTGAGAATCTGTGGCTGCATTTTTTATGCTCTGATTCAGAATTGTACTGGAGGAAGATATAAAAAAGAAGAATTCATTATGGACAGACTCATATGGAGGATGAAGTTTCTAAGGATTATAACACTACCAAGACATAATTAAGCAGAGGGCAACATAATTAAGCAGAGGGTGAAAAGACTAAAAGCCTACTAAAGTCTTTGAGCGTTCTCTTTGGCTGTTATTTTTTCTTTCACTGAGCTCAATGGAATGCAGATTTGACTTCAACTGCATGAACTAAATTCGTCCACAGCTTTACTGATGAGATTGTTCATCCTGTTTTTCACCCTAGCGTGAAGCTTTTGTTGCTAGTGAGATGAAAACATGTAATTAATCAGGAGTTCTACAATAGCATGCATGCCCTGTATTAAAAGTATGAATCAGGCCACATGGGTTTCTTGCCTCTTTTTATGAAATCTTGTTGTGTCTTCTCTTCCTCATTATCTCTCAGAAATGAAAATCAGGAGCCAAAATTCACAGTCCAGAGTTCCTCCCATGTGGGACTCAGGCAGATAGTACTTTTAATATGTTATGCAAATAAAGCTCTTACAGTGAAGTTGTCACTGCCCTCATACTTAGTTCAGCATGTCAAACTCATGAGTCTCCTAGATGCTACTCAGCTTTCATTTTAAAAACTCTTTAGAACAGGTATTTCTTCCTATTCCCCCCTTCTGAAAAGGAAGATACAACAGTAGGCTGTGCATTTTTAGTTTGCAAAAACACATCATGGGTAGGACACCTAAAGCTAGATGTCTGCTGGGTGGATGTGCAAATTGGAGCGAGTCAACACAGTCTTTTCTTATAGTGAAATTGAAGAAAAAGAAGTTCTATGAAATAGTTAATATGACTTATGTTAGAATGGGAAGGATAATGCTCTAAAAATGTCTTAATACAAAGAGCCCAGGGTGACAGCTTCTGTCATAGGTATGGATGTCTACATCCTGTGAGATGATACATGCACAGTGCCCAGAAAACATTTCTGTTCTATGTTCTCTTCTTTGCCAGTTTCTACAGAATGGAAAATTGGGCACTTGCTCCACAGAAATGCAGCTGGAATTCTGCAGAAACATAAATTAAAACTTTTATCATCCTTCTTCTTTTTCCACCTGTAAACCTACTACAAAGCTTCATTTTATATGGCATCATTTAGAAGTGTAGCTCAAAAACCAAACATGTAATTAAATAAATATGGAGATAAATCAGCATTGAGAGGAAGGAAACAATGAAATGATTTAGACAAGGAAAACAGATACTTGTTCTCACTGGATGTTCGATGAACAAGTGTAAGTCAGTGAGGCAGAGGAGGGCTGTTCCAAAAGACTGGAGCCTCAGAGGAGAAGTTCCTGACACTAATAGCTGTAGATGTGTGTTGAGGTACTGTTACAATCTGCCCCAAAAGGTGAGGGTAACCCAGGTTCTTGGTAATAGATCCCTTGGGATGGATTGGAGTGAAATGACACTGAATGATTGGTGTTTGTAAATACATATACCTGTAGGGTTTATTTTTGCAAAGGAAAACAGATACGTAGCTGTTTTGGTTTTTATTGCCTATGGTAATATAGCAATATAAAAGCATAAAAATAACACTTAAGAAAATGTATAGGGAGAAGAAAGAGAAAGAAAGGATAGAAGTAGAAAGATATATAGTTACCACTCACTGGATCCAACGATGAGACTTGGTAGTTGCAATTTCCATGTCTGTTGGTTGAAGTGATGGTTGCAGTCCTGTGATGGTCTTGCTATTTCTTTGCAGTTTGCTACAGTGGACAAAAGTCTTTTGGTGAACTTAACAACATCTAAGCCATTAACCATTTCAGTCTCTGACAGGCACGCAGGAAAGTTGAAAGATGTGGAGGCGGGAGTGGACAGCAGAGAAGGTCTCTAAAGGGGCACCTACAGACTCCCTTCCAATGGATGTTTAAAACGGAATCCAAGTTGCAATTTAGGAAGCAACCTCTCTCTGCCTGACAGCAGCATGGAGTGAGCCCAGCAGGCTGGAAAGATGGGTCATGACTACAGTCACTGGAAACACACGTAAAAAACTTCAGTACCTCCCAGAAAAAAAAAAATAATTCTTTGTTGAGGCACAGTCACTCCTGTAAAAAGCTATAGCTTTTTTTCTTTGCAGTTAGTTTTACCTCCAGTTGGTTTATAATGCTCACTACCAGGTTCACTTCCCATTAATGTTCTTCCAGTAAACATTCTCTGATGTGCACTAAAGGATCCATCAATTACTCATATTAAAGCAGCACTCTTATTTCTTTTAACAATGAGATTAAACTGTTTATGGAAGCTGCTGACCTTGGCTGGTCACTAATTGGTTCATTACCTTGCATTTTTTTCTCTGCTAAACCATCAGTTAGAAGGGCTCAGATGTAAATGCTCCAAGGTCCTTATCAGGTGAGACAAGAATAAAATGTGTGACTAAAAGTTTGAAAGTTTCCAAAGATGGAAAGCTAAAATAAAATAAAGGAGAAAAGGTCTGGTTTGCTCCTTTCATTGGTACAAATCATGAGTTTTACAAATGCATTTTTTTAAGACATCATTTACTGGAGAAAGTGGGCAGCTGAGAAGAGAATCAGCCTTCATGAATCCAGCTATGACTTAGAAACAAAGCATTTGTATCACAAGCAATTAATTCTGCTGAGATATATTTAAATTGCAAATGCAGGAGGGAGATAATTTCAATTCTGCCCTGTTCATCAAAAACTCCACCCTATCCCAAATCTATCAGCATCAGATCCAATCACAAAACATGCAGAACAATGTCATCACAACAAACCTTAATTAGGGGATGATAGACAAGGGGCATGGCACTCTTTCTAATCGAGAGGGTTATGTCCCTTTCAAATTAACATTTCAAAAGGCATCGCATGGAGTTAAAGCCTTGGCCCTTTCCATCAGTTTTAAAGTTCTTTAAATCCTGGACATTACAGAAGGAAGGGACATGATACCTGTGTGAAATTATGAACTGGCAGGCTGCTTGTATAAAACAGTAGGTAGATTTCTGCTTTATCAGAGTTTTACCTAGAAGGAAGGAAGGAAGGAAGAAGGAAGGAAGGAAGGAAGGAAGGAAGGAAGGAAGGAAGGAAGGAAGGAAGGAAGGGAGAGAAAATAATATCACTAAAATTAAAAAGAAAGAAAGAGAGAAAGAAAGAAAAGAAAGAAAGAAAAGAGGGAAAGAAAGAAAGAAAAGAAAGAAAG